>NC_133516.1:101571428-101910357 GCF_049354715.1 Callithrix jacchus | reverse complement strand
AGAATAGAAAACAGGAAGAGGTGTCTTTCTGTTTAACAGGTATAGAGAGTCAACCAAAAATTTCTTCTTATTTTTTTTTTTTTTTTTAATGGATTGGAGGTTTCAGTGGGACAGGAGAATCACGAGGAATCAGGTGTTCAGAGGAATGTATTGAGTAGAGGTGAGGAACTAGGATGTTGAAAAGTAAAAAAAGGAGAGAAGGAGAGGAAGAAAGAGGAAGAAAAAGAGGGAGAGAGAACAGGAATATTGCTTCATTCTAAAAATGGGTATTAATAATGGCCGATCAATATTTTGTGTATTTAAAATGGAGAACTCTATAAATATTTATTGAGTTTACTTGTTCCGGATCTGAGTTGAAGTCCTGGATATCCTTATTAATTTTGTTTTGATGATTATCTAGACTGAAGAAAGTGATAAGAAAATGTAAATAATAAAGATGAAACTTGAAAGTGTGTCATTGTTTTTGAAACTAAGTTTCAGTTTACTGTATATAATTTGTACAAAAGTGAGAACTAGCTTAGTCATATATTACATTAAATGATAATAAATTTATTGGGAAAAGAGTTAGTGGATTGGAACACAGTTCCATTTGGCAAATCATGGTTAGTTTGTACCGTAAGTTGGCTACAGATATAAAAAACTTTGACAAATATTAATGAATGCTTTTCAGGAGAATGATTGGCTACATAGAATTTATAATGCACAGTCTTATATTTTATTGTGTTTTATAAATTGTGTGCTACACATATTTTATATCATGAAAATTTGTAGTAAAATTACATATTGTGCACACTTTGTTAATACAGAAAATTGATTGCTAAACATTTACCAGTACATCATTGGGAAAAATAAAACAAAATTATCATCTAACTCTAATACTTCTTAATCAAATCATTATTAAGGTGGGAAATTCTTTAACTCTTTTGATATTGGGAAAAATACGGCATATGGGAAGAAAAGAAAATACCTATGGATTAAAAACAGTATTTGAAAACACCGAACCAGCCAACCTTCAAGGTCGTGTTTAGTTCTTACCTAAAAGACACTGGCAGTTCAAGTGTGAGTAGATTGTAAATTAGACTCAATGCAAGATTTTTTTTTTCTTTTTTGTCACTAGCATCTGTTGTCTTTCTCAGGAAACGTGACTTTATTATAAAGATTAAAAATTTTGAGACCCCTGGAGTTTTAGTCAAATATTTTAGGCTTAGGATAGGATTTAGAAGGATAAGGGGTCTTCCTTTCATTCACTGGAGGGTTGTGGCACCATCTGACATTTGTATTTCAAAGGAAAAAAATAGTTTCATCAAAACTGCAACATAATTCTAAGCAATCGACTGATTCTTTTAAGCCAGGTAATCAATATAGAACATTATTTCTTTATTAACTATGGATAAAAGTAGTATCTAAGATCTTGTCTGTATCTGATGCTGAACAAAGATGTCAATTAATCTATAAACATAAACATGCATTAATTTAGGGGGCTAACTATTATCACCGTGATTAAACTTTGAAAAGCACTTTCAATTAATGATTTGTGAGGGCTAAGGCAGCAAGAGCCAAACTTGTTTTCAGACTAACTTAATCCACTGTATTGGTTAATAAACCATCCCAAAACTTAGTGGCTTAAAGCAATAATTTATTATGTCTAACAGTTCTGTGGTCTGGCTGTGGAATGCTCATGCTGCTCTTGCCTGGTATCACTCATGGTTTTAATTTATTTAGGGGATCAACTGGGGCTAACATGTCCTCATCTATATGTCTGAGGATCTGGTGAGAGAGCTGAAGGCTGGAACCTTTCTTCCCATAGGATCTCTCCTTATACTGTAGCCCAGCCTGAGGTATTTTTCTTTTTTTTCCTTTTTCTTTAGTCATTGATTCTTGAAAATACTTTAACTTTTATTTTAGGTTCAGTAATCCATGTGCAGTTTGTTATACAGGTAAACTAATGACTTGGGAGTTTGTTGAGATTATTTTGTCCCCAGGTATTAAACATGGTACCAAATAGTTGCTTGTTTTTTTTCTGAACCTCTCTTTCCTCCCATGTTCACCCTCAAGTAGGCCCCAGTGTCTGTTGTTCCTCTCTTTGTGTACATGTGTTCTCATTATTTAGCTCCTAGTTGTGAGTGAGAACATGCAGTATTTGGTTTTCTATTCCTGTGTTGGTTTGCTAAGGATAATGGCCTCCAGTTTCACTGTTTCTGGAAAGGACACAATCTCATTCTATTTTATGGCTGCATAGCATTCCACAGTGTATATGTCCCACATTTTCTTTATTCAGTTCATTGTTAATGGCCATTTGGGTAGAATGTTTCAGTGGAAAGATCTGGGGCACAAGGCCGGCTATTCAGATTCTTTTGTCCCACAGTGTGATCCCTTGAGTAGTTTCCTTCCCCTTCTGCTAGGGATGGTGCATCCTGAGAGCTGGACTGCAGTGACTGTTATTGTCCTTCTGGGTCTACCCACCCAGTGGAGCTACCAAGCTCTGGGCTGGAACTATGGAAGTGTCTGCCAAGAGTCCTTTGATGTGACCTGTCTTCAGATATCTCAGCCATGGTTATCAGCACCTTCTCCAGTGGAGGTAGCAGGGGAGTGAAGTGGACTCTGTGAGGGTCCTTGGTGGTAGTTTTTTTTAGTGTACTGGTTTTCTCAAATGCTGGTTGTGCTGGCAGTGAAATTGTCACATGGACAGACTCAGGACCTTTGGTTAGCCAGGATGCTACAGATGGTGGAATTTGCGGTTTTATTTTTTCTTTGAGTAGGGTTGTTCTTTTATGAGTTACTATAATGGCTTGAGTTGGTTGACCTTTAACCAGCAGGTGTTACTTTCAAGAGTTGCATCAGCTGCAATAGTATAGTGGGGATACAAGCTTTCCCTAAGATCACCTGGGTCAGTATTCGAGTTTCTCAGACAATAGGCAGAGCCACAGAGCTCCCAAAAGATTATGTCTTTTGTCTTTGGCTGCCAGGGCAGGTAGAGAAAAATCATCAGGATGGGGCAGGGTTAGAGGTGTTTAAACTCAAGTCTTTTCCTTGGGCAGAGCTTGCTGTAACTGCTGTGGGGAATGGGGGTGTGGTTCTCAGGCCAATTGAGTTATGTTTCCAGGGGGATTCTGGCTGCCTCTGCTGTGTCATACTAGTTGCCACGGAAGTGGGGGAAGCCAGCAGTGACAGGCCTCATCCAGCTTCCATGCAGTCAGCAAGGCCAGTTTCACTCCCACCATGCCCCACCAATACTGAGTTTATATCCAGGCAGCTGGTGAGCAAGGCTGAGATCTTGCCCCAGGGTACAAGCCTCCCCACTGAGAAAGCAAAAAGGGCTTTCAGGCGCTGTCGCTCCCTGCCTGCCACAGCTTCTGTGCTCTTATCTACACATCTCATTTGCTCACCCACCCCTGGATTCTGTCCAGGAAAATTCACACCCAGTAGAAATTATTATGACGTTCAGCTGGAAGTTGCCTTCTTTCTGTGGTCTCTCCCAATTTCAGTGGCCCTTCCCAAGGGCCCGCTGTGAGATAAAGTCAGAAATGGCTTCTTTGGAGAACAGGAGTGCCTACAGGGTGGGCTCTTTCTGCTACTTCTATTTTTATACTTTACTTGGCTCTTTAAATTCATTTCAGGTCTAGGTAAGGTTAAATCCTTCTCTCATGATCTGGAGTTTCAGATTACCCAGTGAGGATGTATATTTGGAGGCAGCCTCCCTCACATTTTGAGCACCCACAGTCTTTCAGCTCTCTCACAGAGTTTGCAGTGGCAAGCCGCTTCTTTTCCCATATCTACATTCTGAATTCTGTTTCTGTCATATCAGCCATCTCCGTTTGGTTAAGACCTTTTGCTGGAGAACTACCATGATCGTTTAGAGAAAAGAAGGAACTCTGGCTTTTTGAGTTGCCAAGAATTCTTGTGCTGGTTTTTTCTCATTTGTATGGGCTGTTTTTTCAGTCTTTGAAGTTGGTGTCCTTTGGGTGGATTGTTTTGCCTTTTTCTTCTTTGATGCCCTTGGGAGTTTGATTATGGTACAAGGTGGGTTTGGTTGACTGTCTTCAATTCTAGATTGTTCCTGGGTCTTAGAGGAGCCCCCTCCAGTTACTGTCTTATGTCTGGATTTCTTTTTTTGGGTATTCTGGTCTATGAGGCTTCTTCAGCCTGGGGCTACAGTTGGCCAACAAGCTGTTTCCTTGTCTGCTTGGCCTTAATCTTCTATTTGTGTATTTCCTGGGGTAAGAAGGAGTTGCATCCACCAGCAGATTTCAGGCTGAAGCGTAACAATTTTCTTGGAAACTCTCGTGGATATGATTTATCTAGCTATGGGATAGATGGGGTTGTCAGCATTGCTATTTGGATATTTCCATCAAAAAAGGAGCCTGTGCCCCTTGGCAAATTGAGGCAGGTGCAGGACTTCTGGGCTGGAAGTTCTAGCACGTATAGCCCACCTGGCTATCAGTGATGTGGTGGTAGGGTCATGTGCCTTGCTGACCAAATGTTTCCTGAAACATCAGGAGGCTGTACCCTGCAGCTGAGTTTACATGGAAGTGTGGCTGCTGCGTCAGAAGCTAGCAAATGTTGCCTGCCTGGCTACCAGTGGTGAGGGCATGCTTAACCAGGTGTTTTCCAGGACAGTAGGAAGCTGCACTCTCCACAGAGGCAAGACTGCTAGGCTGGTAGCTTTAGCACGCATTGCCTGCCTGTCTGCCAGTGGCAGCGATGGGTGAGGTGTTGGTTGGGTCCGAAGAGGAAACAACGTAAAAGGGCTTACAGGACTTTTGAGAGGTGGGCCTGAAATCGGTACACTATCATTTTTGCCACATTTAAGTGGTCCAAGGAGTCACAAGTTCAGTAAAGAAACATGGGAAAAAGATAGGAATGCCTCCTGAATGGAAAAGCTTACAAGATTTCATTGCAAAAGATCATGGCAAAGATTATTGTTGCTCTTTTAAAACAATCACCAGTCACATCTACTGCAGTCTGTAAAGGATGTTTGATGATCTTCCTTTATTTTTGAGTTTTTACTTTTAATTATATATCAATGATTAAATCAGGCACCTCACAAATGTTGCCTGAGAGCAAATTAAATCATAATTATCAATTACTAAAATATGTGTCATATTAAGGATAAATTGTTCATGCTAATAGGTAAGATTAAAACTCTGTGGTCACCCTGTTAAAGTGAAAATATCACATTTACATTAATTTTAAGTCTCTGATACTGCTAATCATGGAAAGCTGGCTAATAATAATTCTGTAGCTGAGTGCTCAACCAACATGGAATGTCCATTCTGCCAAAATATAATGTGTCTATATTTGGAATTTGCCCACCATTACTTCCTTTTCTGAGAGCCAAATTCCTTGACTTTTTCAATAAGAGCAAAGTAAAATATAATGTCATTGCATTAGCATGAACATATTTTGAATATCTTTTTAAGAAAACAAAAAAGAGAACATGGAGGTTGGCAGGGTTTTAAGGGGTGTGGTACTTCATGTTGTACTTCATATTGGCAATGAAGTAATGCTTGTTTTCCCCACAATCAAATTCCTCTTCCTGATACTCTTAAATCCAGAGTTCCTGGATCTCACTCCTGAAATACTTAAGAGAAGCAAGGTCCCTGAGAAGGAATGCCATAGTGGTTGTTACAGAGAGAAAAAGAAGATAACGGTTTTTGTTTTTTTTTTTTTGGGAAGGAGTCAGTGACACACTGGAGAATAATTAGAATTAGATTGAACTGTAGTCTTCTTAAACTGAGGTGTTAAGGACATTTTTAAACATAAAAGTTTTGATGCCACAGTTTACATGACTTCAGGAGGATTTTATTTCAGGGGTTCAGAACATAAGTTTGGGGTTATGTAGCCTCCCTTAGTGCCTAATTCTGCCACTTATAGGATACTGAGAAAGTTATTTAAGCTGTTTTGCTCTGGAGATAACAAATAATAATATATATCTCAAAGGATTTTTATGAGGATGATGTAAGATACTGTCAGTAAATAGTGCAGTGACTGGCTCCACTGAATTCTAAATGACTAGAAGCTACAGTTATTATTAGTTATAATTAGCTATTAAAATTAAAAAGCCACCATTTTACAATAAATTATCAAGTCAAACATTGCTCAAAATGAAAGTATTGCAATAAACTTAGGAGCTGTTATATATTATATTTATATATGATTTTCAAGTGCATATTTATTTGGATTAAATCTATAATTTATAAGAGTTATAAATCTATAACTCTCTAATTTGTATTGCTTTCATAAAATGAAGTTAACAATAAGAAAAGTACAAAACTTTTGTACTTGCTTCAATTTCCGAATATCATCTGAATATCTTATAATTAATTGCAATTTTTGTTTTTAAAACTTCTCTGCTATAGAGGGATAGGGTAAATGTTATATAGTTTTTCACTTGATTTTAGATCCCATTTATTTCTTAAAAAGAAATTTATTTATTTCCATATCACTTATTTGGAATATTCTCTTATCTCTTCTCTGTTTGTTTACTGTAGGGTCTTCTAACTCTTAACTCTTCATAGTTTTATACAGCATAAAGAGTTTTTTTCCATAATGGTATTAGTTCATTTTCACACTGCTCTGAGGAATATCTGAGACTGGGTACTTTATAAAGGAAAGGTTTAATTGACTCCCAGATCCACATGGTCTCAAGAAATTTATAATCATGGCAGAAGGCCAAAAGGAAGGAAGGAATGTCTTACATGGCAGCAGAATAGAGAGCAAGTGAAGCAGAAAGTGTGACTTTAAACCATTAGATCTCATGAGAACTCATTCACTATCACAAGAACAGCATGGGGGAAACTTCCCCCACGATCCAATTACTGCCCACTAGGTCCCTCCCTTGACACATGTGTATTACAATTCACAGTGAGATTTGGGTAAGGACACAGAGCCAAATCATATTATTCTGCCCCTGGCCCCTACCAAATCTCATGCTCTTTTCACATTTCAAAACCAATCATGCTGTCCCAACCATCCCCCAAAGTCTTAGCTTATTCCACCATTAACTCTAAAGTCCAAGTCCAGTATCTCATCTGAGACAAGGCAAGTCCCTCTGCCTATGAGCCTGGGTAAAATTAAAAACCAGTTAGTTACTTCTAAGATACAATGAAAATACAAGCATTGGGTAAATGTTCCCATTCCAAATGGGATAAATTGACCAAAACAAAGAGGCCACAGGCCCTATTCAAGTCCAAAACCCAGCAGGGCACTCATTAAGTATTAAAGCTCCAAAATGATTTCCTTTGATTCTATGTCTCACAGCCACAGCACCCTGATGCAAGAGGTGGGCTTCCAACTCTTGGGCAGCTCTGCCCCTGTGACTCTGCAGGGTACAGCTCCCGTGGCTGCTTTCATGGGCTGCCATTGGGTGCCTGCAGCTTTTCCAGGTGTACACTACAAGTTATCAGTGGACCTAAATGGTTGGTGTGCTCTTCTCACAGCTCCACTAGGCAGTGCCCCAGTGGCGACTCTTTGTGTGGGTTCCAACCCCACATTTCCCCCTCTGCATTGCTCTAGCAGAGGGGAAATGAGGGCTCTACCCCTGCAGCAGACTTCTGCCTTTACATCTAGGCATTTTCGTATATCCTCTGAAATCTAGGTAGAGGCTTCCAAACCTCAACTCTCGTTTTCTGTGTACCTACAGGCCCAACACTACATGGAAGCTGCCAAGGCTTGGAGCTTTGATCCTCTGAAACAGTGGCCTGAACTGCACCTTGGCCACTTTTAGCCATGGCTGGCACTGGAGCATATGGGACACATAGTGCCTCGTCACAAGACTGCACAGAGAAGAGGTACTGTGGGCCTGGCCCACGAAACCATTCTTCTCTTGTAGGCCTCCGGACTTGTAATAGGAGGGGCTATTGTGAAGATCTCCAAAATGTGCCCTGGAGATATTTTCCCTATTGTTTTGGCTATTAACATTAGACTCATTGCAAATTTCTGCAGCTGGTATTCTCTTGAATTTCTTCCCCCTAAATAGGTTTTCCTTTTCTGCCACATGGTTAGGATGTGAATTTTTCAAACCTTTATGCTCTATTTTTCTTTTAAATATCAATTCCAGTTTCAAACCATCTCTTTGTAAATTCATATGAATGTATGCTTTTAGAGAAAGCCAGTTTGCATCTTGAATGCTTTGCTGCTTAGAAATTTCTTCCACCGGATACCCTAAGTCATCTCTCTGAAGTTTAAAGTTCTGTAGATCTCTAGGGCATGGACGGAACGCTACCAAATCTCTTTGCTAAAGCATAGCAAGAGTAACCTTTACTCCAGTTACCAACAAGTTCCTCATCTCCATCTGAGACCACCTCAGCCTGGACTTCATTGTCCATATTACTATCTGCATTTTAGTCAAGGCCCTTAAACAAGCCTCTTTAGAAGTTCCAAACTTTCCCATGTCGTCCTTTCTTCTGAGTCCTCCAAACTACTCCAGCCTCTGCCTGTTACCCAGTTCCAAAGTCTTTTCCACATGTTCATCTTATCTTTATTGCAGTGCCCCACTCCTGGTACCAATATTCTGTATAAGTTCATTTTCACACTGCTTTAAAGAAGAGCTGAGACTGGGTAATTTCCAAAGGAAAGAGGTTTAATTGACTCACAGTTCCACATGACTGGGGAGACTTCAGGAAACTTAAAATCATGGCAGAGGGCCAAGGGGAAGCAAGGCATGTCTTACATGGGAGCAGGGTGGAGAGAGAGAGAGAGAGAGAGAGACAGAGAGACAGAGAGACAGAGAGAGAGAGCGAGAAGCAGGATGGTACCACTTTAAAACATCAGGTCTCGTGAAAACTCACTATCACAAGAACAGCATGGGGGAAACTGCCCCCATGATATAATCATTTCCCACCATGTCCCTCCCTCAACATGTGGGGATTGCAATTTGAGATAAGGTTTGGATGGGGACATAGAGCCAAACTCTATTAATAACCCCCTACTTATCCCTAAGTGTTAGCTTGGTAGCATGCCATTCTTTCTAAGAAGTATTAGCATTTTTGACTTCTACTGTAGCCCTGTAACCCTTACAAAGTACATTTCTGACAAGAAAATATCTGCCTCCAAAAATAAAATTTCCTTTATTCTTTTTTTTTTGTTGTTGCTTGGTTTTGTGTGTGTTTTTTTTTTTTTTTTTTTTTTTAATTTTTTATTGGATTTTAGGTTTTGGAATACATGAGCAGAGCATGCAAGACAGTTGCGTAGAAACACACATGGCAGTGTGCTTTTCTTTCCTTCTCCCCTTCACTCACATTTGGCATTTCTCCCCAGGCTATCCCTCCCCACCTCCCCCTCCCACTGGCCCTCCCCTTTTCCCCCCAATAGACCCCAGTGTTTAGTACTCCCCTTTCTGTGTCCATGTGTTCTCATTTTTCATCACCCGCCTATGAGTGAGAATATGCGGTGTTTCATTTTCTGTTCTTGTGTCAGTTTGCTGAGGATGACGTTCTCCAGATTCATCCATGTCCCTACAAACGACACAAACTCATCATTTCTGATTGCTGCATAATATTCCATGGTGTATATGTGCCACATTTTCCCAATCCAGTCTATCATCAATGGGCATTTGGGTTGGTTCCTGGTCTTTGCTATTGTAAACAGTGCTGCAATGAACATTCGTGTGCGTGTGTCCTTATAGTAGAATGATTTATAGTCTTTTGGATATATACCCAGTAATGGGATTGCTGGGTCAAATGGAATTTCTATTTCTAAGGCCTTGAGGAATCGCCACACTGTCTTCCACAATGGTTGAACTAATTTACACTCCCACCAACAGTGTAGAAGTGTTCCTTTTTCTCCACATCCTCTCCAGCATCTGTTGTCTCCAGATTTTTTAATGATCGCCATTCTAACTGGCGTGAGGTGGTATCTCAATGTGGTTTTGATTTGCATCTCTCTGATGACCAGTGACGATGAGCATTTTTTCATATGATAATTGGCCTCATATATGTCTTCTTTCGTAAAGTGTCTATTCATATCCTTTGCCCACTTTTGAATGGGCTTGTTTGTTTTTTTCCTGTAAATCCATTTGAGTTCTTTGTAAATTATGGATATCAGCCCTTTGTCAGATGGGTAAACTGCAAAAATTTTTTCCCATTCTGTTGGTTGCCGATCCACTCTAGTGACTGTTTCTTTTGCCGTGCAGAAGCTGTGGAGTTTGATTAGGTCCCATTTGTCTATTTTGGCTTTTGTTGCCAATGCTTTTGGTGTTTTGTTCATGAATTCCTTGCCTACTCCTATGTCCTGGATAGTTTTGCCTAGATTTCCTTCTAGGGTTTTTATCGTGCAGGTCTTATGTTTAAGTCTTTAATCCATCTGGAGTTAATTTTAGTATAAGGTGTCAGGAAGGGGTCCAGTTTCTGCTTTCTGCACATGGCTAGCCAGTTTTCCCAACACCATTTGTTAAACATGGAATCCTTTCCCCCTTTCTTGTTTTTGTCAGGTTTATCAAAGATTGTATAGTTGTAGATATGTTGTGTTGCCTCCAGTGCCTCTGTTTTGTTCCATTGGTCTATATCTCTGTTTTGGTACCAGTACCATGCTGTTTTGATTACTGTAGCCTTGTAGTATAGTTTGAAATCCGGTAGTGTGATGCCCCCCGCTGTGTTCTTTTTGCTTAGAATTGACTTGGCTATGTGGGCTCTCTTTTGGTTCCATATGAAGTTCATGGTGGTTTTTTCCAGTTCTGTGAAGAAAGTCAATGGTAGCTTGATGGGGATAGCGTTGATTCTGTAAATTACTTTGGGCAGTATAGCCATTTTCACGATGTTAATTCTTCCTAACCATGAACATGGAATGTTTCTCCATCTGTTTGTGTCCTCTCTGATTTCGTTGAGCAGTGGTTTGTAGTTCTCCTTGAAGAGGTCCCTTACGTTCCTTGGGAGTTGTATTCCAAGGTATTTTATTCTTTTTGTAGCAATTGGGAATGGCAGTTCATTCTTGATTTGGCTTTCTTTAAGTCTGTTATTGGTGTAGACGAATGCTTGTGATTTTTGCACATTGATTTTATATCCTGAGACTTTGCTGAAGTTGCTTATCAGTTTCAGGAGTTTTTGGGCTGAGGCAATGGGGTCTTCTAGGTATACTATCATGTCATCTGCAAATAGAGACAATTTGGCTTCCTCCTTTCCTATTTGAATACCCTTTATTTCTTTTTCTTGCCTGATTGCTCTGGCTAGAACTTCCAGAACTATATTGAATCGGAGTGGTGACAGAGGGCATCCTTGTCTAGTGCCAGATTTCAAAGGGAATGCTTCCAGTTTTTGCCCATTCAGTATGATATTGGCTGTTGGTTTGTCATAAATAGCTTTTATTACTTTGAGATATGTTCCATCGATACCTAGTTTATTGAGGGTTTTTAGCATAAAGGGCTGTTGAATTTTGTCAAATGCCTTCTCTGCGTCAATTGAGATAATCATGTGGTTTTTGTTTTTGGTTCTGTTTATGTGGTGAATTACGTTTATAGACTTGCGTATGTTGAACCAGCCTTGCATCCCCGGGATGAATCCTACTTGATCATGGTGAATAAGTTTTTTGATTTGCTGTTGCATTCGGCTTGCCAATATTTTATTGAAGATTTTTGCATCTATGTTCATCATGGATATTGGCCTGAAGTTTTCTTTTCTCGTTGGGTCTCTGCCAGGTTTTGGTATCAGAATGATGTTGGTCTCGTAAAATGATTTGGGAAGTATTCCCTCTTTTTGGATTATTTGAAATAGTTTTAGAAGGAATGGTACCAGTTCCTCTTTGTGTGTCTGGTAGAATTCGGCTGTGAACCCATCTGGACCTGGGCTTTTTTTATGTGGTAGGCTCTTAATTGCTGCCTCGACTTCTGACCTTGTTATTTGTCTATTCATAGTTTCAGCTTCCTCCTGGTTTAGGCTTGGGAGGACACAGGAGTCCAGGAATTTATTCATTTCTTCCAGGTTTACTAGTTTATGTGCATAGAGTTGTTTGTAATATTCTTTGATGATGGTTTGAATTTCGGTGGAATCTGTGGTGATTTCCCCTTTATCATTTTCTATTGCATCTATTTGGTTGTTCTCTCTTTTCTTTTTAATCAATCTGGCTAGTGGTCTGTCTATTTTGTTGATCTTTTCAAAAAACCAGCACTTGGATTTATTGATTTTTTGAAGGGTTTTTCGTGTCTCAATCTCCTTCAGTTCAGCTCTGATCTTAGTTATTTCTTGTCTTCTGCTGGGTTTTGAGTTTTGTTGATCTTGCTCCTCTAGCTCTTTCAATTTTCATGATAGGGTGTCAATTTTGGATCTCTCCATTCTCCTCATATGGGCACTTATTGCTATATACTTTCCTCTAGAGACTGCTTTAAATGTGTCCCAGAGGTTCTGGCATGTTGTGTCTTCGTTCTCATTGGTTTAGAAGAACTTCTTTATTTCTGCCTTCATTTCATTGTTTACCCAGTCAACATTCAAGAGCCAGTTGTTCAGTTTCCATGAAGCTGTGCGGTTCTGGGTCGGTTTCTGTATTCTGAGTTCTAACTTGATTGCACTATAGTCTGAGAGGCTGTTTGTTATGATTTCAGTTGTTTTGCATTTGTTGAGCAGTGCTTTACTTCCAATTATGTGGTCAATTTTTGAGTAGGTGTGATGTGGTGCTGAGAAGAATGTATATTCTGTGGATTTGGGGTGGAGAGTTCTGTAAATGTCTATCAGGTTTGCTTGCTCCAGGTCTGAGTTCAAGCCCTGGATATCCTTATTGATTTTCTGTCTGGTTGATCTGTCTAATATTGACAGTGGAGTGTTAAAGTCTCCCACTATTATTGTGTGGGAGTCTAAGTCTCTTTGTAAGTCATTAAGAACTTGCCTTATGTATCTGGGTGCTCCTGCATTGGGTCCATATATGTTTAGGATCGTTAGCTCTTCTTGTTGTATTGATCCTTTTACCATTATGTAATGGCCTTCTTTGTCTCTTTTGATCTTTGTTGCTTTAAAGTCTATTTTATCAGAGATGAGAATTGCAACTCCTGATTTTTTTTGCTCTCCATTTGCTTGGTAAATCTTCCTCCATCCCTTTATTTTGAGCCTTTGTGTATCCTTGCATGTGAGATGGGTTTCCTGGATACAGCACAGTGATGGGTTTTGGATTTTTATCCAATTTGCCAGTCTGTGTCTTTTCATTGGTGCATTTAGTCCATTTACATTTAGGGTTAATATTGTTATGTGTGAATTTGATACTACCATTTTGATGCTAAGTGGCTGTTTTGCCTATTAGTTGTTGTAGATTCTTCATTATGTTGATGCTCTTTAGCATTCAGTGTGATTTTGGAATGGCTGGTACTGGTTGTTCCTTTCTATGTGTAGTGCCTCTTTTAGGAGCTCTTGTAAAGCAGGTCTGGTGGTGACAAAATCTCTGAGTACTTGCTTGTTCGCAAAGGATTTTATTTTTTCTTCACTTCTGAAGCTCAGTTTGGCTGGATATGAAATTCTGGGTTGAACGTTCTTTTCTTTAAGGATTTTGAATATTGGCCCCCACTCTCTTCTGGCTTGTAGAGTTTCTGCCGAGAGATCTGCTGTGAGTCTGATGGGCTTCCCTTTGTGGGTGACCCGACCTTTCTCTCTGGCTGCCCTTAGTATTTTCTCCTTTATTACAACCTTGTTGAATCTGACGATTATGTGCCTTGGGGTTGCTCTTCTTGCGGAATATCTTTGTGGTGTTCTCTGTATTTCCTGCATTTGAGTGTTGGCCTGTCTTGCTAGGTGGGGGAAGTTTTCCTGGATGATGTCCTGAAGAGTATTTTCCAGCTTGGATTCATTCTCTTCGTCCCCTTCTGGTACACCTATCAAACGTAGGTTAGGTCTTTTCACATAGTCCCACATTTCTTGGAGACTTTGTTCATTCCTTTTTGCGCTTTTTTCTCTAATCTTGGTTTCTCGTTTAATTTCATTGAGTTGGTCTTCGACTTCAGATATTCTTTCTTCTGCTTGGTCAATTCGGCTATTGAAACTTGTGCATGCTTCGCGAAGTTCTCGTATTGTGTTTTTCAGCTCCTTTAATTCATTCATATTCCTCTCTAAGTTATCCATTCTTGTTATCATTTCCTCATATCTTCTTTTAAGTTCCTTAGTTTCTTTGCATTGATTTAATACATGTTCTTTTAGCTCACAAAAGTTTCTCATTATCCATCTTCTGAAGTCTAATTCCGTCATTTCGTCACAGTCATTCTCCATCCAGCTTTGTTCCCTTGCTGGTGAGGAGTTTTGGTCCTTTCTAGGAGGCGAGGTGTTCTGGTTTTGGGTGTTTTCCTCCTTTTTTCGCTGGTTTCTTCCCATCTTTGTGGGTTTATCCGCTTGTCGTCTGCGTAGTTGCTGACTTTTCGATTGGGTCTCTGGGTGGACACCCAGATTGTTGATGATGAAGTATTTCTGTTACTTGGCTTTCCTTCTACCAGCCTAGCTCCTTCGCTGTACGACTGCTGAGGTCCACTCCAGGCCCTGCTTGTCTGGGGTGCACCTCTAGTAGCTGTGGCACAGTGAGGGATGCTACCCGTTTCTTTTTCTGCTATCTCTGTCCCAGGATGATGCCTGCCAAATGTCAGTCTTTTGGATATAGAGGGGTCAGGGAGTTGCTTGAGGAGACAGTCTGTTCTTTTAGGAGCTCAATTTCTGAGCTGTGAGCTCT
Organism: Callithrix jacchus; assembly: GCF_049354715.1. Classification (NCBI taxonomy): domain Eukaryota; kingdom Metazoa; phylum Chordata; class Mammalia; order Primates; family Cebidae; genus Callithrix; species Callithrix jacchus. The sequence goes on along the minus strand of NC_133516.1, from coordinate 101,895,732 downwards.
GTTGTTCATTCAGGGCTGTTAGGCTGTTATGTTTGATTCTGCTGCAACAGAGCTCATTAAAAAAACCCTTTTTTTCTCAAATGCTCCATGTTGGGGGGTTCGGGCTTTATTTTTTGATGTCCGATGAGGTGTCCTGCCCAGCTAGAAGGCAGACTAGCCACTGTTTGGCTGCCGAGGCTCCGCCCTGCTGTTGTGTGATTCGCCCTGTTCCTGCAGGCTCTGCTGTGGTCTCCGCCACGCCCTGCGGCGGAGTCTCTTCGTTGTAGCGTGTTGCCTCGGCAATGGCAGGCTGCGTCAGCAGTGGGCGTGTGTCTCAGTTGGGGCGGGTTGCCTCGGTAGTGGTGGATGCCCCTTCCCCACAGAGCGTCTCAGACCGTCTGCTCGGGATAGTTTGAAATCGCGGTTTTGTTCGTCCCACTGGGTACCCCGAACGCTCTGTCCCTGCAATCCGCTGGGCTGGCCTACTGTCCACGTCTCGTTCAGTCTCAAGTCCAGCCCTCTCAAGTCTCAGGTTGCTGGTTCAACAGGGCACCCAGACAAGCGCGCCCTGTGGGGATTGCTGGGTAGGGCCGGCCGCCGCCGCCCCAGCTGCCGGGCTTCGCCAGGCAGACTTACTGCCTGCGTCCCGTGTCTCCCTTATACTTGGGAGTTTCCCCATTCTGTGGGCAACAAAGATCAGTCTGGAAATGCAGCTCAGACTCACCTCTTTGCGGATTCAAGGAGAGCTCCAATCCTGGGTTGTTCTCACAGCGCCATCTTGAGTCCTCCCCCCAAATTTCCTTTATTCTTATTTGTATTGCCTGGCCACTTGACTTCTTATTGAATGACATTGCCATGACAGAGAATGAAATCACAGCCTCTTAGAAGGTTTCTCGTTCAGATATGGTTTATAAGGCATAATAGGAGTAAGTTGGGCCTGAAGTGGGAATTTGAGTGAATCTCATTGTTCCATCTGAAATTATGGAACAGTTACTTAGCCTTGTCTTCAGTGCATGAGCACCTATTTACATGAGTTGAAATGCATGCATACGAGGAGTCTGCTATTAGGAAATTTAGGAGTAAACTTCCTTGGAGAGAAATAGTGAGCCTGAGATGACAAAAGACCTTTGTGCTGGGCTAAGAATCTTCGGTGGCTTCTTTGGGAAATGTGTAAAGCAGAAGCCATGAGGCTTGTTTTTATGAAGGATTCTGTAGTATTGGGGTAGGCATATACTTGGAACTTATGTTCAAATTCTGACATAGAATTGGGGAGGTTGGTATTCGCAGTTCTGTGTTGAAATATGTGTAGCTCTAATGAAGGAGGATTGCTTCAGCTATGTAATGCTGTATGACAGAGCACCCCAAACAGTGGCTTAAAGCAATAACAACCTTTCTTTTGCTCACATTTTGCAATTTGGACAGTTTTGCAGGGATAACTCATTGCTGCTTCATTAGGGGTCAACTGAGCAACTCCAAAGCTAGGAGTAGTAATCATCTAAAAATTTATTTATTTATTTATTTATTTATTTATTTTTTGGAGAAAGAGTCTTGCTTCATCTCCCAGGCTGGAGTACAGTGCTGCAATCATGCCTCACTGGAGGCTGGAACTCCTGAGTTCAAGAAATCTTTCCATCGTAGCCTCCTGAGTATTTAGGGGTACAGGTGTGTGCCACCGTGCCTTGCTAATTTTTTATTTGTAGAGACAGAGTCTCGCTATGTTGCCCAGGCTGCTCTCGAACTCCTGCACTGAAGCAATCTTCCAGGCTCCGCCTCTCAAAGTGATGGGATTACAGGTGTGAACCACTGTACCTAGCCTGAAGTCCACTTTTTGTGCAGATCTAGCAACTGATGCAGCTGTATACTCAAATCGTAGCTGGGGATGCTGGTGGGAACAGCTACACATGGTATCTCCATGTGGTTTGTGTTTCCTCACAATATGGTGGTTGAGTTCTAAGTGCTAAGATCTTAAAGGGGGCAGCTGGAAAGAAGCTAGATGTTTTTTGTTATCTAGTCTTGGAAGTCACATAAGTCACTTCTGCCTTATGATAGTTATTCTATCATTTCAAGCCTGCCCAATTTCAGGGGGAGAAAGAAGAGAATCTACTTCTTAATGAGGGAGTAGCAAAGTCCTGGAGCAGCATGTGATATCAAAAGTTATGCTGTGACATATTTGAAGGCTACATCTTTCTTAAAAACCCGAGGGCTTGCAGAAGTTCCTGTGACATCAGAGTTAAGTGGTTTCTGGAGAAAGGCTGAGGACATTTGGCGTGCAGCTTTCTCATGCAGCATCCAGATACCAGTCTGAGGGGTAAAGTGTGCTTTTCTCAGGGAAGAAATGACGCTAATCCTCTGTCCAGTACCCTGAAAACCTTGAAGATTTTGAGGCAGTTATGAGAGTGATAACTGTTTTCCATGGAAATTTGTGTTTCAATGCTAATGTGAACTCATTTGTACCACAGGCTGCTGAGCCCTAGGGCGACGTGGGATAACATGAATATGCAGTAAGAAGCAAGTATGTTGTATCATTTAAAAATCCATGAGTAGTTGTCTTTGTCACCATAATTTTATAGAAATTCATAGATAAACATTTAGTATTTATACAACTGATTCATGTTATAATTGCATTCCTCTCTTGTCATTTAACTATTTATATAGACATTAGATTGTCTTTTAACCAGTTTACTTTGCAGAATAGATTTCAGAGAAGTTTGCATTAATTTCTGCTGGTATGACTATTGATAGAAGTTGAATTGTAAGTGCCTTCATTTCTCCATTGGTCTCAAAATGCTGAATTCATGTGATAACTGTCATTGTTCTTGACGAACTTTGTCCACCTACCTAAAGCAGAGTCATTGGCAGATTTGGCAGTCAAATCCTACGTCCCCACCAATGCATCTCCCAGTTTTCCCACCGTTGTCTTATCAAATACACTGTACTGAGCAACGCTAGGACCAGTGCAGGAGCCCTGGATGTCTAATGACTAACTTTACTCTCAGTCACCGCTGCTCACTAAGACTCCCATGACTCTGCACAGCAATTCTTGGCAGTAGTCTGTCCTTTACCCTCTACTGATTTCTTTCCCTTATAATCTGTTATAAAGAAACTTTTCAAAAGGTTTATTAAAAAATTCTGAGCAAATTATATCTACTGGATCACTTATGCAATATGCTGTATCTTATTTAGCATAGGAGGAAATTTAGATTAGAGACTTTTTGTTGGAGTTGTTTCATTGGCTCTGTAAACTTAGCAGTACAATGGCTGGATTTCCTTTAATTAAATTCCCAATGGATTTACCCAAAAATTAAAATATTCATTTTATTAGGATTTAATTTCTCATATTTTGTTGGGAAGTTGCAATATTTTTATAATGTATGCTATATTAACGGCAGTTTTCAGGCATATTGATCATTAGTTTAAATTTAAAATATACAACTTACCTCACAGAAATTAATCATAAAGTTAGAAATGCATTTGTGAATTTATTCCCATACACCTTCTGGCCTACGTTGGCTCAGACTTAACATACTAAATTTACTAAGAGACCCCGGTGTTGGAGACACAGCTGTAAACAAATTTCCATTCATTCTTATAAGGTCTATACCATTTAAGAGACAAAACTCAGGGTGAAAGAAAGTGATCGTTAAGGGTGGGTACAAGGTATAGTGGAGGAAAATTCCCAAACTGTTATTCTCCCGAGACAGTGCTCATGTGAGCAGAAAGCAGGGGAGTTGGTCCTAGAATTGCTGACCACTTGCAACAGATCCCACCTGCAGAAGATTGATGAAGTGACAGAGAGGTCTGGGAACTGGGGCAATGTGTCAGGCTGTGCCTCAGGTTCCCTGCTTTGGCTGGTCCTAGTGCCTCATTGCTGGAACCGTAGATGATCCCCACTGCCAGAGTAGCTCCGACTTAATCCGATGCTGACTATCCTCAGGTCAGCAGCTTTTGTATTGCACAGGGGTAGATTTTAGAGTTGTATTCCAATCCTAAACCAATCTCTGATGACAAAATTGATAACTGAATCACTGGTCTGCCGGATTGGACCCAGATCCCTCCTTTCCAGCATACCATCGCCATCCCACAACATACATGCACACAAACACAGACACGCACCCCACTACCACCTTCACTCCACCCAATTTGGAGTTACATTGATCAGATTTCCATCTAACCTGCCCCTCAATTGATTCTGAAACAGGATCACCGGCCTTTGGTAGTGTCTTAGGAGTTGGATCTGAAGAAGAAAAGTGGTGGAAGTGATCCCAAGTAGGAGCCAAGAGGAAGAAGATCTAATTTCCGGAGAGATTAGGGCTGAATTGGGAACTTGATATCTTGATTCAAGATATCAAGTAAAGGATGTCAGAATTAAAGCATAAGCAAAGAGAAACAGATCAGTTGATAGGACAGGTTTGGAAGACAGAACCCGGCTGTATCTGCTGAAAGCTAGTCTACTAAAGGCTGAAGGCTTTGTGATAGGCAGCGGACAGCTCTGCCTTCTGCTGGGGTGAACAGCTAAGGGCACCCCCTAGAATCAGTCTTTTTCTCTCTATGTGATCTTTGGTATATTACATAAATCCTTTGAGTTTCCTTTATTTATTTATTTTGGTTGATAAAATGGTAATAGTGCTTGCTTACAGTCTATCGTAGGGATTACAGATACAAAATTACTAACAGATATGGCTGGCGTAAGTGCTCATCATATGGTGACCCTTGGTACAGCTCTATTACTAGTTTGTGGTCTTGGGGAATTCATTCTTGTTTTGGAGCTGCAGTGTCTTGTCCTATGAATGAAGAGGTTCAATTAGATCACCTCTTAGTCTCCATCCAACGCAAACACCCTAAAATCTATTCCAAATTCTTATTTGGTGGCAAAGGAGTCTTGCTCTCTAAGACTGCCTTGCAACTACCCTGAAATTCAGGTCCAAACCCAAATTAGATTAAATCCTAATAAGGAAAAAACTCCTTTGAAACATTAATGCCCGCATATATGTTTAAATAACCTTGTCAAATTTGCTCTCCCTGCAGAGGGCTTTCCATTATTCTTTTTCATTAAAATAAAAATCCCTCTGGTTGACTTTCTAAATGTGTTTTCGATAGGCCCTCAGCCTGTCGTTAACCATTTTCAAACTAGTATTAAACTCTGTCTGCTTGAAACTGAATGCTACCCCCTGAGAAGTCCCCCACAATAATGATAGAGTAGACACTTAACATGCTAAATAATAATAATATAAAATCAAAATGTATAGTGATCACTGGCTGCCCAATAGGGGTCTGTCACTCATTTCCTTTATCAGTAATTTGCACTATAAAATTCCTCTTTGAAAGGGGAGGGCAGAAAACCACTCACAGCAAATGGCTCCAGGCTCCAGGCTGTGGTAAATAGGGTATCTAATATCCAGAAAATGAATATACAGCCTCTAGGGAAACATATGCAATGAAGGTAAATGGATTCTCAGATTAGGAAGTTTAATCCTAAGGAAAAAAAGGAACTAATTTGCAAGAGAAAAGAATAGATGTAGTTGGATTTCACCCTGCTGATAAACTGTACTTCCGTAGAGTTGTTCCTCTTCTTTATTTCTAAAGCTGTAGAAGTCAAGGATTTCCTTTTCCTTTATGTTCCATAAATGAGTTGTTCAGATAAGCAGCCCATTGCTCTATCAACTAATTACTTTCTGATTTGCTTTGATCTATTATTAAGGCAGTAAATTCCAGCTTCATTGCACCCGTAATGTAAAACTCAAATGTAATCACTGTTGCCAAAAGGAGATAACAAAGTTGTCAATTTGAAAACGGCATTTCCTTTTTGGCAAGAATTCTAGTGTGTGATACACATGCTTTCCATGTCGTTCAAGCAATTGACCTTGATGCAAACCCAGTCTATACTCTATGGATCTTTTGCCAGAAAACAATCGTTTAGGAATCGAGCTTTCTTGGAATTTTGATTTATATGTGAAGCCATTTTGCCTGCTATTCTCATAGTTATGATATGCTGCTATTCATGAATTAAAGCATCTTCTGGGTGTGGAATATGGAATCAGTACTTTATAATCAAATTTTCATGTGCATTAGCACTTTACTATAAAGTTATAACCTTTTTATTGTAACCACATTATAAGTTATTCCTTCATCCGCTTTTTTTTTCCTAATTCATCTGAACAAATTGAGTTTGTAAATTAGAATTCTCCTACAGTCTATTGTAGTTCATATGTTCAAAGCCAAAAAAGGCCTCTGAGAATGTTAAAGATCTCTAAGATTCCTTTTACTTCAGTCTCTGTGAAACCATAACTCACTATCCGTTGAGCTTTAGGAAAATCCATATTTCCAAAATTACATGCAAACAAGAGTTTGATTTCTACAGATGGTTCTATAAATTGAAAGACATTCTGATGGCTGACTTGTCTTTGAAACTGGATTTTTGTTTTATCGTCTCCTCTCTTTCTCCCTCTTCCTATTTCTGCATAGTGGATATGTGTACTATGCCCTTATTTTGTTCGTCAGACTGGTTTTGGGCATCAAAGGTGTATCAAGAGACGTGATTTCCAAAGCGCTTCAGTCTTTAATGGATATTTCTCCTCCAAACAAGGACCGGATAGCTTTTAAGTTTCCATGCACAGTAAGAGAGCAGGCAATCTTATTAGATTACCTCTTCATTTAGTAATGTTTTAATATACATCACTCGAGCTCTACCATTTTACCTTAGGAATAGTTGATTATCTACTCTGAACTGTCTGTCTTTGTGGCTTTCAAGTGTTTTACTCTCTCCCCGACTCCCTCCCGTTCCCCGTCTCCCAGCCTCATGTAACAACTTTTCTTCCAAATTTTATCTGAATCTTTAAAGTTGTTTTATTCTAGAGAATAAAGAATTTGGTTCAGAATAAAACTGCCATTTTCCTCCCACTTTCTTTTACCTGGCAAGGAGTTTGGAACAAAGTGACTTTTGGCCTCTTTTTGAGAGCTTGGAGTTTGATAATAATTAACTTTTTCGATAACAAGAAGGCAGTGAGGAATTTAAAGGCGTTTGTATCTGTTGTATAAATTGGCCCACAGCCTTGTTACTTGTTCTTTTATAAAAGGAAAAAGATTAGATTTTATTCAGATCCTGTCTGTTGGTAAAAGGTTTCTGGTTTATAAACGGAATTGGAGAGATTTGGTACAGCACAAATAAGGTATCTGGTAAATTTTCAGATTGTTGTTCCTAGGAACACAATTATATGACTTTGCAAATAAAGAGGTAGTTGATATTTAAGACCAATATTACAAATATAAAAGTAAATGACTGTGAAGATGCTTGTATTAGATAACTTCTGCTGTTGACCAACCTTGACCCCATTAAATCACCTTAAAAGTTCACCGCAAAGTGCTTTCGGATTTGCCTTATCTGCCTTTGCACTAGCAGGAGCCATCCTTTCGGTTCTGTGAACTTGAGCAAGTTAGTTGACTCTCTGAACTGTTATTAGTAAAAAAGAAAAAGTGTAGTTTCTGCTCATTAAGCTGCTATAGGATTAAATGTGATCATATAAGTCGATCAGGTAAGAGGTGTAAAATGTATTGGACAGTGTCTGACATAGAGCAAGCATGCATATCTGCCATCATTATCACTACCATGATCACAGAAGTAATTTGGCTCCCAATGCGTTTAGCGTTGGAAAGAAATTACTAATTCAAGTTTTAGTAATTGGAGGGTAGGAGACTTACTGGAAACTGTACTCTTATTACTCTGTCATCAGTTTATTCAATCCCGGGAATATGCTCACCATCAAAATACTTTTGCTTAAAGTATTATTGATAGGTAAGGACTTACTATTGCCATTTCATTAGTTGTTTTCTGGTTTTTATTCTTGTAGTTTCTTCTTTAATTTCTTCCTTTCTCGCTATCTTCCTTTGTGATTTGGTGATATGCTTTAATTCTTTTCTCTTAATCTTTTGTATGTCTGCTACATGCTCAAGACCACTTTGGAACCCTCATTGTAGGTGGACCAAGATAAATGCTATCAATTATGGTAGGACTATATGTTAAGAAAAACCTATCTTTATTCATCCATTTATATAAATTTTGTTTTCCATTGACTTTTAAAGTATAAAATAATAGAAATTCCCCAAATCCACTCATTCCTATTTTTAATCATCTAAGTTGTTTGAGCATTCTTGGACATTTTTATGTTCATCAAACTAAAATTTCCTAATTGCGCAGTCTACTGCAAAAATGCTTTTGCTGTTGGTTCATGTTTTTGTCCTATTTTGGCCATTATTTACAGTTTTGAATGACTTATTAAGGAAGCACTCGGTGCATATTGCTGAGTTTTATCAGATCACAGAGCATATTACTTCTACCGATGATCATGTAGTGATAGTGATTTTGAGTAGGGGAGCAGGACTGAGATCTTGTTCTGTCCATCTTAGAAGCCAGTAGTGTTGTCCACCTTGATTCTGTGCTTCTGAGAGGTGGCCAGGTATATAGAACAGATTGTAGGCTAGGGAAATACAGGTGAAAGGAGAAGAAAGAAGAAAACATTTAATTGAGATAGAAACCAAGAAAGGGGTTGAATTAAGGAAATAACATTTCCTAGTAGACGGCTGTAGAGTAGTCATTCTCCTGGGTATTACACCCTCCAGTAGGTCCAAATGAACGGAAAGAAGAGAGCTTATATTTATCGAGTATCAACTATGTGCAAGTTACTTTATGTAAAAAAGACTAATATTTACATAGAGTTTTTTATATGTATTACATAATTCAATGTATTGAATTCTGAGATATAAAGTCCATGAAATAGATACTGTTATTATCCCTGGTTTAGAGATGAGAACTTAAAACATAGCAAAGTTAAACAACTTGGTCAGGCTGTCTATCTGGAAAGATGCAGAATTGAGACTTGAAGCTGGAAAGTCTGTTTTTTTCTTTTCTGCCATGGTGTCCTCTTAGTTCATTTCTATAGTAACCCATTGTATGGATATGACTTTCTCACTGAGGAGAAAACAGAAGCCGAGAGAAGTGGAGCCCCATGTACTTTTCCTCTAGCCTGTACACATTCAGACAGAAGAGGAAACAAATGTCATTTCAAACATAATGGCGGCCCATTATTTCTTGGTTAAAGGGAAACAAAGGGCAAGTTTGGATATGGCTGTGCCTGCCTGTGGCTGCTGACTAGAGCCCTTTATGCTGTCCTGGCTGAGCGAATCCATGAAGATGCTCAGGGGAGCTGAGGGAAGTAAAAATTTAGTGATGTTTCTGCCTGGGAAGCACATTTGAAAAATATGTTTGCAGGCTTCTTAGCACACCTACTAGCTGGTTGCAGGCTGGCTAAAGGTTCTAACATTCCGAAGATGGAAATTGCTTATTCTCTATGGCCATAATCCCTGCTATGCCCCTCTCCAACATGCTGGCAAAGGAGGCATCAGAGATCAGAGTCAGGAGACTCTTCCATTCTGAGGCGTGTCAGTGAGGAGTCTTTTTCTGCCATGTGAGATAGGATTGTTCCCTTGACCTAGACACCCTTCATAGGCAGGAACTAGAGTGACTTGTTTCACTCAGCCCGCCACTGGCCGTTCCTCATGAGAGGTGGAGTGTGAGCAAGAGAGTGTGGGAAACAGAGTGAATGAATACTGGAACCAGCTGGTTCCTCCTCTCTAGCAGGAGCAGGTTCTGTGTGGACCCCACAGCAGCACTTAAGCCCCTGCCCTCTTCGCACCCATGTTCTTGTCCCACATCCAGGAAGAATCAGGTCTCAGGAACAGATTGAAGGGTAGTATATGCAGACGATTTTATTGGGTAATGGATGTGGCTCTCAGCAGGATGGGAAGTTGATAAGGGGATAGTGCGGGAAGAAGGTGAGTTTCTCTGAAGCGGCACTGTCTGAGGTTAGCTGCATGTATCTGTAGTCTCTGAAGCTCAGTTACTTCCCTGTTCGATGATCAGCCACTTGCATAGTCACTGCTCAGCCACTTGTGTTGGTCTGCCAGCTGAAGTCCTTTTTATGGGACAGGGGCATGATAAGGCAAAAAGGCAACATTTGGGTGGAAACATGGGGTCAGCTGTTTTCACTTAGTGTTGCGGTTCCAGGCTTAAGGGGTTTAGCTAAGAGCTCAGCCTTTCTGCAGCAAATATTACTGGCCAGACTAAAACAAAGGCAAAAGAGGGGCAAAGAGACAAACTAGGGGAGACAGTAGAGGGAAAGAAAAGTAGCTAAAAGAGAAAAAAGGAAGACAGGAAAAAGGAAAGGAGGCCAGGGCTGGAGTTTGTTCATCCCCACCAGAGATGATAACAGGCCTGCTATGGACTTCTCCTTTTGTCCTGCTCCTAGGTAGAAAGCATATTCATTCCCCTCAGGACTCTGAATCCTGCATCCAGTTGAAAATTCATTTGGAAAATCAAATTGTGTCTGAGAAACAATCACCTCCCAAAAGGCCCTGGAGGTCAGAACAATCAGGATTTAAATTAATTGCTTAATGGAAAAAAAACATTTCTGCGAACAATGCTGATAATTTGCTAAACCAGGGTATGTTTATAACTCTTTGAAATGAATTGAATTGCTGGTTTCAAGAATTAAGGCTTACAGAGAAATTGTGATTGAAATCCCCAAAGTTAAGTATTAATTCCTTAAAGCAATTGGTAATTAGTGAAGAATTGTGCACTTACAGTCAGTATTACATTCAACACTTAATTATACACTGTCTCAAATTGTTTCCTAGATGTTGCATGCATGTTAGTCTTGTCTCCCACAGCCTGATCATAAAGTCAGTGAGAAAAGTGCTGAGTTTCTTTTCTTGGAGTTTTTATTGGTATCTCCTGCCATACCTAGCATAGCACTGAATACACACAGATACTCAAAAGTTGACGGATACTGTTTGAGATAAATCAGTGATTTTAGAAAACATTGGCTTTTTGAAGGAAAATTCATTTAGTTATCCCAGCATGCCAAGAACAGGGCACATTTCTCAGGAAAGACAAAAAGTGAATAAACACTTTAGGGAGCTAAAGATTGCATGTGCTAAATGGAATGGAGAATTTGAAAGGAGACATCCTATTTGAGAAAAAAACTGTAGACAATTTGAGGTTAGGCATTTGTTGTGGAACAGCTTGATTTTGGTTCTGTTGGTTTATCTATGTTTTGCAAAGATTGAAAATAGTCATTAGGCTGGGCGTGGTGGCTCACACCTGTAATCCAAGCACTTTGGAGGCCAAGTCGGGTGGATCACCTGAGGTCGGGAGTTCAAGACCAGCCTTACCAACATGGTCAAACCCCGTCTTAAAAAAAAGAAAAGGGAAAAGAAAAGAAAATAGTCATTAGTGCTGGAAGGGGACTGAGATCAGAGGACTCCAGTGCTACATGACTGCCTCAGAATTTTCTGGGACCGCTACACTTTTCAAAAGCTTTAGTTGTGATTTCTGTATTTAAAAAAATTTTGAAAAAATGAGATTTTGCTACTGTTCATTTGTAAGTGACAAAAATAAAAGACTTACCATTTTGTTTGCTAAGTTGAAATTCATTCCTCCATGCCACAGGCATATTAAAAATATCACCTCTGCTGTTAGGAGTATTCACACATATTTAAATTTTTTTTGTTTTGTTTTCAGCTTAAAAACATTAAAAGCTTGCATGATAATGATGGCTCTCTTTAAAATAATGCTGAAGAATTGTCCATGTTTTATATGTTTGCTTTAATTTTGTATGAAAGGGGGCAGTGGTGATGCAAGTTGGGAAAATATAAACAAATCTACTTTGCAATAATTATAAGGTAACCAAGCAATGACTGCAGATCCTGTTACTTTACATTGATTCCAGGCAGTACTCTTACACTAAGGGACAAGCCCTCTATGAACTTGCAACTATCTATCTGCTGACTTCTCTCCCACTGCTCTTCATATTACATGCTATATTCCAGGAACTTCCTTGCTATGCTTCCCAGCACACAACACATTTTCTTAGTGCGGTGATGTGGTTTGGCCTGGAATGCCTTTCCTATTCTTGTTCAGTCATTCATTTTATAAGACTTCTGCTGGGCAAATCCTTCAGAATGTCCTTTTGCCTGCATCCCCAGATTAGACCAAGTGTCCTATTGATATCTCTGTGGCATTCTTGGTACTCTCATATGCCTCATGCCACCTCTTTCTGTATTATGTTAAATATGTCTATCTTCTGCATGTGTTGGGATTCTGTTTCCTTCCCTAACAGCTTTTTGGAAAAAAAAAAAAAATCTTAATTCTCATCACATAAAATGCTGTTTTTCCTGGTCTATTCTCTTTTCCTCTTACCCCAATCCTCATCTGCCCTAAGATCTTTTTTTTCTGTTGTCTTTCTTCTTATTGTCTCTGCTCCCCTTTTGCTTCTTAACTACTTTGCCTTCATGGCAACCATGATAAATGCGCAGAATGAGCTTAAAAATAAATGTTAGTTTGTAAAGTATAATTAGCTAAAAATGGCCTTGTTTTCAATTCCTGCATGTGCTGTATTTCCTATTATACTTTAAGCTACTTAAGTGTACACATGAAAACATATGAAGTATTTGATTTTGGTTTACTTGCCTAGTAGCAATAAAATAAGATACATTGTTTTATGATACAGGGAGGGTTAGAAAATTCTTATTTTTTATTATTGATCTCATCCATGGGAAGACCAAATTATAGGATTTTGTACTTGCCCTTTCTCTTTCTCTCTCTTTAAAAAAAAAGAGAAATATTCAGTATTTCTCTTAATGCATCCAAATTCCTTTTAAAAATGAGAACCAGAAAACCTAAAGTATTACTTGATAATTATAGCAAATGTTCTAAAATTTTGTATGATGTTATGGTTATTGTGAGGGGAAAAAAAGCCAGAGGAGATAGGAAGAAAAACTGTTAAAATGAAGAAACACCTATATATGGCACATACATGTATAGACCAGGGTGAAGGCAAATATGCAATAATGGAATAAAGCAAAAACAGGTACCTCACATTCTGTTTGATATAATTTTCCTTTCCAGCTTGCTACTTTGTTTTTTTTTGCTATGCAATGTACCCAATTTAGCTTAACATTGGTTTTTTAATTTATTAATAGGGAACAATAATACATATGCTATGGTGTTACTAGTGGGATTAAAAAAAATGAAGTCTTCATTCTAGAAATACGTGCTGAGTTCCTGTAATAGATACTGCTTTCTGCTGTAGCAATTTGCTTCTAGTACTTACCCCCGGCTTTAATCAAATTTATCTTATGTTCACTGCTTATGCCCATCTGTCTTGGACTTGACTTTCATCTTATGATACTCTGAATAAAGAAGCAGAGCTAGAGAGGGAGGTGTTACAGACAGTAAAACACATTCAAGGGCCTACATAGAGAGGTGAATATCCTGCACAGAAACGAAGAAGAAACAGACAGGAAACATGCTTCACAGGCAATTGCTATATCTTTTGCCTTAAAGTTTTAAAAGGCAAGTATTAGCAATATAATGAAGTCTTTCCCTTCAACGGTGTGTGTGTGAGCTATAATATTTGGCCAAGAACTGGTGATTTTCAATGCTGGCTGAAAAGAGACCAGGAGAATATGTAAGTGGAAACTGAATATCGTTGGATTCTTTAGTTGATCCTTTATCTGACCTACCGTTTCACACACCTTCTCAACATTAACTGTTGTTATCATGATGGACTTATTGATATAACCATGCTACAGGCCTATAAAAGATGCAGGAATCATACTGCATTCCATTTATTTCTGTCTTTCAGTTTCTGGTGGTATTTTCACAATCGTTGAAGCCATTTTTATGGTGGAATGAATACCTGTGCAGAAATCAAACTCACAGAAATACATGGAAGAGCATCTGGCTGATTCAATCATGTTAACATTTGAAGTCAAACTTGGCTTATTAATATTTATAACTTGAAAATACATGCTTGGATTTTATCTAACAGTCTCCAGTGTGGTATTTAATGATTGGGTGATTTGATTTTTCAGTTATTTAAATACTGTGGCTTGTATCTTCTGTTGTTTGAAAACAAACAAGCCCTTAAAAACCAATTTATCGCTTGTTATTTTTTCCCCTTTGGAATAATAATACTCAATTTACACATTTGATTATATTTACATAGGGGTCAAGTATGTGATTACAGAAAAGGTATAGAAATCAATGTTTTGTTCATGTTAGCTTAGTACATCTTAAAATTTAAGGCCAACATGGTGAAACCCTATCTCTACTAAAAATTCAAAAATTAGCTGGGCGTGGTGGTACGTGTCTATAATCCGAGCTACTCAGGAGGCTTGGGAGGCTGAGGCGAGAGAATTGCTTGAAGCAGGGAGTCAAAGGTTACAGTGAGCCGAGATCGCACCACTGCCCTCTAGCCTAGTGACAGAGCAAGACTCCATCTCCAGAAAAAAAGAAAAATTTGAGGCTCTAATAAATGAGAGGTGCTGTACAGGTACCCAGTGAGTTTCATGATCACTGTGATTGTGAATAAGAAAGTGTGTGTCTCTGTCATGCACTAGTGGGCTTGAGAACTAAATCTTAAAAATATATATTTCAGGCTGGGCACGGTGGCTCAACGCCTATAATCCCAGCACTTTGGGAGGCCGAGGCGGGTGGATCACAAGGTCAAGAGATCGAGACCATCCTGGTCAACAAGGTGAAACCCCGTCTCTACTTAAAATACAAAACAAATTAGCTGGGCATGGTGGCGCGCACCTGTAGTCCCAGCTACTCAGGAGGCTGAGGCAGGAGAATTGCTTAAACCCAGAAAGCGGAGGTTGTGGTGAGCTGAGATCATGCCATTGCACTCCAGGCTGGGTAACAAGAGCGAAACTCCGTCTCAAAAAAAAATAATAAAATAAATAAATAAATATATATATTTCAAGTAATATTGAGTTAATGCTTATAGTTACCTCTGTTGAATACTTATATTTTCATACACAGCAACATAGCTACATGTCCTATCTCATTTCATACTTTCACAGAAACCTTAAACTAGCTCATTTTTGTTATTGATTAAAAGGTGAGGAAACTGAAGCTTATTAGTCCTGTGTCTACTAAGTGGAAAAGCTAAGATTGAAATCTGGTTTGTTTGATTCTAAAACCTGAGCTTCTGTCTGTTAGGTTAATTGATGCTCCAAACATTCTAATAAGGTAAAAGAAATTTAGTAATGTCTTTTGCATATATTATTTTATTAAAATATTTTATTTAAATTATTTTATTTAAATCAGTTATTAAAATATTTCTTTTTATTTTATTAAAATATTTTGATTTTGATTTTATTGGACTTAATAAATATTTTACTAAAATATATATTTACTAAATAATACATTATTTACTAAAATATACATTATTCTCTAAATGTAAAAATACATTATTTACTTAAATACACTTTCACTAAATGTATATTTTAGTAAAATATGTCTTAAGAAAAACATATTAATACTATAAGAGTTTGCATCTTTTCTATTTGAGAATAAATTATTGCCACTTACCACTTCAGAGTCTTCTGAGAATGCCAAAAACCTTAGTTCAGAAATAATCAATAACAAGATGTCTATGAACTCTCTGTCCCTTAAGAGCCAAGCTCTGACCATCTCTAAGGCAAGTACGGCATGACATACTTTGCAGAGCTACCTGCAGAACTGTCTTTCTTGACCTGATGTTAGCTTGATTCCATTGCTTGTCCTTCTGTTTCTTCCATAATAGCCCAGCAACCTGAGAATCTTGGATACGTGAGATAAGCAAGCACATTCTTCACAGTTTTTTGGGGGTGAATCAGATATTTACATATTGCTACTTTTAGTTTAGTGTATAGATTGGGTGGTTCATTCCCTTTGCCCATGGCCTCAGTCTTTGTCTTTAGCTCATGATCGAGTTAATTCTATAGCCCAAAGTAACCCTCATTAGGTGTATCATTTTATCTTTCCTTAGACCTCCCATCATCATTTCCGAACATCTCTTTTGGCTCCCACTCAAAGAGGAAGTGTAGTTCAGCATCATGGCTTCCCCCACCACCAACAGTCGATGCAAATGGCAGCCTCTTGATCCCGTGAGAAATAGTCCTCACGGTTTCCATTCACAGACATTTCTACAAATAATACCTGTCATTTTGGGGCACCAGGACTTCAATGAGATACTCTGATTTGTTCCCTGTCCTTTCCTCTCCTTAGTGTTTTTACACAGCTGTCTTCACTACCCTGACTTCTCACTTGACTTTCCTTATTTCTCTGTTTTAAATTTCTTCAAGGCAGATTCCAAAGCTTGTTGTATCTACCTCTTTCTGCTGTGTTCAGTCTTTTAAAAGCTGCTTTTTCTCTTCTCATATTTATCTTATTTTGACAATTGAGTGAGTGTTCTTTGAAAGCTTCTGACCAAAAACTTTTCACTCTGAATATTATTTGACCAACATCTGATATTTGAATTGTAGTTACTTCTGCTCTATCTGGAGCCCTCCCAGTTCAGTTCTTAAGACATTTCATCTGTGATTACAGAGAGTCAGTGTTAAGCTGTATTTCTGCCTTTAGTTTCCTAGTGTTTCCAAAAGCTTACTTCCCATGTAAACTCACAAGCATAGAGGCAGCCTTGGTAGAGGTTAGCCACTACTGTCTGTGGGTAAGGATAAAGTTTGAAAAACCTCCGAAATGTTCATAGAGCACAAAATGGATGCTTTTAAAATACAATCTCGTGCAGCATTACACACTTATAAATATATAATGTATACAGAGATGCTCCTTTTTAGAGAGAATGAGTGTTGGCTTGCATTTAAAAACTATGGTGAGTCAAAAAAGTATGCATGTGGGTATGTGTGTGTACATGTATATATATATGTACATATATAAATCTTTAAGTATTTAAATTACATTCAATGCAGAAAATTGCTCACATACACAGGCATGCTGGAAATGTAAAAGACTAAAACAGGAGTTACACATCTCCCATCTCACACTCATTTTAGGAGAAGGTATATGCCTGCTGGATGTAGTGGTAGACAAAATTAACTGCACTACTTACACTGTTTCTATTTTTACTTACTTATTTTTAATTTTTTGATTACTTACAGACATCATAAAAATAGAGGAACAAGTAAGATTGAGTTCTCCTGAATTCAGTGATTATATGATGTAACACTGCCAGATTCCTATTTTTCGTGTTTTATTTTATCTCAGTATACTATAGGTTTATGTATCTTTTCAGTAGTTTCAGTCAAGGGTCCTGATTTCATTTAACAAGGATAATGAGAGGAAAATCCATGGTTTAGATATGTACCTTTGATCTGTACTTCAGATCCATGCTTGACTGGTAGAAACCACTACGGTTACAAAACAATGCAACAACAAACCTCTAAATCTTGTAAATCTAACAAAATATTACAAAGACAAATCTCTAAAATGACAGCAAACATCACAAATGCAAGTCTTATTATTTAATTCTGCTTTGTGGAGCTTAAAATAATGATCAGACTTCAACCGTAACCGCCTATTTCACTTCCAATTTGTTATCTAGCATGCATATTTATTTACATAAATCTAAGCTGACTCTTTTTGTTTATTGACTAAGGTATACACTGTCTCCTTTGCCCCTAACTCACACAGTAATGGTGCCAGAAATTGTAGGTAGGAATATCTTAGGTTTGATCTGTTTAGAAGGTGAACAGGATTGTTTCTTCTGAAGCCATATGTGTGGAGGAATCACACTCCCTTTTCTTCGTCCCGGTCTTTCCCTGGGGAAACCGTAGGGATTAAATGGTGAAGAGCTATAGCTAGTGGTTTGCTCTTTGCCTAGACTGAAATTCAAGTATGCCCCTCACATCCTAGATTTTATGTACATGGAAGTCTCTTTTTTCATACTTGTTTTTTATTTTTTCAAAAGACGTATTTATCAAATATCAGACTGTTTAATTAACTTCTTTCAGGTTATTTAAGCCTTGAAGTGTAGACCAACTTTCTCTCTCTCTTTTTAACTTTCTTTCAGTAGAAGTTTCTTTTGGTTTATTTATGCTCCTGAGATTATGTTCTATTGACATAGATCACCTGGTCTGGTAAGTCTTTACCCTACTGAACAATAATCTCACCTTAATAGGTTTATATCTTTCACATTCAATTGCTTGGCTTCTAGGTAAAAAGGCAACAGTATAGTGTATAAAAAATGTGAGGAGTATAGTACCATATATTGAGTATCTGTCCCTTATCCCATTTAATCCTCACTTTGGGAAGATTATTATTCATATCTTATTGATAAAGACACTGAAAACTAGAGTTAGAAATTACAAAAGGTATATTGCTGACATTCATTCAAGAATATTTAACTCTTCCATGAAGCTAGTGACGCATAATTTTTTATTGTTTCTTAGAAATTTTGTGTTGTTTTTGTCTTTTCAACTATGTTGTGTGAGGGTAGAGACCACGCTTCATACTTTTTCATGTCCTTACATTACTCCATCAATAATTTTCCTTCAATAAATCATTATAAAATTTTTCTCTCCATTTTGATTAGCTTTTTGTCACTTTAATAGAGCAGAACTTTACAGGATACCACTTCTGTTAGTTTCCCTGGGAATCAGCAACTGAATTCAGGATGATATTCTCTTAAACCTTACACAGGAAGAATTGGAAGAAGTAATCACTATTCATCCTCTTTACTTTCAATAAAGTTATTGCTATTTCTTAATTTTGATAATTAATCTCTGAATCCACATGAGAAAAGTATAATTTTCTTTTTAAATTTTAGTGTGGTGGGTAAGGGACCACAGATGGGAGAATATATTAAGCTGTAGTAATTGCATCACAGAGATAAAAGTCAAAGGCAGTAGCTGATCTGATAGAAAAGGAATGGCTTCTTAGCTGTATTTGCTTTAGTTCCTACATAAAGAATGTTTCTGTTCTAATGTGTCTAGGCCTTTACAATACTCTAATGAGACCATCACAAATGGAAAATCACAGCTTTTTTAATACCAACAAGGATTTAAGGCTATAATTATAAATAAATATATCTTGCAGATGAATTAAGTAAATGAGTATCAAAATTCAGAGTGTCACGTAATTCTTAAGTGTAGGTTGTGAAGGACTCATCACACTGTCCTGAAATGATTCCATAACATTTTCTCATTTGGAATTGTCTAAACTGAGTTACTTGGTAATCCTCTGTGTATTAGTCCATTCTCACAGCGCTGTAAAGATATTGTACTACCAGAGGCTGGGTAATTAAAGAAAAGAGGTTTGACTCCCAGTTCCACAAGGTCTGGGAGGCCTCAGGAAACTTATAATCGTGGATAGTGAAGGGGAAGCAAGGACCTTCTTCACATAGTGGCAGGAGAAAGAAGTGCAAGCAAGGGAAATGCCAGATGCTTATAAAACCCTCAGATCTCATGAGAACTCATTCATTATAGTGAGAATAGCATGGGGGAAACCGCCCCCCTGATCCAATTACCTTCCACCGAGTCCCTCCCTTGACATGTGGGGTTTATGGGAATTATAATTCAAGATGAGATTTGGGTGGGGACACAGTCAAAGCATATCACTCTGCCCATATTGGCCTCAATTTTTAGTTGGCAGCCTGAAAAGTCTGATGTTTTCATATCAGTTTGAGAGATTTTAATTTCTTGCTCAAAGAATGCAATGATTTTCTTGACAAGACTAACTTTGTAGAGAATGAAATAGAAAGAAAGCCTTACTGAACACATGTCTGTGTCTGAATTATTTCATCTTATTAAGAGTTCAGTGTCATTTCTACTCTCCTCCTACTTAAAAAGTCAAAAGAGCATGTTATAGATTTTGGTACATACAACAAATGCAAAGATTTACCTTCTCTAGGTTAAGTTACCTTCTCTAGGCAAGAGAAAAAATAGCGGATGTTATCCTGGAAATTTTGGGGTGCTAAAGTGAGATATTATAATAAATGGCTTTCTTTTGACACCGAAACCCAATTCAGCACTGTTGGTTACCAGAACTCAATAAAAATTATCTTTAAAAGCTCAAGTAATAGAAAAAAGTGAATTTGAACTGGGGACTTTTTTGGGGTCAGGGTTCTCTCTTTCTTCCCGTCTTTTCTGTCTGCTTCTTTTTACTTGTTGGTTTCATAGTCTCTTCTAGTAACTCAAGTTTTTTTTTCCAGAATTCAGTGAACAAAGAGTTAGAGAGCAAAGCCATTGGCCTAATTTTAGTTTAGTGAGTGAAAATCAGTTTCCCTGTTGGACAGTTAAGAACCATCCTGTAGAGGTTCTTAACTTTGGTCTTGTTTAAGCCAAATGGTAATGCCTGGGCCATTCAAATTCCAGGCCACTGTTACTTGGTTTCATGATTGGTGTGGATTGTCGCAGGCTGTTTGCTAGGGTCAGTGGGAAAAGAATACTGTGACTAATAGCCTCTAAGAGAACTATGTGGTTGGAATTTGTGGTGACCATTTTACTAAAGGAAATATGACTTGCTTCTAGAAAAAGAGGGAAAAGTGATGGGTAGATGGAAAGGAAGCAGAAAAAAATAGTAGTTATTCAATACAGATTGAATGTATTAGTTTTCTGTGCTGAATAACAAATTACTACCAATTCAGCAACCTAAAATAATACTCATTTCTTATCTCAGTTTCGGTAGGTCTGAAGTCTGGATATGGCATATCTGAGTTCAGTGCTCAGGGCCTCTCAGACGTCTGAAATCAAGGTGTAAGCCAGGGCTGCCTGCCAATCCGGAGCTCAGAGTCCTCTCCCAAACTCACTAGTTGCTGACAGAATCACTTCCTTGGGATTGTAAGACTGAGGTCCCTGCTTTTTGTTTTGTCAGTCGAGGGCCATTTTCATCTACTGGAGGCCCCCTGCCACATGGCCTTATCCAAAGCAGTTTGTTTCTTCAAAGTCAACAGGAGAATTTATCTCTTTGAATTTCCCTTTTAGGAAAGACTTGGACCCTCTTTTAAAAGGGTCACCTGGTTAGGTCAGGCCTACATGGGATAGTCACTCTTTTGATGAACTCAAACTAATCTGGGACTTTAATCTGCAAAATCTCTTGATCTTTGCCATATAATATAGCATACTCACCAGAGTGACATCTATCATAATCACAGATGGCACCTGGATTTAAATGGAGAGTGTTGTGGGGATGTGTACTCTAGGGAACAGGAATGTTGAGGTGTATTTTTAAATTTTGCATACCACATCAATGTTTTCTAGAAATAGATACAATGCATTAAAAAATAGAGGATCCCAGAAAATTATACAGAGGTGTGTATAAATTCATGTACTTGGCATAAGTTTTATTTTTGTTTGCAAATTCCAAGTAATATTATTCTGTATAAAGTTGCTTCAAAATCTGTGCTTCCAAATGATATGTAAACAGTAATCTCTAAGCTTCTTTCATATATAGTTCTTGTCTTTAATTTTCCCTTGCCTATGCCTTGAAATTTCCAAAACATTGACTTCTACCTGTCACTATTATCTAGTTTTATGTCTCTGAGGTGTCCTAGAGAAAATTATTTTTAAAGTCCACTAAAGCCAATTGCAGTAGGTGAATCAGGGTCTTGGCCACCAATCAATTACAGAGACATCCTTACTTCTTAGATTCTTGCATTAAGGGCCATGATTGCTTTTAGGAAAATGTGAAAAGCAGTGGTTTTGGTTGACATAGGGAGTTGTGGTCTTTGGAGAATCAAATGTTGCAATCTATGCTGTTTGTTATTTAGGCAGTGCATGGAATACAACTTTGTTTGCATTGCTAGTTTTCCATGTATTTTAATTATTTGAAAGATGTGCATTAAGTACTTTCCTCATTTCTAAAGCAGTGTCAGTTTCTCTACAGTTTGCAGATACCAGACCGGCAGAGGGAAAGTGCAGCTAGTGGCCTCAAGCTGCCCCTTAGGAGACCGAAGGCTATAGCGGGATTCATAAAGTCTTTGATCAGTCAGGTAAATGCTTTCTTTTTCTATATTCTTCTCTTTGCTCTCTCCCCACCTGTGAATATATATGTTAAAGTGACTATCTGAATGCTCTTATAATCCTTGTCTTGGGTAGTAAAAATATATATTTTAATAAATGCTTCAAACCAAAATACTCATCTACAGCTGTTTATTTAACTAAAAATGGATCATTGTAGATAACAATTATGAAGTTAATAATGAAGACTTTCATTTGTTTAACAATTTTGAAATGTTTTTGAGGCTGTCAATAACAGTATAAGTTTAATTTAAGCTATATTTTTGGATTCTAATATATTTTCTATTACTGTGCTATTGTCAGTATTTTCACAATATATTTTTTGTTCATGAGGATAGACACGTGTGTGCACATGCACACACACACACACACACACGGAAAGGAGAAAGGAAAGAGAGGGAGAGAATTTTACCCCTACCCCTTCTCTGTAAACATATATCATTTAGATTGAATGGAAAGAAAATATAATTCTAAAATACATTTTTGGTTGCCCCAAGATTGTTTTGATATTTTGAGGCAAGTGTTATTTATATTCCTGGTAATTCTGTTCCTAAATTAATACATTAATAAGCTCTGGAAGCACTCAATAATTCCTGGAAGAGCTATCTATCCTCTCTTCATTTGTGATGAACTATTGGGAGTATTTCTGGCTCATTTATATAGACACTAAAAATGCCTCTACTTCACCAAATATGGGACATATTCTAATCAATTCATGTGGCATGTTCTTCAAGTGTATTAGGGGTCAACACCTACTTAATGCATCAGGCTTTGTGAGTATATATGATCTGTGTTTCCAGAGAGCAAGAGAATGCTTAGTAAGTATGGGAATGGGGAGATCAATCATTTGTCCCATTTCTCTACTTCCTGATTTGGTATTAAAAAAATATATATACCTATCAGCATTTCAACCCATTTTAAGTTAGTGTCAGAATCATAATAGAAAGGACTTTTTGTCTGAAAGCTCGATTTTGGAACAAAGTGTACTTGGAGCTTATGTCATTGAGATATGGCTATGAGTTGGTCTAAAACTCTCATTTTCCATTACCTAGAAATTGTCTGATTCAGCCAGAAGAATTTAAAATTCCCCTTATCTCTTCCACAAGCTCCCTGACACAATCGCTGTAAACACTTGGAACCTTACTTGCTGGCCTTTTCTCTTGGTATTTCTTCATTTAGGGTGTGTGTGTGTGTGTGTGTGTGTGCACGTGTGTGTGTATGTATTTCTCTCCCTTCCACTGTGGAAAACCTTCCTATTATTCAAAACCCAGTTTAATTATCATTTCCTTCAGCCCATAAATCTTTAGGGAAATTCTAAGTAATTCTGTCTTTTATTATTAAATGCCTAGTACTGTTATTCCATATTTTATGGATATACATATTGTTTTCATAATGGGATTATGAGTTCTATGAAATTAGAGACTTTCTCTTATGTCACCTTTATTTTTTTTAACCTCTGGTTACCTGTAGTACAAAAGTGTGTGCTCCATAGGAGCTTTCTTTTGCAATCAAAATCAATAGAGTTCTTTACCCATCTCAATAGCTGTTTAAATTTATATAGTGCTTTCTTTTTTATTCCATACCACGGCTTTACTTCTTCCTAATGCATTACTTAAGGGTATTTTTTACATGTGAAATGTGATGAAACATGCTAGGGGAAAACTATTTGAGTTTATTGTGAATAAAGCACAAATCATAGGTTGGAGAGCTGGAGCTGAGCTTTAGGTAGAGCTGAAGGCTGATGGAGATTCAGAGCTGATAAAATGTTATACCATCTATTTTTTTAAGCCATGTTAGTTACCTGTTATTGCTGAGGAATTAAATCCACCAAATGTAAGCACATTATGTGATAAAGTCCAACTGAGAAGATTACTCTCATGTTGAGTCAATTTTGATTAAGACTATGAAGACTATTAATGAAAAATTATCATCTTCACCTGCATCGACACAACTCCATTATTTAATTTAAATTCAAACCACACTCAATGACTTCTGCTTTCTAGTCACAACAGCTTCTCCATTCCTGCTGCTCATAATGTCTTAATGACCTTAGTAGCTGAGGTCCTCACAGCACTGGCAAGAGCATGGAACGGCATTGGAATGGGAGGGGTGGAGTAAGTTTCTTCCACAAAAGAGAACATTAGGTGCAAGGTATTTAATTAGTTGTGACCTTGAACAGGTCAATTCCTTTTCTGAGTCTCAGTTTACACATTTGGGTGGTAGTCACACATTTTTGGGCATTAAACACCTTTTCCTCATCTTATATCCATAACTACCTAGTGAAGCAGTTCTCATTTCACAGATGGGAAAAAGATAAATTAGATTAATTTGGTGACTTGATGAAGGTAGCACAGCTGGTAAGTGGTAGGGTGAAGAGCTTGGTTCTGAGCTCCTGCCTTCAAATGCTCTCCCTGTTCTTCCACCACAAACTACTTCTCTATCCAGTGGAAAACACAGTGGAGTACACATTACCTTTCTGAAAACCTCCGCCAAAATGCACATCCAAATATCTCAGCTATCCAGTCTAAAATGACTTAGCTTAGTGCTGTCATTAATTCGTCAATGTAGTATTTGCCCTGCTTTTCTTTACAGCAATGGTAAAGATGTGTGTGCGTGTGTGTGTGTGTGTGTGTGTTTAAAGACAACACAGGAAAATAAATAGTATCAGTACCCCAGAAGGGTGAGAATTTAGAATTTCTCATTCTTCATATTTATTTCACTTTTTAGGTTCACTGTCAAGTCAGTACAAACACATACCTGAAAATACAACTTACTGGTTGTGACATTATCACATATGATTTGATACAAAACAAAGGCAGAGCTGATGGTTTCTATTATCTGCCAGCCTGTGACATAAGCTGCAGATGTGAATGAATCTGGGCATTTGAGCTGAATTGGCTACAAAAATGCATTCTTAGTAGTGCTCATGAACTTCAAAGGATACGTCAAGCAACCTATCAATAATTCAAAATTTAAGGTGTTAGTCATGTACTAAATATTTTAATGGAAAGATTGCAAATGAATACACTTAAAAACCTCCATAAACAAGGAAACAATTTAGTGAAATGTGGCTTGTTTTAGCAGAAATCTTGCTTCTTGACACATAACATACACATCATAGCAATGTATATCAATGTCAAAAACTGCTCTATTTTAGCAAGCACATATAGCTTGTGTCTCAGGAATTTTAGAGTACTCTCGGCAAATATGTTACATACCTCTTGACAAAAATGCTTTCCAAATGTGCTTGTTAGAATTTGGAGTTCTGTGGAAATCCTGAGTTATATGTTATCTGTATATTTCCTTTACTATCTTTTATTATTTTTAATGTTATCTGTGTTATGCTTCATAATGAATACAGAAAAGTACAAAGAACATTCAGTAATCATCATAAAGAGATCACTTGCATAACTACCACTCAGTTCAAGTGAAATAACATGGCCTGGGCACAGAAGCCTCTTTTACGTACAAAGGTAACCATTATCCTGAACTCTAACTGCCATTTAGTTTTGCCTGTGTTGGAGTCATACAGCATGCATTATTACATTATTTCGTGTCTGGTTTATTTTGTTCAACATTACTTGTGAAATTCATCCTTGTTGCTGCATGTAGTTGCACTTTATTTTTATTTCTTTAATGGCATTTTTTTTTTCTGTATGAACATACCACAATTTGTGTATCTCCATTACTGTTGATCAATGTAGACTTGCAGACTGTTACATAAAATGCTGTTGGATTACTACTTCCGACCAGTGTGGAGTAACAGGATGGGATAAATTATACCATCTGAGATAGCAACGACGACAAAATTGGGACAAGATATATAACGACTGTTTTCAAAATACACCATGTTGGACAGTGAAGGGCAGTGATACCTATGAGATGAGAAATAAATGAGGTGGTCAAACAATTGATTACTAAATGAGTTTACAGACCATGGTGCAGGAAGGGAGGTTCCAGGTAGGCTCCCCGAGTTTACAAGAAACACCAGAGAGGGTACAGCTACATAGGGAGAATTTTATGAATCTTCAGGGTCTCTTTGGGTATTCTGGATAAGACTTATCAGCATGTGCATGTGAGAAAACTCTCTGAGGTAGATGGGAAAACTACCTGAGAATGTTAGAGAAAATATCCTGCACTCACACAGTGCTGGAAACAGCACCTGATCCCTCCAGTCCAACTGGAAAATCTGATTATTCATGGGGTTTTGGGTGGAGTATTTTGCAAAGTCTTGCTTCAGTAGTAAAGTATACTCAGCCCTAGACTAAACAGTGCTCTGGTCTCATCTAATTAATCTTAAAAGTGGGAGCAGCCATGTAATTTGAGGGACCCAGTGCCAAATTAAATGCCAGACCCCTTAGTCAAAATTATTAAGACTTCCATGTTGGCAAGAGTAGTGTACTGAATTAAGCCTACAGCCTCTGTAAACTTTGGTCCTGTGTGGACTGACCAGGTCATATACCTGTGAAGCAGCCCTGCTTAAAAGCAAGACTAGAAAGAATCAAGCTGTTTCCAAGTGACTTAACTTTGCCTCTCAAACCTACTAATGTCTGATCATTTTTTATTTACTGCTAGTTATTTTATGTGAAAAATTTAAAAAATCATTCCAGCTTAGCATGATGATATCTTTCTCTAGAAAGGATATATGGTTTTGTCAGAGACATGTGAACCAGAGCAACTCCATCTTAAATAGGAACTGGGTAATGAGGCTAAAACATGCTGGGCTGTATTCCCAGAAGGTTAAGGCATTCTAAGTCACAGGATGAGGTAGGAGATCATCACAAAATACAGTTCATAAGGACTTTGCTGATAAAACAGATGGCAGTAAAGAGCCCGCCAAAACCCACCAAAACCGAAACAGCTACAAGAGTGACCTCTGATCATCCTCATTGCTACATTCCCACCAGTGCCATGACAGTTTACAAATCCCATGGCAATGTCAGGAAGGTACCCTATATGGTCTGTGAATAATCTACCACTTGTTTAGCATATCATCAAGAAATAACCATAAAAATGGGCAACAAGCAGCCCTGGGGGCTGCTCTGTCTATGTAGTAGCTGTTCTTTGCTTTCTTTTCTTTCTTAATAAACTTGCTTTCACTTAGCACTGTGGACTCAGCCTGAATTCTTTCTTGTGTGAGATCCAAAAACTCTTTTTTGGAGTCTGGATCAGAACCCCTTTCCTGTGACAGCTTTTTAAATTTCTGGTAATTTGTCTGGGGCAATTGAAAACCAAGATTTTCTTAATTTAGAGAATTGAGTTAATTCAAAGTCTGGCTTCAGTACATAAATCACCTGCTTCCTAACCTCTCTGTGTGGTCCTTCAGCATTCAGACCTAAAGCTTGCAGTTTTGAAGAGACCTCAACTTTAGAGGACCCTGGAGTCCAATTTTTTTTTATTTTTGGTTTGATCCCTTTGGCCTGTTGGAAGTTCTGATCAGCTTTTTAGACTTTTAGCTACTTCTTCCTGAGTTAGCAATTGCCCTTAGGGAAATCTTAGCTCCTCACAACTACCCAAGGATAATGCTTGTAGTTAGATTTAAGCAATAGCTTCACTTTTAGGAGAAATGGCAAAATAAGCTTTATGGTTTTCTATATGTTAGATACATTTACAAATGTTAATATTTTTAACAATCCTATTTGCTAGTTAGTAGTATAACTGCCCGATGGGTTCGTCCTGCCCACTGCATACACAAAATCAATTACTGAGACCACAGCATTGTAATAAAGAGTTTAATTATTCTCTCAAACCAAACACTTAAATCAATCTGTCTGAAAATTTGGAGGCTAGGGATTTTCCAGGATAGTTTGTTGAGCCAGGGATTCTGCTTTTATTTGGGCCACAGGACCAGTTGGTGGGTCCAGGTGGAGCCATTGGTTGTTAGAAATGCAAAAACCTGAAAAGACATTTCAAGAGAGCAGTCTTAGGTTCTACAAGATATATATTTTCTGCAGGAGTAATTGGGAAGTTGCAAACCTTGTGACCTCCAAAATAATGGCTGGTGATCATTTATGTCTACACCTTGGCAAAATTTAGCTTTCTCATCCTCCTGACCTGGTGATCTTTCATTAGCTTTATAATGGTGGTTTAGTTTCGGGCATGGGCTGTTATCATTTAAACTATAAACTAAATGTCTCTCAAAGTTAGCTTGGCCCTAGCCCAGGAATGATTGAGAGCAGCTAGGAGGTTAAAGGCAAGATGGGTGTTAGTTACATCAGATCCCTTTTATTGTCATAATTTTCTCATGGTTAAAATGTCTGCAAAGGCAGTTTCAATAGTATCCTTGTTTTGGAGTGCTGGACTTTTTTTTCTCAGATTACTTAAATAAGGTACCCAATATCACATAATTAGTAAGTGGCAGAGTCACAGTAGAATCTGTTCTTGCTGGCTTCAAGCCTATTTTCTTTAAACAAACTTATATTCTCTCATTTAATGTAATAGAGAGTGTAGATTTTACAAGTAATATGTGTAACGTTATACGTACCTCTAGAACTAAGTTTAAAAACTATGCTTAAATACGTAAAATAACTAAGAATATAAAATGTGAAGGGGGTCTGCTTTGGTTAGCTCAGGCTGCTATAATAGAATACCACAGGTCGGGTGGCTTAAACACCAAGGTTATTTCTCACACTTCGCAGGCTAGGAAATCCAAGATCAGAGTGCTAGCAGGTCTAATGTCGTTTAGTGAGGACTCTCTTCCTGATTTGGCAGAGAGCACAGAGAGGTAGCTCTCTGGCCTCTTCTTGTAAGGGCACTAATCCCATTTATTAGGGTCCTACACTCATGACCTAGTTACCTCCCAAAAACCTTACCTGCAAATATCACCTTGGGATTTAGATTTCAACATATGAATTTTAGGGGGACCCAAACTTTCAGTTAATAGCAGGGTTTTCTATAATTACACTCTCCTTAAGGACCAATTTTAAAATTTATTTTAGTAGATTGGTTGGATAATGGAGATTTTTGCCCACATATGGTGGTAGTTTGAAGACTCACTGGAAGAATGAGGTATTTATAAATGCCTTCCCCATGATATGTTGCAATTTTGGAGTATCCATTTCTCTTCGCTAGGGCTGCTATAACAAAATTTCATAGATTGAGTGGCTTAAATGGCTGACATTTATCTCTCACAGTTCTAGGAGCATGGGAAGTCTGACATTTGGGTAAGAGCATGGTTGGGTCTAATGAAGGCCCTCTTTCAGGCTTTTAAATGGCTGCTGTCTTGCTGTATCCTCACATGGCAGAGTCGGGGGGACTGGGGAGGCAGGGAGAGCTCTCTTGTGTCTCTTCTTATGAGGGTACTGAACATGTTCGTGAAGGCTCCATGCTGATAACCTCACCTAAACCTAATCATGTTGAGGACTAAGGCTTTAACATGTGAATATGAGAGAGCACAATTCAGCCCATAGCATGTATTATACAGTCAGGTGTGTGTGTGCACGTCTGTGCATATGTCTGGAGATTAAAAAATAGATACAGTCTTGGGAGTATTACAGTCACTTTTTCATACGTATGCTCTGGATTGGGTTCATCTGCTGGCTAGAAATAGTAATGACCTGGTGAGGCATTATACCTTTATACTCTATTTGAACAGCTCTGATGGCCTTACTAAATCTCTGGGAGTTGAGGTTTTATTGTAAACGGAGACATGAAATCCAATAGGATCTTTTCATAAAAATTTGGCAGTGTAATATTTGTCACTTGTACATGTGAACATGTGTAGCTAAAGCTATTTTCTTCTTATTCTAAACCTTGTATTAGCATGTTATCATATCCAAAAAAATACAAATCCAGTTTTAAAAGCCCTGAAGGTGTTTCGATTTACAAATGGATTTACGCCACCCATCACAGAGAAAACATCCCTAAGACTTTCCCTTAGGAATCTCCTTCTTTCCAAATTCCACTCCATTTAGCAGCTATCTAAAGCTCAGTGTTTCTTATCTCTCCCTCCCAGTCCCCCTACAGCAGCTCAGTCTGTGGTATGGAACTTTGAGGTCACAATTTGATACCCTGCAGTCTGAATATAGCCCTTGGGCATCTGGAGTTTTGCCTTCACCTACTGTTGAAAAATTTGAATTGCTTGCCAACCTTTGAAAGTCAGGATATTTCATGTTAAAATCCAGACATCTCAGCATTTCTTGACAAACCAGAAGATCTGGTGACCCTAGACTTTCTTCTCATAAGGCACTTTTTGCTCTGGTTCAGAGCAGCTCACAGCTCCCACTAAGCCCCTCCTTAGGCAGCAAAGCTGTCAGGTTGCATTTTGCTTCTTCCACCTGCATTCACGTCAGTGACCTCACTCACGCAAAACTGATCTACTCATGGCCCTCTATTCCTCAAAAGGCAGAATCAGGGGAGTCTTAATGGAAAAGTGTAACTGTTAATAAATTAAATGTTTCTACTGCAGGAGAACCAACAAGAAGTAGAAGTGTCTGCCCTTCAACAATCTACATGATAGTGGAGGTGTTACTTGCTCAGGCCTCTGCTCTCTAACTCAATGCTGGTCCATCTATTAGTATTACTTGGACTATTAGGGAAAGAGATGCTTGGAAGACAGAAGGTCAGGGTTGATGGTTGGCTGTTTTCTCCCTGAATCTGTCCAATATCTTTCCTCACAATGTGACAGTCTGCTTCACTGCTCTATTACTTCTTTACGCCCCCACATGTAGGTAGCATCGAGGTCTCAGTTTCCTAGAGGGTCTCTGTATGTGAGATTTTTCATATTTTCTCACCACGCATAATACATGATTTTCTCTGAAGTTCAGCATATAATTTTTTTCTCCACAGGCTAGCATCTGAGACATTTTACCAAAGGAAGTTTTGAGTGGTGACGTTTCCTTAAACAAGTTAAGCTGAAACTCAGCAACTGATGGGAAGGAAAAAAGATGTAAAGAGCTGCAGCTCCTTACTTGGGCCCATAAGAGAAGCAGGGGGGTATGGATGCTGCAGAGTGGCAAAGAGGGGGTAAGAAGATAGATAGCATAATACAAAATGTGCATGCATACAGTTTCAAGCATTGCAGTCTCAGAGATAAATAGCAAAATCAAAATTTTTTAAGGTTTACAATCTTGTAGATGTTTATTTATCAAGCTTCTGGAAGTTAATAACTTCTGGATGGAGGCTCTGTTTCATTTTACAAAATTTGATCTCCTAGACAACTATCTTATTACATTCACAATTCCTCACATTGCCTAATTTTAAGGTATTTACAAATGCCAAAATTACCACTTTACGATTGGTATTTAGATTTTGCAATTTAAATTTATACAGATTTATTATAACCAAGTGCTTCTCCCTGAACCATTATGTTCTTGCTCTATTATCCAAGACAACTTTTATTTTTAAAAATTTAAAATATTAAAGTCTATAACATAAAATTTGCCATTTTTGATATTTTAAAGTGTGTAATTTACTAGTGTTAAGTACATTGTTATGCAGCCAATCTCCAGAATTACTTTTGTGACAAGTTTTTTAACCTCCATCAAGGATTTAACGTCTTAAAACCGTATCATTTCAAGTATTAATTATCCTTTAAATTTAATAATAATGCCCTTTATAAAAGGGTTGATAAATTCTTTAATCCCAGCCTCAGAATTTAATGTGCTTTTTGAAATATGAAGAAATATTTTGTTGCACGTTACTGTTAAAAAAACACTTTAGACAAATAAATTTATCAGAGTTTATTTGAGCACGAATTCATTCATGAACTGGGCGGCTTCAGAACCAGAGAGTTTTGGAGAGCTCTGTTTTAGCAATGTTGGCAGTGCACTTTTATAGGGTGATTACAAAGTGAAGAAATCACTTGATTGGCAACAGCTCAGCATTTGCCTTGTTTGGGCATTATCTAATGGAAAGTCCCTAGTTAGAGGTTAGCTGGACGTTTCTGATTGGTTAAGTCAAGTTTTGTTTTATTGTTTACCTTGGATTTTGGTTTGTTTACACAGAAAATCTAAGTGGCAGAGCTCTCTCAACCTGATGACTTCCCTATTACCTTTTAAACTGTATGTAGAAAGCTACTATTAGTGAAATATCCTTTTAGCATGATTGATTCGAAATGTAAAAGTGATAAGAAAACAAAAATCACTATTTTAAAAATCAACTTTTTATAGTAATCTTTCCATGGACACCTGTCCAGTCTCTTTCAGGCCAAAACTGTCATTCTCTTTTAAGTGTGACTCCCACAGAATGTTGAGAAAACTCAGACATGTTGTTCAGAAAAACAGGCATTTTCTAATAATTCGGTCTTTTGTTTATTTTCTTTTCTAGTTATCATAGTTAAATTTCTTATATTTTCATCATTTGTTTAATCTATTTTATTTCAACTTTATTTTTCTAGTCATTTTTCTTCCTGATTTTCATTTTTAGTGATAGTGTTTCTTTCTTTCCTTTCTTTTCTTTTGATTCCTTTCTCTTCCTTTGCTTTTTCTTCCTCCTCATTCATTCTTCCACTTATTTGTTTATATTATTTACTTATTCATTTTTACTTATTTTGTGTGTGTATAAAAGATCAGCTGCCATGTATTCTGTCCCTCTAATTTTCACAAAATGTAAGAGGGTGCAACCTTGTGCGTAGGAAAGGAATTGTGTATAACCAAAGTGTTTCCACCTGCATAGTCTCCACCAAGAGGCACCAGGATCCCATGTGTTCCTACCTCTTCTCCTTTCAAGAGTCACCTTTCTCAGTTGTACAGTGGTCCACAAAGCAGCCAGCTCCTCTGTCCCTCCAGGCTCCTGTGGCTATTTTTTGTTCTCTTTCATATATTGCTCCAAGGATGAACCCAGGTTCTACAGAGCACAATTAACATAAGACCATTGGGTACTGGACAGCTTAGACTGTTAGAGAAGATTGAGGATATTGGGGTAATTACTGCAGAGCCAGAAAAAAACTTCACCTAAAGTTTAGATATACATTTTTCTGGAAATGTATCAGCCCTTCTCCTTCAGCAGAAATATTTTTTATCATAAGCAATGTTTCTTCTAAAGTTTTGGGCTTCCCTGTTGATATTCAGACTTTATTACATATGGTTGTATGTCAAGATTTCCCTCCCTCCCTCCCTTTTTGTTTGTTTGTTTCTTTCTTTCTTTTCTCTCTCTCTTTGTTTCCCTCCCTCCCTCCCCTCTCCCCCTCCTCCCTCCCCTCTCCCCCTCCTCCCTCCCCTCTCCCCCTCCTCCCTCCCCTCTCCCCCTCCTCCCTCCCCTCTCCCCCTCCTCCCTCTCCTCTCCCCCCCCTCCCTCCCTCCCTCCCTCCCTCCCTCCCTCCCTCCCTTCCTTCCTTCCTTCCTTCCTTCCTTCCTTCCTTCCTTCCTTCCTTCCTTCCTTCCTTCTTCCCTCCCTCCCTCCCTCCCCTTTCCTCCCTCCCTCCCTCCCCTTCCCTCCCTCCCTCCCTTTCTCTTTCTCTTTCTACTTCCTAACTTTTTCCTTCCTTCCTTGATAGAATCTCACTCTGTTGCCTAGGCTGGAGTGCAGTGGCACAATTTTGGCTTACTGAAACCTCTGCCTCCTGGATTCAAGTGATTTTCCTGCCTCAGCCTCCTGAGTAGCTGGGATTACAGGTGCATGTCACCATGCCAGGCTAAATTTTGTGTTTTTAGTAAAGACGGGATTTCACCATGTTGGCCAGACTGGTCTTGAACTCCTGATCTCAAGTGATCTACCTGCCTTGGCCTCCCACAGTGCTGGGATTACAGGTGTGAGCCACTACAACTGGCCTGTATGTCAATATTTCTTTAAAGTCCCAGATTTCCCTAAGTCCATTTGAATTTAGGGCATGTTCTAGTCAACATAATAACATTTTCCAACTTTTGAACCATAGGGAAACTGTGTTCAGAATTTTCTGAGTAAATATAAACTATGTAATAGTTTAACTCAGCACCCATGACAGAGAAGTTCTACTTCATTTATATATCTGGAATTAATCAATGACATTTTCTGTTATTCAAGAATGAAGCTATTAGCTTTACTAATTAGAATAAAGTTTATTTTTAAAACTTCACCAAGAGACAATGAATCAAGCTATCTCAAAATATGACTCTCGTTCTGTTTTCAGTATTATAATATAGCTAAATTTTGCTTGACAAATGTGTATAGTAACACAGATATCAAACATCTTTATTTAAAACTCCAAAATGAACTAGAGTTCCATCACCCTAACAAATCATTTTATTTTTTCTTATTCCATATTCACAAGCAATGAGATGTAGTTCCCTGTCAAGGAAACCGATGATTACATTCAACTTTTTAAGTTATTTGATTGTACATACACAGATGATGCAACACATATACTTAATTTAACAGGCATATAATATTTGGTTGAAAAATATCATTGTCCATGTAGCCATTCCACTGTTGGACATGTAGGTCATTTCCAATATTTTGCTATTTTAAATAATGCTGAGATAAATATCCTTATCCTGTCATTGAACAAATATTTATTGAGTACCTATTATGTCAGACATTATTCTAGGCAATAAAATATAGTAGTCAACAGAACAGATAGAAATTCTTGTTCTCATGGATCTTATAGCTACTGGGAAAGAAACAGGCAATAAAAGTAAGCAAATTATGTTGTATACTTGAAGACAATAAGTGCATTGGAGAAAAAGCAAGAAAGGGGCAGGGGAATGATGTCATTTGAATAGTGTGGTCTGGAAGACCTTGATAAGAAGGTGACATTTGATCAAAGGCATAAGGAGTGAGGAATATGTTATGGGATATCTAGCCTGGGGCAAGAACATGCCCAGCATGGTTGTAGTCCTAGGAAGATAAAAATTCTGTGGAGTAGAATAGTAAGACATGAGATCAGACAGCTAACTGGGTCCAGATCGTATATGGCATTGAAGAACTCTCTGTGAGGGCTCTGGTTTTCTTTCATGCTAGAACAGATAGGAGGCTACTGGAGAGTTTTGACCAGAGAAATGATGTAGACTGACTTTTAACAAAATTACTCTGATGGTTATGTGGACGCTTTTGGGGTAAGAATGAAAGCAGTTAGAAGCCTGTTGCAATAATTCAGGTAGGAGATGGCAGTGACCTGGACCATCAATGTAGATTTGCTATTCATGGAACGTGTTCACATATATTTTAAAGGTAGAGCTAGCAGGATGTTTGAAATGCCACCATCAATGTAAGTATGTACTTTCTAAACATATGGTAATTATGTATATATATATTTTTTTCTATATGTTTTATTGTTTCTTTTTCAAAATATAAAAAGTAACTCTTTGATGTTATAAAACTTATCAGCTAACAAAAACAACATAAAACACTCTTGCAGTTCTTGTAGCCTTTAGTAAAATATTCACACCTTTGATATTATATTTTATTTAAGAGCATATTCCTAGGAGAGGAGAGCTAGACCCCCAGAGAAGCCTACACTAGTTATGGCAGGTGTTCTCCAGCTCTATAATACCATTATGTCTGAGACTGATGCTATGGAGGGCTTAATCTCTGTGTTCAGAAGCTCATTATCTTCAGTAACCCACTTTGGGTAGTCAACCTTGCCCAGCTGCTGAATCCTTTATCTTTCCATATTACTTGAAATTTCCAACAATCTTAAAGCTATTATTCATTTACAGTATTCACACATGCCAAGTTTCTTTCAGGAGTCAACATGCCTAGTTTGTGTATTAGTTTCCTTGGGCTGCCGTAACAAAGTACCACAAACCAGGTGACTTAACAGAAATTTATTCCTTCACAGTTTTGGAAGTTAAATGTCTGAAATCAAGGTGTCATTTACGTTTACGCTTTTTTTGGAAACTGAGTGAAAGAATCTGTTTCATGCCTTTCTCTTAGGTTCTGGTGTTACTGGCAATCTTTGGAACCCCTTGGCTTCTAGACACATCACTCTAATCTCTTCCTCCGTCATCACATGACATTCTCTGTGTGTCTTCACACTATATTAATTCTGTGTGTATCTGTCTCTGACTCTCCTCTTATATGAACACCAGTCATATTGGATTAAGACTCATTCTATTCAGTATGACCTCATGTTAGTCTGATTACATCTGCAAAGACCCTATTTCTAAATAAGGTAACATTTCCTGGTACTGGGAATTCAGCCTAGTTTTTGAGGGCAACATCATTGAGCCTGTAAGAGTTTCCAAAAGAATCAGTTTAAAAAATGGTTTTCAGCATTAATGTTGTGGGTAGAATCTAGCCATCATTTGGAGTGTGATTAGTGATACCTGGAGAAGATACAAATTTTTAGCTTCACTGCCTACCCATTGGTCAAGCCTCAGCTTAGCTCTGCCTTTCAGTTGAAGACTATCAAGTGACTCTGAGGAGCTCTCATGCAGTAATATTATTTATAACACTTGTCAGAGTCTTTTTTTTTTCTATTTTCTTTTTTTTTATTGCATTTTAGGTTTTGGGGTCCATGTGAAGAACATGTAAGATTGTGGCATAGGTGCACACATGGCAGTGTGATTTGCTGCCTTCCTCCCCATCACCTATATCTGGCATTTCTCCCCGTGCTATCTTTCTCCAACTCCCCAGCCCCCACTCTACCTCCCCTATTTCCCCCCAACAGACCCCAGTGTGTAGTGCTCCCCTCCCTGTGTCCATGTGTTCTCATTGTTCAACACCCGCCTATGAATGAGGACATGCGGTGTTTGATTTTCTGGTCTTGTGTCAGTTTGCTGAGAATGATGGTTTCCAGGTTCATCCATGTCCCTACAAAGGACACGA
This sequence comes from Callithrix jacchus, assembly GCF_049354715.1. Taxonomy (NCBI): domain Eukaryota; kingdom Metazoa; phylum Chordata; class Mammalia; order Primates; family Cebidae; genus Callithrix; species Callithrix jacchus. Next base: position 101,859,213 of record NC_133516.1, on the reverse strand, counting down.
ACTCATCGTTTTTGATTGCTACATAATATTCCATGGTGTATATGTGCCACATTTTCCCTGTCTAGTCTATCATCGATGGGCATTTGGGTTGGTTCCAGGTCTTTTATATTATAAACTGTGCTGCAGTGAACATTCGTGTGCATGTGTCCTTATAGTAGAATGATTTATAGTCCTTTGGATATATTCCCAGTAATGGGATTAATGGGTCAAATGGGATTTCTATTTCTAGGTCCTTGAGGCATCGCCACACTGTGTTCCACAATGGTTGAACTAATTTACACTCCCACCAACAGTGTAAAAGTGTTCCTATTTCTCCACATCCTCTCCAGCATCTGTTATCTCCAGATTTTTTAATGATTGCCATTCTAATTGGTGTGAGACGGTATCTCAATGTAGTTTTGATTTGCATTTCTCTAATGACCAGTGATGATAAGCATTTTTTCATGTTTGTTGGCCTCATGTATGTCCTCTTTTGTAAAGTGTCTGTTCATATCCTTTGCCCACTTATGAGTGTGCATGTTTGTTTTTTTTTCTTGTAAATCTGTTTTAGTTCTTTATAGATTCTGGATATCACCCCTTTGTCAGATGGGTAAACTGCAAAAATTTTTTCCCATTCTGTTGGTTGCCGATTCACTCTAATGACTTTTTCTTTTGCTGTATAGAAGCTGTGGAGTTTGATTAGGTCCCATTTGTCTATTTTGGCTTTTGTTGCCAGTGCTTTTGGTGTTTTCATCATGAAGTCCATGACTATGCCTATGTCCTGAATGGTTTTGCCTAGATTTCCTTCTAGGGTTTTTATGGTGTTAGGTCTTATATTTAAGTCTTTAATCCATCTGGAGTTAATTTTCATGTAAGGTGTCAGGAAGGGGTCCAGTTTCTGCTTTCTGCACATGGCTAACCAGTTTTCCCAACACCATTTATTAAACAGGGAATCCTTTACCCATTGCTTGTTTTTGTCAGGTTTGTCAAAGATCAGATAGTTGTAATTGTGTGGTGTTGCCTCTGAGGCCTCTGTTCTGTTCCATTGGTCTATATCTCTGTTTTGGTACCAGTACCATGCTGTTTTAATTACTGTGGCCTTGTAGTATAGTTTGAATTCCAGTAGTGTGATGCCTCCAGCTTTGTTCTTTTTGCTTAGAATTGACTTGGCTATGCGGGCTCTCTTTTGGTTCCATATGAAGTTTAAGGTGGTTTTTTCCAGTTCTGTGAAGAAGGTCATTGGTAGTTTGATGGGGATAGTGTTGAATCTGTAAATTACTTTGGGCAGTATGGCCATTTTCACGATATTGATTCTTCCTGTGTCCTTTCTTATTTCATTGAGCAGTGGTTTGTAGTTCTCTTTAAAGAGGTCCTTTACGTTCTTTGTTAGTTGTATTCCTAGGTATTTTATTCTCTTTGTAGCAATTATGAATGACTGTTGGTTCTTGATTTTGTTCTCCTTAGGTCTGTTATTGGTGTATAGGAATCCTTGTGATTTTTGCATGTTGATTTTGTATGCTGAGACTTTGCTGAAGTTGCTTATCAGTTTCAGGAGATTTTGGGCTGAGACGATGGGGTCTTCTAGATATACAATCATGTTGTCTGCAAATAGAGACAATTTGACTTCCTCCTTTCCTATTTGAATACCCTTTATTTCTTTTTCTTGCCTGACTGCTCTGGCTAGAACTTCCAATACTATGTTGAATAGGAGTGGTGAGAGAGGGCATCCTTGTCTAGTGCCGGATTTCAAAGGGAATGCTTCCAGTTTTTGCCCATTCAGTGTGATATTGGCTGTTGATTTGTCGTAAATAGCTTTTATTATTTTGAAATACCTTCCGTCAATACCTAGTTTACTGAGGGTTTTTAGCATAAAGAGCTGTTGAATTTTTTCAAAGACCTTCTCTGCATCAAGATAATAATCTGGTCTTTGTCTTTGCTTCTGTTTATGTGGTGAATTATGTTTATAGACTTGCGTATGTTGAACCAGCCTTGCATCCCTGGGATGAATTCTACTTGATCATGGTGAATAAGCTTTTTGATGTGCTGTTACAATCAGTTTGCCAGTATTTTATTGAAGATTTTTGCATCTTGTTCATCATGGATATTGGCCTGAAGTTTTCTTTTCTTGCTGAGTCTCTGCCGGCTTTTGGTATCAGGATGATGTTGGTCTCATAAAATGATTTGGGAAGGATTCCCTCTTTTTGGATTGTTTGGAATAATTTCAGAAGGAGTGGTACCAGCTCCTCTTGGTATGTCGGGTAGAATTTGGCTGTGAACCCATTTGGACCTGGGCTTTTTCTGGGTGGTAGGCTCTTAATTGCTGTCTCAACCTCAGACCTTGTTATTGGTCTATTCAGGGTTTCGACTTCTTCCTGGTTTAGGCTTGGGAGAATGCAAGTGTCCAGGAACTTATCCATTTCTTAGAGGTTTGCTAGTTTATGTGCATAGAGTTGTTTGTAATAATCTCTGATGATGGTTTGAATTTTGTATAATCTGGTGATATCCCCTTTATCGTTTTCTATTGCATCTATTTGATTATTATCTCTTTTCTTTTTTATTAATCTGGCTAATGGTCTATTTTGTTGATCTTTTTGAAAAACCAGCTCCTGGATTTATTGATTTTTTGAAGGGTTTTTTTTTTTGTGTCTTTATCTCATTCAATTCTGCTCTGATCTTAGTTATTTCTTGTCTTCTGCTAGGTTTTGAGTTCTTTTGATCTTGCTTCTCTAGCTCTTTCAATTTTGATTATAGGGTGTTGATTTTAGATCTCTCCTTGCTTCTCATGTGGGCATTTATTGCTATATATTTTTCTCTACAGACTGCTTTAAATGTGCCCCAGTGATTCTGGTATGTTGTGTGTTCGTTCTTGTTGGTTTCGAAGAACATCTTTATTTCTGCCTTTATTTCATTGTTTATCCCATCAGCATTCAAGAGCCAGTTGTTCAGTTTCCATGAAGCTGTGTGATTCTGAGTTAGTTTCTGAATTCTGAGTTCTACCTTGATTGCACTGTGGTCTGAGAGACTGTTTGTTGTGATTTCTGTTCTTTTGCATTTGCTGAGGAGTGATTTATTTCCAATTATGTGGCCAGTTTTAGAGTTGGTGTGATGTGGTGCTGAGAAGGATGTATATTCTGTGGATTTGGGGTGGGGAGTTCTGGAAATGTGTATTAGGTTTGCTTTTTCCAGGTCTGAGTTCAAGTCCTGAATATACTTGTTAATTTTCTGTCTCGTTGATCTGTCTAATATTGACAATGGGGTGTTAAAGTCTCCCACTATTATTATGTGGGAGTCTAAGTCTCTTTGTAAGTCATTAAGAACTTGCCTTATGTATCTGGGTCCTCCTGTATTGGATGCATATATATTTAGGGTCGTTAGCTCTTCTCGTTGCATTGATCATTTTACCATTATGTAATGTTCTTCTTTGTCTGTTTTGATCTTTGTTGGTTTATAGTCTATTTTATCAGAGATGAGAATTGCAACTCCTGCTTTTCTTTGCTCTCCATTTGCTTGGTAAATCATCCTCCATCCCTTTATTTTGAGCCTTTGTGTATCCTTGCATGTGAGATGGGTTTCCTAGATACAGCACACCGATGGATTTTGGCTTTTTAGCCAATTTGCAAGTCTGTGTCTTTTGATTGGTGCATTTAGCCCATTTACATTTAGGGTTAATATTGTTATGTGTAAATTAGTTCCTGCTGTTTTCATGCTAGCTGGCTGTTTTGCCCTTTAGTTGATGCAGTTTCTTCAATGTGTTGATGCTCTTTACCACTTGGTATTTTTTGGAGTGACTGATACTGGCTGTTCCTTTCTATGCGTAGCACCTCTTTCAGGAGCTCTTGTAAAGCAGGCCTGGTAGTATTGAAATCTCTGAGTACTTTCTTGTTTGCAAAGGATTTTATTTTTTCTTCACTTATGAAGCTTAATTTGGCGGGATATGAAGTTTTGGGTTGAAAATTCTTTTTTTTAAGGTTGTTGAATATTGGCTCCCACTCTCTTCTGGCTTGTAGGGTTTCTGCTGTGAGTCTGTTGGGCTTCCCTTCATGGGTAACCGGATCTTTCTCTCTGGCTGCCCTTAGCATTTTCTCCTTCATTTCAACCCAGGTGAATCTGACGATTATGTGCCTTGGGGTTGCTCTTCTTGAGGAATATCTTTGTGGTGTTCTCTGTATTTCCTGGACTTAAATATTGGCCTGTCTTGCTAAGTTGGGGAAGTTTTCCTGGATAATATCCTGAAGAGTATTTTCCAGCTTTTGTTCATTCTCTTTGTCACATTCAGGTACTCCTATCAAACGTAGATTAGGTCTTTTCACATAGTCCCATATACCTTTTTTTCTCTAATCTTGCCTTCTTGTTTTATTTCATTGACTTGATCTTCGACCTCTGATATCCTTTCTTCTGCTTGGTCAATTTGACTGTTGAAACTTGTGTATGCTTTGTGAAGTTCTTATTTTGTGTTTTTCAGCTCCATCAATTCACTTATATTGCTCTCTAAGTTGTTTATTCTCATTAGCATTTGGTCAAATCTTTTTTCAAGGTTCTTAGTTTCTTTGCATTTGGTTAGAACATGTTCTTTTAGCTCACAGAAGTTTCTCATTACCCACCTTCTGAAGCCTGTTTCTGTCAATTCATCACACTCATTCTCCATCCAGCCTTGTTCCCTTTCTGGTGAGGAGTTGTGATCCCTTGTAGAAGGAGAGGTGTTCTGGTTTCAGTTGTTTTCATTCTTTTTGCACTGGTTGCTTCCCAATCTTTGTGTGTTTATCCCCCTGTTGTCTTTGTAGCTGTTGATTTTCAGATTGGGTCTCTGAGTGGATGCCCAGTTTGTTGATGATGAAGTTATTTCTTTCTGTTTCTTAGTTTTCCTTCTAACAGTCTGGCCCCTCTGCTGCATGACTGCTGAGGTCCACTCTAGGCCCTGCTTGGCTGGGGATCACCTGTAGCAGCTGCAGAACAGTAATGGTTGCTGCCAGTTTCTTCTTCTGCTATCTTTGTCCCAGAAGAATACCCGCCAGATGTCAGTCTGAGCTCTCCTTTATGAATTGACTCTTTTGATATATGGGGGTCAGGGAGCTACTTGAGGAGACATTGTGTCTTTAATAGGAGATTAAGTGCTGAGCTGTGAACTCTGTTGTTCATTCAGAGCTGCTGGGCAGGACCATTTAAGTCTGCTACAGCAGAACTCATAAACCCCCTCTTTTTTTTTTCCCCCCAGGTGCTCTGTCCTGGGGAGTTAGGGCTTTATTTATGAGTTTCTGTTGTTCCATAGCCTTTTTTCAGGGCTGCCCTTCCCAGCAAGGAGGCAGCCTAGTCAATGTCTGCCTGTGGAGGCTTTGGTAAGCTGCTGTGGGCTCCGCCCAGCTGCTGTCTAAACTTCCCTGCAGTACTGTTTATATGGGTGTAGTTAGACTGCCTCAACAATGGCGGCCCACCTGTATATAATGGTGGACTCTCTCTGTCATGGTGGGCTGCCTCAGCAATGGCAAACTACCTCCGTAGTGTTGGACTGCCTCGGTAATAATGGGCACCCCTCCCCCACAGAGCTGGACTGTCTGGGGTTCAGCTGTGCTTGCTGTGAAACTCTCAATCCAGAGGGTTTCCAATTGCTGTTTCTTTTGTGGGGGTGGGACCAGCTGAGCCTGATCACCTGGCTCCCTGCCTCAGAGCCGTTTTATTTTTTTTTAGTTGAACGGTCGACGCTCTCTACCAGGTGTTCCAGTCACCTGTTGAAAAGGTGCCGGGATCTGTGTTATTTCCTGTGCACTGACCCACTGCACCAGCTGAAACAGCGGCACTGAGATTCATGGCACTCTTTTTTGCCTGGGAATCTCCTGGCCTGGCTCCCTGTTTCAGTCCCCTTTGTAATCAGATGAATGCGTAACTCTGCCTTCCTGGAGCTCCAATAGCCAGCTAAAATGGCACCCGGACCCATGTATTTTGTACTGAGTGCTGCCACGCCAGGGCACTGGCAAAACAATCATGGTGGTGAAAACAGCTGCGGTGGCCAAAACAGCCATGCTGGTGACCCATGGGACTCCTCCACCTGGGAATCTCCTAGTCTGTGGGCAGTAAAAATCCGTCTGGAAATGCAGCATCCATTCACCCGCCACGCTTTCACTGGGAGCTGCAATCCTGAGCTGCTCCGAATCGGCCCTTTTGGATCCGCTCCCCTTGTCAGAGTCTTTAACCCAATATCTTCTACTGTCTCCTAATTAATTCAAGTGTTTTGACTCTGCTTTCACTAACAGAACTGCAGTCTTCTAAGGGCAGCCATCTTGGTATTATATTTTTTTGGCATCCTCCTACAATTTCTATCAAAGTGTTAGAAACATGCAAAATTTTCATAAGCGCTTATTGGTTTAAATTGAAAGATTTATGGGCCAAGCTTGTTTGGATGGCAAGTAAGTTTGGCAGTGAGTTATTTTTTGGCTTATCTAATCATCTTTAGGTCACAAATGTTCCTTCTTTTGGAAACTTATTTACTCATCAAGACTAAGGTAAGTGTCTATTTTGTGAGCTCCTATACCATTCTTACATTTTGAGCTTGTGCTTATCAAAGTACTGATCATACTGTATCTTAATTTCCTGCTGATTTGTCTGTCACCTCTTATCACCATGCCAGAGACTGGTGGTAAGCCTTATCACTATTGAATTCCTGGTGTCCAGAACAGTGACTGCCCTGTAGTTGGCACTTAATAGGTTACTGTGGAATTAGTTTAATGAATGACTAAACAGCAGGCTGAACAATTTTTTCTCCCCTTGCTTCATTTTCTCTATATGTAAAATAAGAGTGGAGAGATTGTGATGCTTTAGTAGAGCCTGCCTACAATTCAACTGAGGTTAGGTAAACCTGGACATGATTAGACAGCTGTACCAATATATGTGACCTTCTTTCCATGGGGCTTAGAAAACTGTAATTGGGCTATTGGTTTCTGCTGTGGTTGTGGCCAGGTTGGCAGAGGGCTGTACCCTGGGGCAATTTCTATGCCAGTTCTGCGAAGGAATCCGGCTGACATTGTTAAAGTTCAAGTGCATAAAATGCCAGGCCAGACAAGACAAAAAGATATGCTGCTGGTAACAAACAGAAGCCAAGAGGCACAATAGTCAACTTCCATCAATTTATTTCCATCTGTTCATATCCACTTAACGACCCAGAGTTTATTTAGAGATAATTATCCATGGTAAAAAACTACATGAGTCCCTCTGAGGAGTTTGGAATTTTTCATAAAAAGACTCAGTGAAAATTCAAAACCAAGAGATATCACAGAATAATTCCCAAACTAGTTATTGTTAATTACAAAATAAAATTAAACCTGCTGAAGAGGAAGCAACATAATGCACTCCACTCTTTATAGCAGTGTTAAGAGGAAGAAGTGTAATTTTCTTCAGAAGGAAACACTCATGTAGAAGATTATGGGTGAAGCAAACAAATCATACCTGGCTACTGCTTTGGAAATCCTAAACTTCTTTGCCTTGTCTGAGCAAAGCCAGTATTCTTACTATCAATCATATAAACAAATAAAAATATTGACTTTCCTCTCCACTGGTGCTTTAGAAAAAGTTTCCATGGACTTTTCAAGTGTGAATTTAGTTGTTTTCTTCTATTTAAACATTTTGCAAACTAATTAGCAGGATAAGAATGTAATTCACCTATAAATAAGTTTAACATAAGTTTTGCAAATAATCCAGCTTAAAAGTTGAAATTTCCCATTATGCTGGACATTTAAATTTAGATATTTAGCATGATTTAAACTCTGTGTACCTGCAAATTAATCATCTTCCCTCTCGCGTGGTTTCTTGTTTTACCTTAAGTCTTTCTGTAGACAGTGTCACCAGTCTTCTGGATCTTGACTAGAAACTTTGAAGTCATTGTTATAGCCATCTTTTCTTTTTTAATATTAATGGTAATTAACATTAACATTATTAATCAAAAAGACATAACTATTTAAAAATGTGTTCTTTGCCACATTTTAGCACTCATTCCACCCTTCTCACTATAATTGTGACCACTGTCATTTGTGCTCTTCTCATCACGTATATTATGAGTCTCCTAATCTCTTTCACTCACTTTGCCACATTACTAATTAATCTTCCTAAAAAAGTTGGTTCAATATCCTAAGCAGTTTGCTAAAAATGTTTCTCTAATCAATTTTTCTGATTTTTGCCATTGTAAATTATTTTAAAATTTTATTTTCTAATTGTTTTCATAACTCAGAATATTGATATAGGGATATTCTAGATTAAACAATCAACTATATCATTTTATCTTGTCTGGAGATAATTTTTTTAATTAATTTTGATTTCTCACTTGCCTTATAGACTCCAGAGAGTATTAATAAATGCCATTAAAATATTGGTTAATTGTTGCTAAACAGAATATTAATCAGAGCAGCCATTGTGGCTCACACCTGTAATTTCAGCACTTTGGGATGCTGAGGCAGGGGGATTGTGTGAGCCCAGGAATTTGAGAGCAGCCTAGGCAACATAGTGGGACACCTTCTCTACAAAAGAATTTAAAAATTAGCCAGGCACGGTGGTGGGTGCCTATAGTCCTAGTCATTTGGGAGGTTGAAGTGGGAAGATATCTTGAGCCCAGGAGGTTGAGGGCGCAGTGAGCTGTGATTTTGCCACTGCACTCCAGCTTGGGCAATGGAGTGTGACCCTGTCTCTCCAAACAAAACACAGGAAACCAAATAAAACCAAAAAACATAAAGAAGCAAACAAAAAAGCACATGAATCAAATGTTGGCATTATGAGGGGAAGAGTCTCCTGTAAAACAGGCAATATAAATATCCAAGTCTCGAGAAGGCAATCACTTCAAAGGGCTAAGAATGAAGGGCACCTACATGTGGTTTATATACCCAGACAGCTGAAACTGAACGCTGCTTCAATAATTCCACACATGTATTACTGTCGAAACAGTGAAGAGGCATAATGGTGTGAAGTCATGAAATGATTGTAGTTAGTATGTATTTTCTGCATTTGAATTAGCTTTTATACTATGTCTCCTGATACCATATACAGTCAGTTCACTAAGTAATGCACATTAAATACCTACCGCCTGCCAGCTAATGTGTTGGATATAACATAAGTTAATTTTCGTCTGTTCACAGTGTTTACACAGACATATGGACAACACACATCTGAATGCATAGCATACTTACATCAGGACAAACCTTGTCTATAAGGCAAAGTCCAAATACAGAGATCACTGTAAACATTTTAAACAAGAAAATTAACTCTTGGAACTGATTAAACAGGTGCTAGGATCTCTGGGAAGCCAAATAGCATAGTGAACCAATAGAGTAATTAGGATCAGCTGGAAGTCCCCTGCACCTGGCTAGAGAGACAGAAAGGAAGACTGTGGTCCCACAATAACTGGACCACAGTCCATCTGTCCAACAGGAGCTATTGTCATGGAGGAAACACAGCCACTGCTGAAGACACCACAGGAAATAGAGAAGGAGGAGAAGTACCTCAGCTTACTTCCTCATTCTATCCTCCAGTCCTCTGCCACTGCCTTCTTATGGGCCAAATCTATCCAGAGGCCCAGATGCAGAAGATCCTAGGAAACATCATTTCCTTGTGGAACAAAAACAGAGCAGGGGGAAGGGGGAATGCAGCAAGCGGGAGACTGATAGGAAGCCCTTTGTTAAGTGAGGCTGTGTAACTGAGACAGGAAAACGTCTAGATTTACTTGTTCACTCTAAGCACTGAATTCTAATACATTTATCCCAGTCTGGGATACAGAACACATAAAAAAGCTGTAAAATGAAGAATGGGCTCTCACTTAAAGGGTCATGGTAGCCGGTGTTTGTGATCCAAGAGAAGCTCTGAGTTTGGAGAAAGTAACACAAGATAGAATATAATTTATCGACTGGCTTCTAAACCCTTCACAACAGAGCAGTAGTGAGGGAGAGGCACAAATATTTGCTTATTTGTGGTTTTCTACTACTACAGTTATTCAACAAATATTTATTGAGCTAGTATTGTGTGCCAGACATTGTGTGAACATGACTTTTGGACAGTGTTTTGACACTTAAATATTATTTTCTTGTGGGCAAAAGGGAAGCAAGTAAATATTTCACAACAAGCTACATATGTCCGGTACTGATAATACGCCACAAGACAAAAAAGAAAAATAAAAAGAAGAGCAGGGTAAGATGATAGGCCAAAAGAGCCGAAGGCTAACATTATACAGTGTGAAGAGATGACATCTAAGCAGAAACATGACAAGATGGAAAAGCAATAATATGGATATTGAGGAAATATTATTTTTTTACTACTCTTATGTTAAAATTGTGTGATCTTACCTTTCTGCTTTATTCACTTAAAATATCCTCTTCCTTCTCAAATTTTAGCATTGAAGGGCTCAGTTCCTAAGTACCTTGGTTCTAGGCAGTCTTGAGTAAATTCCTCTTTTTCAATGTGCTTTCCTTTCATGAGCCTAAAGATATTCTTCTGAATTTTCAGTGTGCAATTAATTTTTTCTTTCTTCTAGGGAAAAATTATATTAACAAATGTGACAATAAAGTGTATTGCATAAGGCTTTGTATACCCTGTCTCAGAAACAAAATATTGTAATTAGTAATCTTAGCAAAATTTTTGTGAGAAGATTCTTAGTACAGAAACTTGTCTTAGATTTGTTAATGCTTATCCTGAAGATCAGACAAAGTATAACGCACTGGACCCTCAAATGAGGTTGCAAATTTAGCCCTGGATGTAATCACTTCCCATCATTCCTCAGCAAGCGTAGGGAGCATCTTGGAACCCGTGCTAAAGTGGCGGGCAAACCCTCATCTCTTTTCCCAAGGACAAGAGAAAGAGTATTTTGAGCTCCTTGGACTTTTAGTCTGGGCACGGTGCTCATGCCTGTAATCCCAGCATTTTGGGAGGCTGAGGCGGGCAGATCACAAGGTCAAGAGATCAAGACCATCTTGGCCAACGTGGTAAAACGCCGTCTCTACTAAAAATGCAAAAATTAGCTAAGTGTGGTGGAGTGTGCCTGTAGTCCCAGCTACTTGGGAGGCTGACGCAGAGAATCCCTTGAACCCAGGAGGTGGAGGTTGCAGTGAGCTGAGATTGCACCACTGCAATCCAGCTTGGTGACAGAGCAAGACTGTGTCTCAAACAAAACAAAACAAAACAAAACACCTTTATTGAGGTATAATTAACACAAAATGAACTGCATATACTTAAGATGTGCAGTTTGATAATATGTGACATATGTATGTGTATGCACATATGCTAATGGTATATCTGACTTTTTACGATACTGTCAAACTGTTTTCCAAAGTGGTTGAGCTACTGTACATTCCTGCCAGCAGTGTATGATACTTCCAGTTCTTCCACAAACTTGATAACAGTTGGAATGGTCAGACTTTTAATTTTAGCCATTCTACCAAGTGTATAGTAGTATCTTATTATTTTTTAAATTTACATTTACTTAAGGACAACTGATGAACATTTTTTGTGTGTGCATATTTGGCATTCCTATGTCTTCTTTGGTGAAGTGCCTCATCAAACTCTTGGTTTGTTTTTTACTGAGTTTATTACGATTATTATTGAGTTTGGAGATTTCTTTATTATTCTAGAAACAAGTCCTTTACCAAATACATGATTTATAATATTTTCTCCAAATTTGTGACTTATGTTTTCATTCTGTTAATAATGCCTTTCAGAAAATAGAAGTTTAACATTCTGATAGTTCCAAATTATTTATAGTTCTATGGACGATCCATTTGGTGTTATTTCCAAGAAATCCAAGCCTAGTACAAGCTTATAAAGATTTTCTTCTATGTTTTCTTTTAGTTTTAAGTTTATGACCATTTTGATTTTTAAAAATATATAATCTGATGGCTATAAAGTTTTTGGTTGTTTTCCAAATAACAGAAAAACAAGAGAAAAGAAAATAGACTACAGCAACCTAAGTTTAAATGATTAATTTACTAGTATTATTATGCATTGATAGAAAAAAGTGGCTTAACTGCTTAGTTAAAAAAAAAAAAAAAAGAAGAGAACATTACAGAATGGAAATGTAGGACCAGAAGGCATTTTTAAATTAAAGAAAAACCAAAAAATGGAAAACACAGAAAGAGGATAAGAGACTACATGACATAAGAAAAAGCCTGACATATATGAAAGTGGAATTCTTGTTGGAGAAAATAAAGAGAGAGAATGGGAAGGAGCAAGTTTTGAAGACAAAATGGTCAAGAATTTCCCAAAACTGATTAAAGAAATGAACCCACAGATTTAAGAAGTTTAGTGAATTCCAGAATTAATACAAAGAAAATCACTCCTAGACATAATAAAATTTTTGGAAGCTAAAAACAAAAGATCTGAAATGCATGCAGTTATGGAAGTAGTGAATGCTCATTAACTTCAACAAAGCAAAAATATATCAGCAACATATATTGTTTGGAAAAATAAAGGGAGCCAGAAGACAAATAATCACATTTAGAGCACTACAAAAATAACTGGCAACTTGGGAAAATTATACTCAATAAGATTCCTTATAACGAAAGTAAGGAAGATGTTTCAAATTAACAGAAACTTATTGCTAGGTGACACGTTATGAAAGCATACACTAAAGACAGCTCCCGGCAGGAGAAAAATAATCTCATACTGAAATATGATGAAAGAAACAATGAAGAACAACAAGAAAGTTATTTATGTGAGTGTTGACAACAAAAGCCAAACCGTAAAAGCTTTAAAGAGGCTTATTCTAGGCTTCATATTTGAATAGTTTTTACCCACGACACAGCCTCAGGAGATCCCAGGAATGTGTGCCTAAGGTGATTTGGTTACAGGATAGCTTTATACATTTGAGGGAAACAGAAGTTATAGGCAAAGACATAAATCAATACATGTAAAGTATAAATTGGTTGGGCCCAGAAAGGCGGGACATCTCAAAATGGGGACTTCCAGGTCACAGAGAGCTTCAAGGATTTTCTGACTGGCCATTGGTTAAAAGAGTTACGTTTTACCTGAAGAGTTTAAGTCAGCATAATGAAAAGCATGAGTTAATATAAGAGGAGTTTGGAAGCCAAAGTTTCTTGTTACGTAGATGAAGGTTCTAAGTAACAGATTTCAGAGAGAATAGATGTTAAATGTTTCTTATGGCACCTTAAAAGGTGTCAGACTTTTAGTTAAATCTCTCTGGTTTGGGGAAAAGACCTGGAAAGGGAAGGGTATTCTCTGCAGAATGCAAATTTCCTCCACAAGAGAAGGCTTTGCTTGACCATTTCAAAATATGTCAAAGAAATATATTTTGGGGTAAAATATTTTGATTTTCTTTGGAAAAATCTGTCATATGATGTTATACCAGAATCAGGTTGGAATTTATTATCTTATTTCTACAAAGAGCCTTTTTTGAGAATCTTATGATTTCTATTTTAATGTTAATGCTTGTCAGTTGTACCTAAACTCCAAAGGAAAGAGTACATAAGGAGGCATATTTGACCTCCCTTTCCATTATGGACTGAAGTAATTTTTTAGGTTTTATTTGAAATTTGATTGATAAAGATGGGGAATGTATTCAGTCAGTTGGGGGACTTAGAATTATTTTTATTTTTTCTCTGATTTTTTTTTATGGTACTTTGGGCTCTGGGGTACATGTGCACATCCTGCATCCTGCAGGATTGTTGCATAGGTACATACATGCCATGGTGGTTTCCTGTCTCCATCCCCACTCCTTCACCTACATTAGGCATTTCTTCCGGTGTTATCCCTCCCCATCTTCCCCACAACCCCCCACTGTCCCTCCCTTCCCCTCCCCTCCACCCCCCTACCTATCCCTTTGAGTGTTGTTCCCAAGTGTTCTCATTGTTCATCACCTACCTATGAGTGAAAACATGCGGTATTTGGTTCTCTGTTCTTGTGTCAGTTTGCTGAGAATGACTCACAATGAATCATAGATTCATCCATGTCTCTACAAAGGACACAAGCTCATCGTTTTTTATGGCTGCATAGTATTCCATGGTGTATATGTGGCATATTTTCTTTATCCAGTCAATCATTGATGGGCATTTGGGTTGGTTCCAGGTCTTTCTATCGTAAACATCTCTGCAATGACCATATGTATGAATATGTCTTTACAGTAGAATGATTTATAATCCTTTGGGTATATACCCAGTAATGGGATTGCTGGGTCAAATGGAATTTCTATTTCTAGATCCTTGAGGAATCACCACACTGTCTTCCATAATGGTTGAACTAATTTACACTCCCACCAACAGTGTAAAAGTGTTTCTATTTCTCCACATCCTCTCCAGCATCTGTTGTTTCAAGATTTTTTAATGAGATGGTATTTCAATACCATCTCACACCAGTTAGAATGGTGATCATTAAGAAATGGTATCGATTTACATTTCTCTAACGACCAATGATGATGAGCATTTTTTCATATGTTTCTCAGACACATATATGTCTTCTTTTGAAAAGTATTCATATCCATTGCCCACTTTTGAATGGGTTTATTTATTTATTTATTTATTTTGTAAATCTGCTTTAGTTCTTTGTAGATTCTGGATATTAGCCCTTTGTCAGATGGGTAGATTGCAAATTTTTTTTTCCTATTCTGTTGGTTGCTGGTTCACTCTAATGGTTGTTTTTTTGCTGTGCAGAAGAAGCTTTTAAGTTTGATTAGATCCCATTTGTCTATTTTGGCTTTTGTTGCCAATGCTTTTGGTGTTTTAGTCATGAAGTACTTGCCACTTGCCTATGCCTATGTCCTGAATAGTTTTGCCAAGGTTTTCTTCTAGGGCTTTTATGGTGTTAGTTCTTATGTTTAAATTTTTAATCCATCTGGAGTTTATTTTTGTATAAGAGGTAAGGAAGGGGTCCAGTTTCAGCTTCCTGCATATGACTAGCCAGTTTCCCAATGGCATTTATTAAACAGGGAATCCTTTCCCTATTGCTTGTTCTTGTCCAGTTTGTCAAAGATCGGATGCTCAAGGAAATAAGAGAGGACACAAACAGATGGAAAAACATTCCATGTTCATGGTTAGGAAGAATCAATATTGTGAAAATGGCCATACTGAGCAAAATATTTTATAGATTCAATGCTATCCCCATCAAGTTACCATTGACCTTCTTCACAGAACTGGAAAAAAACACTTTAAACTTCATATGGACCAAAAGAGAGCCCTAATAGCCAAGATAGTCCTAAGAAGAAAGAGCAAAGCTGGAGATATCACACTACCTGACTTCAAATTATGCTACAAGGCTACAGTAATCAAAACAGCATGGCATTGATACCAAAACAGAGATATAGACCAATGGAACAGAACGGAGGCCTCAGAAGAGACTTATAATTTTTGGTTTACATGAGTAAATGTGAGTTAATACTGACTATTTCAAGTGATATTTATTATAATGGCTTGGCTTGTAGTGTTTTGTGTGTGTGTGTGTGTGTGTTTGTGTTTATTGTTATTCTAGCATTAAAAAGGCAGAGTTGAGTATTTGTGACAGACCATATGGCCCTCGAAGATTAAAATATTTACAATCTGATACATTACAGAAAAGATTTGCTGATTCCTGTAGATATTCTTACTATTTACAGGGTTGATTAGTTGTGGTACTTCAAAGCAAGTGCCATATGCTCATGATTTGAACGCCATGCAATTTTGTCCATAGGTAGGACCAGGAAAATTAACAGATCTGTGTTTTAGGGCTAGGACTAGGTCCTGGAATTAGTGAAGTCTAATGGATGAGCTTTTAATAGAAACTAGGGTATTCTTCTTAATTGAAGGCTAACTGGCTTTGATAAATTAATTTTCCTTTTAGAGCTGCTTTGCCTGTAAAACAGAAATAATAGCTGCCTGTTTCAATGTTTGCATCATACAAAAGTATGATAAATAGAAATAATTATAATACAATTATTATTGACTTTCACTGAAATAGAAATAGATGTACATGGCAAAATGTGAAAATGAAAAACAGATATCTAGATGACTTCTAAATTGGTTCTTGTTTGATTTATTTTATCTGCTTTAGTTGATCTTTTCCACAATTGATCAGAATAATCATATAATCAATTTCACTTTTAACAACATCTCTTATCTTTAAACCTCCATCAAATTCTGCTCCTTCTTCTCCTTTCATCTTTATTTTTCACTCTCATTTTGGCTGCTATTTGTTGAATACCTACTGTGTACCATGTATGGTATAAAGTACATATTATAACGGTCCTCACTTTTTTAGAAGAAAACACTGATATAAAATAGTTTAAGTATTTTGTCCAAGTTTTTAAAACTCTTAAGTGGCAAACTTGAAGTTTAAACTCAGGTCTTTCTGAATTTATAAAGTACAGTATTGCTATTCATTTTCTACCTCTCTTCTAGAGTTTACTGCATTTCAAATTTGAGACTCATGTTTTATCACTCTACATGTTTTGCATGCCTACCCAGGTCAATGCTTTTCATGGAGAAAGCCAGTAAGAAAAATAGTAAAAATTAGTGATAATAATGATAAAGTATCAAAATATTTAAATAAATGAATATAATGGTTTTCTTGGGTTAAAAATTGGAAAGTTCTGTGATCAAATAGGTTTAGAAAATATTAGTGTTATTCATTTCCAATCGTACCAAATATTAAACACATTTAATAAAGAGATCTTCCACACAGGCTTTGTTTGGGTGACAAGGCCATTTGATTTCATGCTTGGGTACAAGTGGGCTGAATCCAAGAAAGAACTAGTGAAGGGAGTAGGGATGGGAATTGGTTTTATACGTTGCGGCAATTTTTTGTGGGGGACAGAGGTGTTAACAGAGTGAGATCAGTTACAGTGGTGGGGGTAAGGGCAAGGAGCATTTTTTTTTTTTTTTAGTGGGTGCTGGTACTCAGCCCCTTGTAGGGCTATTTTCATTAGCAAATCACATTACCATAAGTTCAGTTGCAGTGGTGGGTGGGGAAAGGCAGTAGTTAAGATTGTAGGGTGGGGCAGAGGGATATTCAGGAGCAAGAACAGTTAGGATGGCAGGGTGGGGTGAGGAGCATTCACATTATCCTAATAGCAGTTAAGATGGCAGGGTGGGGAGAGAAGCTCAGTGTCTAGGAGAAGCTCTGCTGGGCGATCAGGGATAATGGCAATTGCAGGTCAGGGGTAGGGGGTGATCAGCCGAGGCAGGCAGGACTTCAGACTTTCTGGGTCCAGGCTTGCATGTGGAGGCCTGACAGTTAGGTTGAACAGATTTTCTAAAGCAGAAACTTTGAGAGGTTTTCAGAAGAAATGTATAACATTCACTGAAGATGTTTGAGTACAGAATTTTGAGGAAACATCTTCTTGGACTTTGGAAAAGTTAAAAATAATTTATTAAAAAAAGATACAAAAATAGTTAAGTTATACGTTTAGGCAGCAAATACCAAATTTTATTTAAAAGTAAACATTTCTATCAATTTAGGCATTTTCAAAAGAAGAGTTCATAATTTACCATTAAGGAATGATCTATAAAATCAACATTTTTACTAAATATTACCATTAGACTTTTGGAACAAATTCCCCATTAATACCTATGAACTATATTTTATACTGACATAAAAATGAATATATCATTAATGACATGCTGGGAGAAGAACAGAAATACCTAGATCAAGTTCCCTTATTACAAAATGAGAGGGAGGTGCACAAATCAGTAGTAACCACTAGTTTAGAAAAAAATAATACTTTGAGAGAATTGTATTTTTCCCTATTCCCAACCTCTGGCCTAAGCAGAGCTGGGATATAAAAACTCCAGTAATACAAACTTATGTCAATTACTTCTCTGTTTAACTGGAAGACCTGTATTTGAGTATATTCCATTATTTTGAGTACACTAAACTGTTAGTTCAGTAACAGTAGATATATTCACTTTACAGTGAAATAATCAGAATATTTTTGTTTCATTTTCACTGACAAATGGTGATTTTGGAATTTCATAAGAACAACTTCAGACATTTGCTAAATTTTGAGCTAAAAATTGCATGGGGCAAATAAGGAGTGGTGGTAGAGACTAAACTCTGTACAGCATTAATAGTGTCCAGAGGGTCTGCATTAGAAGGTTCAAATTTTATTTACCCATTCATCGAATCATTTCGTCATTTAACCGAACCTTCCTTGTTAACAAGGAAGACAACTACAGTGTCTGCATAGAATGCTAGACCTCAAGGTACCTCACCCACCTGTTGGCCTGTGATTTAAAATAAGAATATGTATGCTGTGGTGATCTCTAAGAAACTCAGTGATTCAGGAGATGAGAGTATGCTCCAATACAACACCGATACATGGTGCTGTTTTATGGCAGAGATAGGACTAAGTAACAGGTAGAGGCTCAGGAAAGCTTTCCACTTAAAGGTTAAAGAATGGGTTAGAGTAAATGAAGCAGGAGAGGAAGAAAGGGAAATAACAAAGATTTAAGAAGAAATTGCTAGGGGAAAAAGATGTGTAAAGGAGAAGAGGTTAGAGAAATGGGTTCATCTGAGGAACTCCACAGAGGGGCAAAAGCAGGTAATGAATAAAGAATAACTGAAAGTTTTTTATTTAAAAATTTTTTTACATGCAACACATAAAGAAAAGTCAACACATTATAAGTGTGAATAGTCTTTGTAAAAATTCAGGACCTAGATTGAAAAATGAAACATTGCCAGCACCCCTTTACACATATTCTACTCGCAACTCCCATGGGTAACCATGGTTTTGTTTTCCAAAAGCATAGCTTAGTTTTATATGTTTTTGAACTTTGTTTAAAGATTTGTATAGATAAACATTTTGCTTGTGTATAGTTTAGTTTGTTTATTCTTATTGCTATATAATATATAATTTTGTGACTATGCCACAATATTTTCATCAACTAGATTTGGACATTTAGTTTCTAGTTTTTAGCTATTACGAGTAGAGCTATCATACACATTCTAGTATATACCCTTTGGTTGAACAGATATGCAATTCTGTTGGGTATCTCTCAAGGAATGGATTTGTTGGCTCACAGTCTATGTTCGATTGTACAACTACAGGAAAGTAACTGATATGGTTTGGGTGTGTGTCGCCTTCATTCATGTTGAAAGATAATCCTGAAATTTGGAGTTGGAATCAGTGGGAGTTACTACATCATAAAAGAAGATCACTCATAAATAGCTTAGCACCGTCCACTTGCTGATGGGTTGCTCTGGCGGTTCACATGAGATCTGGTTGTTTAAAAGAGTGTGGCACTCCCTCGCCACATTGTTTTCTTTCTTGCCATGTGATACACAGGCTCCTGCTTTACCTTCTAGCATGATTGTAAGCTCCCTGAGGCCCTCATCAGAAGCCAAACAGATGCCAGTGTCATCCTTCTTGTTCAGCCTACAAAGTCATGAACCTCTTTTCTTTTTAAATTACCCAACCTCAGGTATATATTTACAGCGATGCAAAGGCAAACCAACACTGAAAATTGGTACTGAGGAATAGGGTGTTGCTATAAAGATACCTGAAAATATGGATATGGCTTTGGAAGCAGGTAATGCGAAGGGTCGATGCGTTTGGAGGGCTCAGAAGAAGACACTAAGTCAGAGGAAAGTTTAGAACTTTTTAGAGACTTGTTAAGTGGTTGTGACCAAAACACTGACAGAAATATGGACAGTGATATCCAGGCTCATGAGGTCTTAGAAAGAAATAAGAAAGTTATTAGGAATTGGAGCAAAGGTCATTCTGGTTATGCTGTAGCAAAAAATTTGGTGTAATTGTTTCCATGCTTTAGGAATTTGTGAAAATTTGAATTTAAGAGTGATAATTTAGGGTATCTGGCAGAAGAAACTTCTAAACAGTAAAGCATTCAGGATGTGGCTTAGCTGCTTCTAACATCCTATAGACTATTTTCAGATGCAGGGAAAATAAATGACTTAAAGCCGGAACTTATATTTAAAATAAAAGCAGAGCATATATATTTGAAAACTCTTGCCTCTGTTGTAAAGAATCCAAGCAGGTGGTGGAACAACCACTGCTAGAAAGATTAGAATAATTAAAAGGGAGCCAAGTGCTAATATTTAAGACAATGGGAAAAAGACCTTAAAGGCATTTCAGAAATCTTTCAGGCGGCCCCTCCCATCACAAGCCCAGAGGCCTAGGAGAAAAGACTGGTTTCACAGGCCAAGCACAGGGCAACACTTCCCTATTCAGACTTGGGACACTGTCCTTTACATTTCAGGCTCTCTGACTTCAGCTGTGGCCCAAGGGCCCCAGTTTGGGATGTCTCTTTGGAGACTGCAAGCTTCCATAAGCCTTGGTGGCTTTAGTGCCAAGTTTGCTGATACACAGAATACGAGAATTAAGGAGGCTTGGCAGTTTCCACCTAGATCCCAGAGAATGTCTGGAAAAGTCTGGGTGCCCAAGCAGAAGCCTGCCGGATGGGCAGAACCCTACATAGAAACTCTGCTAAAGCAGTATATTAGTCTGTTCTCACACTGCTGTGAAAAAATGCCCAAGGCTGGATAATTTGTAAAGGAAAGAGGTCTAATTGACTCATAGTTATACAGGGCTGGAGAGGCCTCAGGACACCTAAATCAAGGCAGAAGAGGAAGCCAACACCTTTCTTCATATGGCAGCAGGAGGAAGTGCAAACCAAATTGGGGGAAAAGCCCCTTATAAAACCATCAGATCTGGTGAGAACTCACTCATATAATGAGAACAGCATGGAGGTGACTGCCTGCATAATTCAATTACCTTCCACTGGCTCCCTTCCATGACATGTGGGGATTATGGGGACTATAATTCAAAATGAGATTTGAGTGGGGGGGATACACACAAACTGTATCATTTCACTTCTAGCCTCTGCAAAATCTCATGTCCTCACATTACAAAACACAATTATACCTTTCCAACAGTCCCCCAAAGTTTTAACTTATTCCAACATTAACATAAATGTCTAAGTCCAATCTCATCTGTGTATGAGCCAAGGCAAGTCCCTTCTGCCTATGAGCCTGTAAAATCAAAAGCAAGTTAGTAACTTTCTAGCTATAATGGGGATACAGGCATTGGGTAAATACACCTGTTGCAAAGAGGAAAAATTGGCCAAAACAAAGGGGCTACAGGCGCTGTACGAGTCCAAAATCCAATAGGGGAGTCATTAAACCTTAGAGTGTCAAAATAATCTCCTTTGACATCGTGTCTCACATCCAGGTCAAGCTGATGCAAGATGTGGCCTCCCATAGCCTTGCACAACTCTGCCCCTGTGGCTTTGCAGGGTACAGCCCCCACTCCCAGATGCTTTCATTGGTTGACGTTGAGTGTCTGTGGCTTTTCCAGATGCACAGTGCAAGCTTTTGGTTGATCTATCATTTTGGGTTCTGAAGGATGGTGGCCCTCTTCTCACAGCTCCACCAGGCAGTGCCCTGGTGGAGACTCTTTGTGGGAGCCTCCAGCCCTAGAATTCTCTTCTGCATTGCCTTAGCAGAGGTTCTCCAAGAGGGCTTCACCCCTGAAACAAACTTCTGCCTGAACATCCAGGTTTTTCTGTACATCCTGTGAAACCTAGATAGAAGTTCCCAAACCTCAATTCTTAACTTATGTGCACCTACAGTTCCAACATCATGTGTAAGCCACCAAGGCTTGGGGCTTGCACCCTCTGAAGCAATGACCCAAATTATACCTTGGATTCTTTTAGCTATGGCTGGAGCTGAAGCGGCTTGGATGCAGGATACCATGTCCTGAGGCTGCATAGAGACCTGGAGGTCTAGCCCAGGAAACCATTTATACCTCCTTGGTTTCCCGGACTGTGATGGGAGGGGCTGCCTCAAAGGTCTCTTATGTGTCTTGGAGACATTTTCCTCATTGTCTTGGGGATTAACATTTGGGTCCTTGTTAGTTATGCAAATTTCTGAAGCTGGCTTGTATTTTCCCCAAGAAATTTGTTTTATACTGCATCATCAGGCTGCACATTTCTCAAATTTTTATGCTCTGCTTCCTCTTGAATGCTGTGCTGCTTGGAAATTTCTTCTGCCAGATACCCTAAATCATCCCTCTCAAGGTCAAAGTTCTACAGATCTCTAGGGCAGGGGCAAAGCACTACCAGTCTCTTTGCATAGCAAGACTGATCTTTAATCAAGTTCCCAAGAAGTCCCTCATCTCCATCTGAGACCATCTCAACCTGAACTTTGTTGTCTATATCACTGTCACATTTTGGTCAAAGCCATTTAACAAGTTGCTAGGAAGATCTGAAGGTACCCATTTTTTCCTGTCTTCTTCTCAGCCCTCCAAACTGTTCCAACTTCTGCCTGTTACCCAGTTCCAAAATTGCTTCCACATTTTCAGGTATCCTCATAGTAATACACCACTCCCAGTACCAACTCCATTTTCATTCTTTGTAGTCATTCTGCTACAAAGACATACTTGAGACTGAATAATTTATAAAGGAAATATATTTAATAGACTCACAGTTCTGTAGGACTGGGGAAGCCTCTGGAAACTTACAATATGGTGGAAGGGAAAGCATGTCATTCTTTACATGGCAGCAACAAGGAGAAGTGCAGAGTGAAGGGCCGGGGAAGCCCCTTATGAAACCATCAGATCTTCTGAGAACTCACTCACTATCATGAGAATAGCATGGAGGTAACTACCTCATGATTCAGTTACCTCCCACCAGTCCCGCCCACAAAATTTGGGGTTATGGGAATTACAATTCAAGATGAGATTTGGGTGGGAACACAGCCAAACTGTAACAGGCAGTGTGGTAGGAAAACATGGGGTTGGTGCCTCTTCATAGTCTCCATTGGGGCACTGCCTAGTGGAACTGTGGAAACAGGGCCACCATCCTCCAGAAGCCAAAATGTTAGATTCACTGGCAAGTTGCACCCTGCACTTAGAAAAGCCACAGGCACTCAGCTCTAACCCATTAGAATAGCTAAAGGGATGCACCCTGAAAAGTCACCATGGTGGAGCTGCTCAAGGTCTCAAGAACCCAACTCTTGGACTAGATACAGGACATGGAGTCAAGGATTATTTTTGAGGTTTAAAATTTAGTTCCTGCCGTGCTGAGTTTCAGACTTCTTTGGGGCCTATAGCTCTTTTCTCTTGGCTGATTTCTCCTTTTTGGAATGGGAATATTTATGAAATGTCTGTATCACCATTGTATCTTGAAAGTTAAATACCTTTTTTTTAAAATACAGTATTATTTTAGAGGCTTATAATGGAAGAAACTTGAGTTATGTCTCAAGTGAGACTTTGGACATTAAACTTGGTGTTGAAATGAGTTAAGACTTTGGGAGGCTATTGAGAAGGAGTGATTATAGTTTGCACTGTGGGCAGGACATGAGTTTTGGGGGACCAGGGACAGAATGATATGGTTTGGTTGTGTGTCCCATCCAAATCTCGTGTTAAAATCTAGTTCTAAATGTTGGAGGTGGGATCCAATAGGAGTTACTGGATCGGGATATGAACCCTTCGTGAATAACTTAGCACCATCCCCTTGGTAATGAGTGTGTTCTCACTCTGGAAGTTAACATGGGATCTGTTTTCGCAAAAGTGTGGCACCTCCCCTATTCTCTCTCTTGCTTCCCCCTTTTCCATGTGATACACCGGCTCCTGCATCTTCATCTGTTATGATGTAAGCTCTCTGAGGCTCTCAACAGAAGGTGAGCATATGCCAATGCCATGCTTCCCGAATAGCCTGTGGAACTAGCCAATTAAACCTCTTTTCTTTATCAATTACCCGGCCTCCGGCATTTCTTCATAGTAACAAAAAAAGTGATCACAGAAACTGATTACTAGCTTTTTAAAATCATATTTTTCACAATGAGAAGAATGGGTTAAAGAATGGTGAGAATTGATAAGGATTTGAACTAATTCATGTCAGTGATATAGGAACTATAACATGAATTTGAGAGCTATTTAGGAGGAAAATACTTGGACTTGATGGCCTAATTAGACATGAAGTGAGGTCAGGATGACTTCCAGGTGTTTAGCAAAGTGGTTATTGGTGCCATTCATAGAGAGAGAGGGTATAGAAATCTCATTAAATAAGCTAAATATGCTTCATGAATGGTGTTATTTGTCTTGGAGATGAGAAAATACAGACTGATAAAAATAATGGCTAGTAAGTGGCTTATAAGTGCCTTACTTCCTCCAAGAAGTTTTACCAATTCCTTAAATAGCCAGAATAATTTTCAGCTTCATTTATTAATTGTTATGCATTATAGTATTCCCCACAGAGGGCTGTCGTTTATAAATTATATGGACTTAGGCTGGTTCTGTAAGGTCTAAGAGACAGTCTCTTCACATGTAACACAAGGATAATAATATTCACCTTGCATAATTCTATAAGATATATAAAGCATCTATTAGTACCTGGAACATAGTGATTTCAAATGATAGATATTATTTATATAGCATTTAGTTATTATATATTAATGCTTCTTTTTTTACCGCTTATATTCTCAAATAAAGAGAGGTCATCTTTCTCTTATCTCCTCCTCAACAATGTACTCTAAAAACTGAGCATTTGAGTGTTAAGTAAAAATTGACATCATATTTAGCAGCTTTAAACTAGACTAAACCATTTCTACCATTGTAGCCTCTAATATAAAATAAGAACATATGCACTGATGTCCAATTCAATTCTGTTTTGCCATTTCTATTCAATTTTAATGATTTCATCAGTTGCTTTTATATTTTCCCATTTGTATTGCTATCAATTTCTATCTCTATCTGATTTTATTATTTTCAGATTATATAAGATCATGTGTACTTAATACATTAATACTAACAAATTATTATTTTTATTCACAATTTTTCAATATGTTGCCATATTGTAAAAAAAATACAGCTTTTTATTTAACCAAGCTTATGTTCATAATAGATAATTTCATATTACAAAGAAATTTACATAGTTTTCATTTAAAATAGGTGAATTACTTTGTGGGATTTTTTTTTTTTTTTGGCAATGGAAATGGAACTAACAAAGTTCTATGATGTATAATTTGCTAAGAACAGCATCGTAAAACATGGAATGTAGATTGATCTCATGCCTTGGGAAGACCATTCATAGCACTAATGAACGCTGCTTCGGGAAGTCATGAACTAAGGTTACAGAGTTGTTCTGTACCTGGAGGAAGATGGATTATTTAGGTTATGAAGTTCACAATGAAAAAAACCGATGGAGTGACTACTTTCTCTGAATCAGGGCAGACAATATACTGAATGAATCTTCCTCTAATTCATGAAATTTTGCTTCTTCACCCATAACCAGGAGCAGAAATTGGTATGATTAATGTTGAAATTCTGCCCTGGGGCATTGATTCAGGAAGTCTGCAGGTTTTCTTAAAGGTTTACACAGTTTCCACCAAGTTTACTGAACTTCACTGAATCTATGCACCCTGTCTAGCTTTTCGCAGACAGTTCTCTGCTACTGATCTTAGTGGCCTAAAGATGTACCAGTGTCTGCTGCCCACATTAACTTTATAACAATCTATTTCCACAGTAAGTCTAGCCAGAGAGATTAACAAGGAGAGACAATATTTGTTCAATTTCTTTCAAGTCTGCTGCCTAATTTCTTACCAACTGGATGGTTTTGGGTGTGTGGCGTGTGGGTTAATGTGAGGGGACAAAGCAGGAATCCCAATCCAGTCATGTATTTATAATCCCTGAGAAAAGGGTTTCCTGATCCTAGTTGTAGACAACTCCCTAAAGAGTTTTAAAATATTATTGTGGGCAAGACCGTACCAGCCAATTAAGTCAGAATCTCTGAGGGTATATTCTGGGCAATGTGAATTTTTCAGTTCTCAAGATGATTCTGATTTGTAGCCAAGGTTGAGAATAATGGCTTTAGTTATTTGCGATGATTTTAGAGACAATGCAAGGCCCCTTAGAGATCATCTGATCCAATATGTGTAACAGATTAAAGTAGCTTTGGTTAACAGGGAGAAGAGGGTTTCTGATTTTTGTTCTTGTACATGAATCAAGGAGAGGACTATTCTGATTATTGAGTGAAGAATACTTTAATTCCACATGTGTATTACCAAAGTGAGACTATAAATCACAAAATTTAGTGATCTACCTAAAGTTACATAGCCTGTAAAAGACCATTCATGCCTCCTGATTTCAGTTCCAGTGTTTCATTTTTACATACTGCGTTGGCCATTTAAAATTAAGCAAGTGGTGCTTATCACTTAAAACAACTTCTAACATTATAATTATGAGGAATTTGAAAGCATCAAGTATGGTTTGTAAACCTGCATTATTTTCATTGTATATTTTTTCACACATAGTGTTTGATGTTTCTCTGCCTTCATTGCAAGATCTGGGACTCTAGATCTTAACTAATTTGAATGTCATGTTGTAACATCTAATCCAGTGTAGATTTCCACCATCTCGTTTTTACAGGCTTAATGCCAAAATTTTTTAAAAGGTCATATGTACCCATGAATGTTCTTTTTCCAGCAAGACTGAAGAAGCCATAGGCTCTCTGGTCATTGCAGAAGGAAAAATGAGAACCCAAGCCTGAGCAAGAGAAAATGGGATAATGAGGCTGAATAGGAATTTAGGCAGCTGCCAGTGGTTCTGTAATGAGCAAACTGATTTTTTATATAGCCTCTATTCACATTTTTATGTTTGATTTTGTCCTTTGATTGTAATGACAGGTTGTGGTTACACATTATTAAAGATGAATACTAAAGAAGTGACTAAATAAAAAGGCAAGAAATTGAGGATGATTGGTGTCATCCTAGCAGAGAAGCAGATAAGGAAAGGCAGAAGAGAAAGTATTTTTTCAATGTCTCTGCTACTGCATGCTCCTCACCTACTCATGTTGAAATCAGCTTAGAATATTTCCTTTATCCAGTGGTGGTGGTGTGCTATTTTCCAATGATCCAAATCTATGAATGGTGAAGGGACTCTTCAACTCTGTAATCCTTCCAACAAGTAAACCCAGTAATTTCAATTAACATATATCCTAGGGAAATTTTCCCCATGGCAAAAAGAAACAGTATGAGTATGATTGCTGTGGTTTAAATGTCCTCTCCAAAACTCAAGCTATTAAACATACTCATTTGAAGGTAACACATATTATCTAGGCAGGTTGTGGCCCTCGTTACTTCATTTCTCAAGTTATCCTCTCAAACCCTTTCTTTCTTTCCAGAAACACAGCCACCACTGAGTCTCTTAGGAGAAGAAGCTAATCAGTTTTTACAGCTTGGGAATACTGTATCACAGCTGATTTTTGGGAAACCTTTAGAAATACTCAGGACTTGGTTATTTGAGCCTAGAGTTTAGACATGGATATATTATCTAAGGCTTACTCTCAAATTTGGGGCATGTTCTTGTCTTTAGGATACCTATATTTTGCATATACTATGGAGAAACATTTGCCAGGGGACACTAAGAACCATATACCAGAATGTTTGTATCAGTGATGTTTGTAATAGTAAGAATGGAGAACAATTCAAAAGTGTTTTGAAAGAAGAATAATTAAACTGAGATAAGTGTAAATACTGGAATACTTTATAAGAATGACGATGAACAAAATATAGCTAGTCACATTTACCTTGGGAAAAAGTCCTGTAATAGCAAGTGCTGATGAGTTAGCATGACCTCATACCATCACTAGTGGAAGCGTAAATTTATATGACCACTATGGAAAATCATTTGTGATTTTCATGGTTGTTGAAAATACAATAAACATTTGTGAGTGTTTGCTTTGTATTAGTTATTTTCCTAAATGTACAAATGCAAAATCACTTTATGCTAATAATTGTGAGGTATATACTGCCATTTTCATTATTTATATATGAGGAAACTGACAAAGAGAGATTTGGCAACGTAGCCAAAAGAAAAAATCCTATTCATGGTTCAAACAGCATTGAACCCAGGCAGTCTGGCTTCAGTTTGTCTCCTTATAAGGGGCCATTATATTAAGCTGTCCCTTCCAACAAGTAAAGCCAGTAATTTCACTTATTGACATATATCATAGAGGAGTTTTCCCCATGGCAAAGAGAAAGAGTGTGAACATGTTTGCTGTGGTTTACATGTCCTCTCCCAGACTCATGTTGAAATTTATCATTGTCTTGGTATCAAGGCTGAGTTCATTGAAAGGTGATTAGGTCATGCGGCTTTGCCCTCTCGGATGGATCAGTGCTATTGCCATTGAAGTGGGTTTGTTATCATGACAGTGGGTTGCTATGAAATTGAGTTCAGGGCCAGCAACGGTGGCTCACGCCTGTAGCCCCAGCACTTTGGGAGGCTGAAGAGGGTGGATCACCTGAGGTCAGGAGTTTGAGACCAGCCTGGAGAAACCCCATCTCTACTAAAAATCCAAAGTTATCTGGACATGGTGGAACTAATTATATAGAGCGAATCGTATGTATTTACATGTGAGTTAGGACTACAAAGTTTACTCATCACAATACCATGAAAAAAGGACAATAACCATTACAAAAGTTATATTTCACTGTAATCTTTTAAAATGCAAAATGAAATACATTGAGTGATGTGATTTTTTTTTTTCCTACTGAATTGAGGAAAATGTTATATGTTTGCAAAGTACAACTTTTCATGAGGCAATTGAAAAGTATATATAAAGCCTTATTTATTGATATTTTTAAAAGACAATTTTTTTGTAAAAATTTTGTGCAAGAGAATAATCAGATGGGCCAAACATTCTGTGAAATTATAATCTTATTTATCAAAATAAAAACTTGAAAGTAAAGTTTTTCTATTATAGTAAAATACCACAATCTGAGTGACTTAGAAATACAAATGAATTTTCTCACTGTTCTGTAGGCTAGAAGTCTAAGATGAAGGTGTCGGCAGATCTGCTTTCTACTGCCCTTCTCTTCATTTTGCAGATGCCTGCCTTCTTGCAGAGTTCTCACATGGTTATCCCTCTATATTGCCTCTGATCTAATCTCCTCTTTTATCAGTTACAATGGATTCAAGACTCGCCCTAACAATCCCATTTTAACATAATTATTTCTTTAAAGCCCCTACCTCCAAATACCATCACATTCTATGGTGTTAGGGGTTAGGGCTTCAACACAAAAATTTAGGAAGTATATACATCAGTTCATAACAGTAAGTAAATACTAACTGATCCCAAACTGATATAAAATAATCTAATATAATATAGTTAATAAAAAACAGAAACTTCTTCAATGACATGAAACAGTACATATAATATGTTGTGAAAGAATAAATTTAGAAAACATAAAAATGTATTTCTACTTTGTTAAACTTATAAAAGAAAAAAGATTAATGTTAGTCATGTCTAAGTGACAGATTTTATTGGCCATTCAAATGGTAGTATCTTGATCCTTTTTTAAATGTATATACCAGGTTATCTAGGATGAATAATATTTTTATAATAAGAGTTTTTAATTTACTACATGGAGAAGATAACACATCAAGAAAAAACATTAATATAGTAAGAGCAACATAGTTAAGTTTATTCATGCATTAATTCAGCCAGGATTTACTGATTGCTTACTCTATGCCTGGCACTGGGGATGGGTGAGAAGATTAGGAAGGAAAGTTCTCATTTCTTTTTATGTAAATGTTTATGCATTTACATATATTTGTGACTGAGAATGCAACTCAAACTTTGTGATTTTAAAATAACGTTCCCAGGGCAAACTCAGCAAATTCTATCATGTACCTAAAATACAGGAGGCAGCCATATAGGAGGACACAAGAAAGAGAAAATGAGCCACATGATGATTTTCTTTAAATATCTGAAACTATCTTGCATGTTCTGCACATGTACCCCAAAACCTAAAATGCAATAAAAAAATTAAAAAATAAAATAAAATAAAGGCATAAAACACTGTAATGTGCAAAAAAAATATCTGGAAGGATAGAATGTAGAAGAGCATGTGACTAGAAGGCTAATTTTTGAGAATAAAATTTAGAATAAATGAATAGATACTTGAGGAGTTTGATTACAAATATGGAAAAAATTCTAACAAACAATATTGTAAAAGTATTAAAGTACTTGGGAGCTAGTGGATTTACTGTAATGAAAGTACTAGAGCTTAGTCTATATCATCACTGTCTAATATCACCTGTGATGGGGGAAGTCATTCATTTCTGTGCTGTGCAATATGGACACTGATAGCCACATGCAGCTTATGAGCACTTGAAATGTGGCTAGTACAACTGAAGAAGTGAATTTTAACTTTACCTGCATTTTATTAATGTAAATTTAAATGAAGCTTTTCATATTGTACAACGCAGGTCTAGCAGACCTTTTGGGAGGAGTGGAACATATCTGAATGGCCAATGAATAACACTGCTGGAGTTTATAACTTTTTTTTTTTCTGAAATGGATTGTCACTCTGTCACCCAGACTGGAGTGCAGTGGCGTGATCTTGGCTCACTGAAATCTCTGCTTCCTGGATTCAAGCAATTCTCCTGCCTCAGCCTCTGGAGTAGCTGTGATCACAGGCACATACCACCACACCTGGCTAATTTATGACTTTTTAAAGTCTCTTCTAGTCTAAGATTGTATGATTCTTTAAATTTGAGGTTATGAAATTGTATTTCCTCTATGAGGAATAAGGGACATATATCTAGGAGGAAAAGACTGATGAATATGCCTTCGATTGTCTCAAGTACTTTAAAAAACATGTTTGCCAAAGTTGAGAGAGTGGTAGAGAACAGATGTTCAACAAAATATGAATTATCAGAAGCTTCAGAATATTCACATTGTTGTATTTCAGCTAGAGATAACAGAGAATGAACATGTTTGAAATACAATATAATCACTTACAAAAATCATAAATTTATAAATTAGAACAATGAGACCTGGGAAGTTTGAGAGACAGGACTCTTGTCTACTAGGCTCACATATAAACTTTTAGGCAGCTCCTGAATTTAAGAGTAGCATGTAAACAATGCTAAGTTAAAAAATAGGGTATGTTAGTGTGGGCATTGTAACACTGGTCTGCTTAGTCCAGTCTGCATTCTCACTTGCCTTCTGTAAATGATGAACACACCAAGGGAATTAACACAATAGACATATCCAGGAATGCCAAAGACTTAAAGTTCATTAGATGCATGTACATACTAGAGACAAAGCTTGAAACCCCAATTGAGTTTAAAGAAATTGTACTTAATATGTGGCTTGTGAAAGAATGGGCACCATAAGATGGTTGTTTCTGTAGAGCATTCATAAAGCTGAGTAAACAGTGACTGATAGGATAAATATGTTATCTATAATAAGCAAGACTTTGAAGAAAGAGCTGCAACTTAAAACGAGTTTCCTGGTTTACAACAAGCATTAATGTCAGGAAAGTCAATTAAGAAGTGACCTCCAATAGCAACCCTTTGTCATTTAGGTTTAGGCAACATTCTTTGTTAGCCTCAGTGTGAGTAACACTAACTGTTGACCTTTTGCTTTGCATTGAAAGGTCATTAGGATAAGTTAAGCCTCCTATGTGTTCACTACTTTTCAACCTGTGTCTCATAACATTCCATTAAAGGGGTTGTCAAAGGGTGATGAGAAGGAAAAGGAAAATGTCACTATGAACTTTTTAATCTGCATTAAGCAGTTCAAACTGTCATCTGTCATTCAGCTGTATAATTAGAAATACTTTCAAGTTAATACAAATGCCACATCTCATTGTGATACTAACAGTATGTTGTCTTCACCAGTGCATAGCTGTGTTTGTTTCTATACCCTCAAATGTTTAGAAGCAAAATTTCCTGTTTCTCTAAGCTCTAAGTTTCGTTTTTTAGTAACTCTTCCATACCAAAGACATCTCAGAGAACCTCTCAAACTGAACTCCTGTGGGCATAAAAATTATATAAATAAATGTAGTAGAATCTCATAAAGTGGTTTAGAAAAACACTGGCATATATCTGAGAAAATTTCATTTTAATCTGGGGGTATGTTTTAGAACCATGTGTAGGAACCATTGAAGAATAGCTATTTTATATATTTAAAGTTGTTTCTAACTAAGTAGACTTTGTTATAGTTGCCCAAATTGTCTAAGTCAGTCTCTGTCAGAGAGGTGAAAGATCTATATAAGGAGAAGTATGAAGCACTGCTTAAAGAAATAATAGGTAACACAAACAAATGGAAAAACATTCTATGCTCAAGGATTGGAAGAGTCAATATTGTTAAATGATCATACTGCCCAAAGCGATCTACAAATTCAATGATATTCCTATCAAGTAATCAATAGTATTTTTCAGAGAACTAGAAAACACTATTCTACAATTAATATGGAACCAAAAGAGAGCCCACATAGCCAAAGTAGTCCTAAGCAAAAAGAACAAAACCAGAAGCCTCACATGATACAACTTCTAACTATACTATAAGGCTACAGTAAACAAAACAGCATGGTATTGGCACAAAAGCAAACACATAGCCAACGGAACAGAATAGATAACTTAGAAATAAAGCTGCACAACTACATCCATCTGACTATTGAAAAAGTTGACAAAAATAATCAATGAGGAAAAGACTCCCTAGTTAATAAATATTACTGGGATAACTGGCTAGCTAAATGCAGAACAATGAGACTGGACCCCCATATTCAGCATATACAAAACTTAAGATAAACTAAAGACTTAAATGCCAGACCTCAAACTGTAAGAATCCTAAAAGAAAACCCGGGAAACACCATTCTGGACCTGAGCCTGGGCAGAGAATTTAAAACTAAGTTCTCAAAAGCAGTTGTGACAAAAACAAAAATTGACAAATGGTGCCTAATTAAGCTAAATAGCTTCTGCACAGCAAAGAAACTATCAAGAGGACAAACAGGCCAGGCCCAGTGACTCATGCCTTTAATCCAGCATTTTCAAGGCCAAGGCTGAAGGCTCGCTTGAGTCCAGGTGTTCAAGACTAGCCTGGGCAATGTAGTAAAAATTTGCCTCTACAAAAATTACAAAAACAAAAGCAAAAAACAAAAACCTCAGCCAGGTGTGCTGACTGACACATGCCTGTAGTCCCAGCTGCTCAGGAGCCTGAGGTGGGAGGATCACTTCAACCTGGGAGGCAGAGGTTGTGGTGAGTGGAGATCATGTCAGTACACTCCCATTAAACCCAGTGCAACCCCATTAAAAAATCAGCAAAATACATGAACAGATACTTCTCACAGGAAGCCAACAAACTTGAGAAAATGTTTAATATCACTAATCATCAGAGAAATGTGAATCAGAACCACAATAAGATATCATACCAGTCAAAATGACCATTATGAGTAAGTCAAAACAACAGATGATGGCAAGACTGTGGAGAAAAGGGAACACTTATGCACTGTTAGTAGGAATGTTAGTTTAGTCACTTTATAAAGCAGTTTGGAGATTTCTCAAAAAAATTAAAATAGGCCTTCCATTTGATCCAATAATCCCATTACTGTGTATATATCAAATGAAAATAAATTGTTTACCAAAAAGACACAGACACTAATATCTTCACTGCAAGACTATTCACAATAGCAAAGACATGGAATCAACCCAGGTGCCTATCAATGTTGAATTTGATAAAGAAAATGTGGTGTGTGTGTGTGTGTGTGTGTGTGTGCATATATATATGGAATACTATGCAGCCATAAAAAAGAATGAAATTATATCCTTTGCATGGATGCAACTGGAGGCCATTATCCTAAGCAAAGGAATTGAAGGAACAGAAAACCAAACAACACATTCTCACTTATAAGTGAGTGCTAAACATTGAGTACTTATGGATGAGAAAATGGCAACAATAGATACTGGGGACTGCTGAAGGGGTGGAGGGGGCAGGGCTAAAAAGCTATTGAGTACTATGCTCAATTTTTGAGTGACAAGATCAATTATATCCCAAACCTCAGCATCACACAAAATACCCATGTAAAAACCTGCGCATGTACCCCCTGACTCTAAAATCAAAGCTGAAATTATTGAAAAATAAAAAATAAGACTGGGTTCATGCCTGTAATCTCAGCACTTTGGGAGGCTAAGTGGGTGGATCTCTTGGGTCCACGAATTTGAGACAAGCCTGGGCAACAAGGTGAAATCCCATTTCTATAAAAAATTCCAAAAAAAAAAAACCCACCAAAAAAGCCACACATGGTGGCGTGTGCGTATAAACTTTTTACTTAGAAAGCTGAGGTGGGAGAATCACTTGAACCCAGGAAGTAGAAGCTACAGTGAACTGGGATCACATCACTGCACTCCAGCCTGGGTAGACAGGGAGAGACACTCACAAAAAAAAGATAGTAAAAATAAAATAAAATAAATTTTTAAAAAGTGTGTTGCTACACACATCTATTACTGTAAACAAAATTTTGGACAAGGGGAATATTTAAAATCCTGGATGGGTGATAGCATCAGAAACAGTATTTGATTTTACAGGTATGGCATTCTTAAACTCCATATTCCTAGGGTTAGAACATGCAGCTTCACAAGAAGCATCTCAACCAAAAACTGTGACTTGGCTTTTATAGAAACGTGTAATTTTCCTGAAAGCTACTATGTTATGAATTACATAGAGTAATAAGTATAGGCCTTTGATAACATGTTATCTTATTTTGGGCTCTAATTTGTACAGTAGTGAGTATAGTTGCAAAAAGTGTCCTCTCAGTGTGAAGATACATACCATATTCAACTGCATTACTGAGAAGCCATCCTTTTAAAATTTATTTTTAAATATTCCTACTGTTTACTGAAGTAACGAAGTGAAGTGGTAGGAATATTCTAAATAATTTTGAAGACAAAATGTATTCTTTCTGTATTTCTGAAATTTGCTAGACATGAGGATTAGGTGGTTATGGAAGTTACAGAGATGGATTGCCACAGAAATCTAATGTTTTCCTTTTCGTCACTAAATGGATGCTGCTGTGTCAGTTGGCTTCTTAGCTCGCCAGAATGCGGTGATTTTTGTATGTATTCTATGGGCTGATTCACAATTCTGACCCTGCTTTTTGAAAAGATATAATTTCCAGCAGGTTTTTTGTGAAGGTCATACACATATTGTGTTGATGTCATGTGGAAAGCAGTGACTCATCACAAGAGCCCTGTGGCTTTTAATGAGTTTTGCCATTGGAGAGGTATTTGAATACTGTTCAGTAGCCTTGTGTCTCATTATTATATTTTGCTTCAAACTTGGATTAAAAAGAGATGCAAGGAAGATCCTGGCAAAGCCATTTATGTTTACTTCGTGTATAAACCCTCGTAGCAGATCAAACTTAAAAAAGATCTCGTGTTATTTAAGTAATACCTAATTGGACCCCCACAAACATAAATCATAGGTCTCTAACTTGGCAACCCCAGCATAAATGGAGTGGTTACTGACACTAAAGTGGTCTGTTTATCCTGGAATGAGAGAGGAATTGCAGTTAGTACGAGGGTGGGTAGTTTCTGAGTCATATGCTCTAGCATGGAAGAGGAGATGGGAGGTATTGTTAAAAATAATTTGCTATGCAGGCATTTCAGAAAATATACTTACCTTCAGCTTTAGATACCTCTAAATCCCAGCCTCAGGGTAGAGGTGTCTGAAGCTGATGGTAAGCAGGCTACCTGAGAGAAAATGTAAAACGTGGTAGAAAAAGAATAAACAATATTTTTTTATCCAACCCACTGTGAATTCTGCTTTTAATTTTTCTGGTGCTGTTAAAATGGTCATGAAATAAAGGGGTGAGAAGATGCTCAGTTACTGGAAC
Source organism: Callithrix jacchus (assembly GCF_049354715.1). Classification (NCBI taxonomy): domain Eukaryota; kingdom Metazoa; phylum Chordata; class Mammalia; order Primates; family Cebidae; genus Callithrix; species Callithrix jacchus. The sequence goes on along the minus strand of NC_133516.1, from coordinate 101,823,657 downwards.
GCTTGTAGTGAAGACAACCATGGGTCAAGCACCTTCTTAGTCGCACTGTGATGAATACCTCCAGAGTCTGATGTGCTTCAAGTAGCTCACACTGTTGAGTGGCAAATCCGGCAACAGAGGAAACGACTTCGGCATATCCTCTGCAGAGTGTGTGACAGACCCTCAGTTGAGGAATTCTCACTTTTACCTCCAGCGAGTTCTGCTGCTGCCACCCAAGACATGTAAGGCTTTTCTCTTCTTCTGGGACGATTGCTGTGACTACGACAAACATGAACGCGGTAACCACTGCTGCTGCTATTTACTGAATAGGGTCTGTTAGGGTCGGTACTGCACTCCTGTTATTAATCCCCATTATAGCTCAAATGTATTGGCCACCCCATTTTGCAGGCGAGGAAACTGATTTAGAAAGATTAAGCACATACAGAAAGTAAATGGTGAACACAGGATCTGTAGCTGTCAGTATGGCCTCCAAATGCAAACTTAGTCTTCATTTTGTTACTATACAAGAGGTGCTTACCAGAGTGAAGAGTTTCATTCAGTAACTCATGTACAGCAAGCCACATCTGCAGAGCTCTTTCTCCTACTCTTTGTGGTCTGATCTCATTTGTTCCTTGATAGGCCATCCTGGTCAGCCCTGCTTGGAGATCACTAGTCATGGATTTATGTGACCACTTTAGTCCCACTCTGTTGCTCTTTATGTGGCCCAATTCATTTTAGTCCCAATTTTTCAGTTTTCTTTTTATAGTTAAGAGATTCGCTTCACCATACATAATATTAGTCACATACTTACTCTTCAATTTCCTTTAGTGTGTCAATTTATTCTTTAAAAATGTATTGAATTCTTACTATATGTTGAGGAAACTAATACTAATATCAATTGGTCATGATCATAGGAAACTTGTAGGTTAATGAAACTTAGATATAGATAAACAGCTAAATGCAATTCAAGGTGATGCGTAGGTTTATAGCCATACGCAGAGAACAACACGTTAAAGGTCTCTTCCTAAAGGAAACAGTGACTAAATTTAGTGTTGAACACCAAAGATAAGTTAGTCAAGTGAGGAAACATTTCAGAAAGTAGAACTAGAATGTTTAAAGACAATGTAAAAGAAAATCTCAGTTAACGCCAAACGAGTGGAAGTTAAGACTGGGAGAGGTAGAGGCTTGTGGGATTAAATTGAGGAAACATTCAGAGAGAACGTCAGGAAGGACCTTGAAGTTCACAGCAAGAAGGCTGCATATTATCCAATGAACAGCCCCTGGGCAATTTTGCATACTATCTGAGAAAGGGAGTAGGAGGGGCTTGAACTAAAGCTCCTGTAGCTCTGTGGACTGCAGAAAGGAAGCTCGAGAACAGCGTCACAACTTGCCTGGGCAGTATTTCCTCACAGCTCTTCAGACTTCTCTGTACCTCAGACTTGCCAAGAAAATGGAAATGCTGCATTTCTCTAACAATTAGACTTCTTCACACTGAAAATTTCCTTTGAAAAGAATAAGGACATTTTAATATGGAGCAGAAGTGTAGTAGTTATTTTTTGCATGTCTGTGTGCATGCTAATTTCTGTCGGACTTGGTCATAATCTTAATCCTTCTTGAAAGCAGAGAGAGATGAGTCTGACCTTAGGGAGAAGCTGGGCTGTCTTTCCTGGCATCTCGATATTTGAATAGCTTTTAAGATTCTGTCAGGTATACTGGAAGGAGAATCTACCAACATCGTACATTTATTAAAGACCTACTGTGTGCCTACAGTTTTGCTCTATGCTCTGAAATGTAAAAACAAAACCTAGTGTCTCTGTCCTCAAGTTGCTAAAATACAATTGGAGAGAGTAAAAAAAATCCCCAATATTATTAGATAAGATTTTGTGCTTATACCATTTTTTATAAACGTGGTGGTGCCGGCTATGAAAACAATGGCAGTTTAGGGAAGAAAAGATGTCCTAGCAGGAAATGCTTGCCTAGCGGGGAGTTAGAAGGGATCTTCCTTGAGTTGGAGGTCTTGGCTGAGTATCAAGTATGGTTAATTTACAAAAAGGGAGTAAGATTTGCTATTGAGGGTGAAGGGGGCCAGGGTTAAGGTACAGAGTATTAAAAACCTTCAATTCTAGGCAAGAAATTTTGGTCTTACTGGGTTAGTTGTGAACAGAAAATAATAATGAAGGGTTTTTTAATTTACTTTTTAAAATGGGTGTATGAATTTGCAGCCACATACCTACCTGGATTTGTGCCTCTTGTGGAAATTCACTTCCTAGCCTGACTTCACCTATTGAAAGCAGGGCCTGTGACACAGGCTTGCATGGAGGTAGGTTATTTTGAGAAATCATCCCGAATCAGGAGAGAGTGGGGCTGGGATGAGAGAAATGCGGATGGAGGACAAGTGAATGCAAGGTTTAATAAATACTAAACTTGCAAGATGTCCTTGCAAGGGCATCTGGGGCTGGTTAGTCTGGGCTTTCTGTGGAGTCATGTCACAAAAACTACCCAAGGAACAAAAGATCAGCAGATTTATTCACAGTTGCTCCACGGGGTATTGAATCCCTCATTGTTTGCATTGCGTTTGTATGACTGCTTGATGCTGAGTCAGAGATGCCCAAGAACAGAATATGAGAAATGGTAGGTTGAGCTGAGAGTAGGTGCTGTATTTGTACAATATCAAAGGTTGTGCATAGAAAGGGCTGGAGTTTAAGATGAACTGAAAAGTCCTTGCCAGAGGCAAGAGGTATCAGATATACTCATCATTTCATTTTTAAGTAAAAATTTTAAATCATTACAAAATATATACAAATGTATTATTAGCAAAAGTATTATTTCAACAACTAGCCAACAAAACAATGCCTAGAAATCATTTGGACACATCTTTAATGAATAACTAAAAATGGTTTATTATTATTTTCTTTCTAAAAGCCTAATATGGTGCCTGACATGAAGTGGTGTTTAGTGCTGGCATATGAAAAAATTGAGTGCATTACTTCATGTAAACAGGTGCTTTCAAAATGGATTGAAAGGTATATTCATCAGTACAGCTGAGGTAGCAATGATGTCAAGGAGTGAACTACAGGGCTCGTTTAGGAACTAATTTACAAATGTTTACAGTTGGCACCAGGGAAAACAATAGTTTACCTTGAAACCAAATTATTCCAAAACCCATTTCAAATTGTAATTGATTAGTTTTTGAAGTCAAAATTGTTATGACCGTATTTTGTATAAGGGCAGATGAAGATCTGTACTTCAAGATGATTTGCTATATCATACTTAACAGTTTTTTTCTTTTAAAATTAAACCCCTTATCAAAGAGTTATAGTTTGTAGTAACCAGGAATGGCATAATGTGAAAATGTAAATGCAAAAAATTAAAAAGCCACTGAAGATTTTTACAAATAATCAATAAAAGTATGACTGTGTAGTTTTAAAATATGCTGATAATGCTTACATGTCACATATATAGCATATAGTATCATTTGTAAATATTCTGGTAAAGTGAGATATTTCAGGACATGGAATTGTAACTTTTCTGTCCTCTTTTCAATGCTTTTTGTTCGATGAATACATCATCGAACAAAAATTTACAAAAGGAGATTAACTGAAAAAGAGGCATAAAAATGTGAGAATGTGTACATGGGAGAGAGCCACAGAATTTAACATTCCCACGGGGTTCACCATTCCCACAGGGTTGAGAAGCTTATTTATCATCTTGAGGTTATAGAAAGAATAGGGGTTTGGACTGTGGCCAGACAGGTTCTGGTAGTAAACAGCTATCAGAGTTGGGGAAGATGAGGCCTGGCAAGCAAGGACAATCTTGTGTTCATGAAACCTCACAGGTGGCACGCAGAGAGCAACCCTCAGAGAGAATAGATGGCAAATATGTCCTTCAGACTTATAAAGATGTCAGACTCTCTGTTAATTTTTCCTAGATCCAGGCAAAGGAAGGCCTCAGAGAAATCCTGGCTGCCTCAGTGCCGATTTGGCCTACAGATACAAATCTCACCCAAAAAAGACAGCATTCAAGCTTACTTCTGTTTGCAGGCCCTCTGAACAGCTATCTCAAAATATGCCAAAGCAGTATATGTGACTATGAAATATTTTAATTTTCCTTATTGGAATTTCTTACCTATGAGAGCATAATAAAAATTTTATCCATTATGATTGAAGCCCTATCTTCTACATCAACTGCGAATGAAAACTCTCTTTACCCTTTGAGCAAGGGATATCTGTCATGCTCCTTTAAAAATACTGCCCACATATAAAATTCATACAAAAATACTGCCCACATATAAAATTCATACATTTAAAGCTATGCTTGATGAATTTCGGTAATTGTATACCATTCTGTAAGCATCACTATAGTCCAAACTCATTTTAAAAGTATTCTCCATCCCTTTGTATCTCCCCTGAAAATCACGGATCTATTTGATGTTACTATAGATTTGTATCTCCTAGTGATTATTTGACTTTTTTACCTTAGCGTAATGTTTCTGAGATGCATTCATGTTGTTGAGTGTGTAGGTTCACTGAAAAATCAACTCTCAAAAGGTATATTGATTGTAGAAAAGATGTGTAAATTTATTTAATGTGCATACAGGGGAACCTTCAGAATAAAGACCCAAACACACGGGGGAAATTATCCATTTTTATGCTTAGGTTCAACAAAGTATGTACAACCACGTAGAAATAGGACTGGAGAAAGGGGTATGATCTAATGTTAATAGATAGAGTAGGGAAACCCAGCAAGGCCTGTCTGTCTCGATTCTTCTTGGCCTTTCTGAGCATACATTTCTTCCTTCTGGGTGTGTGGCAGGACCCTCTCTGGAAGAGCGGTCTTAGGATCCATAGTCAAACAGGGTAAGCCAGGTAATTTCTTTACAGCAGTTTTTATGTAGAGTACTTCTAGGTTTTCTGGCTTTTACAAAAAGGGGTTCTAGTTTCCTGGACTTGCTTTGGGGAAAAGAAATTCTGGTTTCAGGCTGGGCGCGGTGGCTCAAGCCTGTAATCCCAGCACTTTGGGAGGCTGAGGCGGGTGGATCACGAGGTCAAGAGATCGAGACCATCCTGGTCAACATGGTGAAACCCCGTCTCTACTAAAGATACAAAAAATTAGCTGGGCATGGTGGCCCGTGTCTGTAATCCCAGCTACTCGGGAGGCTGAGGCAGGAGAATTGCCTGAACCCAGGAGGCGGAGGTTGCAGTGAGCTGAGATTGCGCCATTGCACTCCAGCCTGGGTAACGAGAGCGAAACTCCTTCTCAAAAAAAAAAAAAGAAAGAAATTCTGGTTTCTATGGCAAGCCTCAGGCAAGAATGAGACTGAGAGACGGCAGAGCAGGAGAAGGTCAGAGAAAAACTTTTGTTTCTCAGGTTCTTGCTGGAGTCCTCATTTTATGTATTATTTTCTGAGCCCCTACAGGTGTACTAAAATTTTATTTGTACTACCGAGTGGCATTTCACAGAATGGATACGTCACAATTTGTTCATCTATTGCCCAGTTTATGAACATTTTATTTGTTTCCAATTTTTGGTTACTATGAAAATGTTGCTGTGAGCATATGTGTGCACATTTTTGTGTAGACATGTGTTTTATTTCTCTTAGGAAAATTCCTAGAAGTATAATTAATATACTTAATTATATAAGATACTGTCTTTATTAGTTTCAAAAGTGCCTGTAACATTTTACATTCTTACCTGCAATATTTGAGAGTTCTAGTTGCTGCATATAGTTACTAAGAGTTGATATGGTCAGTCTTTTTAATTCGGGATACTCTAACGCATGTATGATGATCTCTCATTGTGAGTGTCATATTCACTTCTTTAGTGCTTGCAATGATTAGCAACTCTTTATGTGTGTAGTATGCATGCACATATATAGTTTTGTAAAATATCTATTTGAATATTTTATTTACCTTTTTAGTGTCTTATAATTGAGTCATAAGAGTTTTTAAAAATATATTTAGGAGATAGGTTGTTTATTGAATGAATGCTTTGCAAAATCTTAATTACATTTTGTGACTTGTCTTTTGGTTCTGGTAACGATGGCTTTCATAAAGGGTTTTTATAAAATTGATTTTATCAATGTTTCTTTTTTAAATTTATGCTTCGTAGGTCCTGTTTAAAAACTCATTGCCTAATATTATGTCACAAATACTTATTCTGTGTTTTCATTTGAAGTTTAATAGTTTTAGTCTATGACCCATTTTGACCTAATTTGGTATATGCTGAGAAATGAGGATCAAAGTTCATTTTTCCATACAGATATCCAATTGTTCTTGCAACTATCACTGAAAATAATATATTTTTCTCAATTATTTACTTTGAACTTTGTCAAAAATTAGTTTACTATAGATGTATGGTTTATTCCTGGACTTTCCAATCTGTCACATTGATCCATCAATCTACCCTTCTTCCAAGATAATATTGCTGAAGTATTTTTAGGATACATTTTTAAATTAGTTGATGGAAGTGCCCAACATTTGCTCATATTTTCTGAAATTATTTTGGCTAATCTTGGTCTTTTGCATTTCAATATAAAGTTTAAAATAATTTTACACATTTCTTCAAAAAGTCTGGTAGTGTTCTGATTGTGATTGCATTGTAACTAGAGTTTAATTTGAAGAAGATGGTCGTGTTATCACTACAGAATCTTCCATTCATAAATATAGTCTATTTCTTTGTATACTGAAGACCTTGAAGACCTTCTAGGACCCTGAAGTTAAGGTCTTTCTTACCTTCAATTTTTAAAATTTCACACTTTCAACTTATGTTCTTGCACAATTAGCCTTAATTTTTAAATATTTTCAACTGTTTTTGTAAATAATGTTGCTTTTAAAAATTTTATTTTCTAATCATTTTTACTACCATATAGAAATATAACAAATTTTGTATATTGATCTTGTGTCCCCAAAACACTGTAACATACACTTATTTATATAAGTAAAATTTTTATGCATTTCTTAGCTTATTTCTACATATACAATCATATCATGTAGAAATAAGAATAGTTTTATATGCACCCAATACAGGAGCACCCAGATACATAAAGGAAGTTCATAATGACCAAAGAGACTTAGACTCCCACACAATAATAGTGGGAGACTTTAACACTCCACTGTCGATATTAGACAGATCAGTGAGAGCGAAAATTAACAAGAATATCCAGGACTTGAACTCAGATCTGGACCAACCGGACCTAATAGACATCTACAGAACTCTCCACTCCAATCCACAGAATTTACATTCTTCTCAGCACCACATAGCACTTACTCTGAAATAGACCACATAATTGGAAATAAAACACTCCTCAGCAAATGCAAAAGGATGAAAAGCATAATGGCCAGTCTCTCACACAACAGTGCAATCAAATTGGAACTCAGGGTTAAGAAACTCACTCAAAACTGCACAGCCACGTGGAAAGTGAACAACTTGCTCCTGAATGTCTCCCGGATAAATAATGAAATGAAGGCAGAAATAAAGATGTTCTTCAAGACCAATGAGAATGCAGATACATCATAGCAGAATCTCGGGGACACATTTAACACAGTGTCTAGAGGGAAATTTATAACACTAAACACCCACGTGAGAAGCAAGGAAAGATTGAAAATCAACACCCTATCATCACAATGAAAAGAAGTAGAGGAGCAAGATCAAACAAACTCAAAAGCTAGCAGAAGAGAAGAAATAACTAAGATCAGAGCAGAACTGAAGGAGATAGAGACACAAAAAACCCTTCAAAAAATCAATGAATCCAGGAGTTGTTTTTTTGAACAGATCAACAAATAGACTGCCAGCCAGACAAATAAAAAAGAAAAGAGAGAAGAATTAAATAGATACAATAAAAAAATAATACAAAGGATATCACTGATTCCACAGAAATATAAACTACCATCAGAGATTACTGCAAACAACTCTGTGCACATAAACCAGTAAATCTAGAAGAAATAGATAAATTCCTGGACACTTACATCCTCCCAAGACTAAATCATGAAAAGGTTGAATTTCTGATAGACCAATAACAAGGTCTATAGTTGAGGCAGTAATTAATACCTTGCAACCAAAAAAAGTCCAGGACCAGACAGGTTCACAGCCTAATTCTACCAGACGTACAAAGAGGAGCTGAGATCATTCCTTCTGAAACGACTCCAAACAATACAAAAAGAGAATCCTCCCTAACTCATTTCATGAGACCTACATCATCCTGATACCAAAACCTGGCAGAGACACAACTAAAAAAGAAAATTTCAGGCCAATATCCATGATGAACATCAATGCAAAAATCTTCAGTAAAATACTGGCAAACCAAATGCAACAGCACATCAAAAAGCTTATCCATCATGATTAAGTAGCCTTCATCCAGGGAGTGCAAGCCTGGTTCAGGATATGTAAATTTATAAACATAATCCATCACATAAACAGAACCAAAGGCAAAAACCACATGATTATCTCAATAAGTGCAGAGAAGGCCTTTGAAAAAATTCAACAGCTCTTTATGCTAAAAAGTTTCAACAAACTAGGTATCGATGGAACATATCTCAAAATAATAAAAGCTATTTATAACATACCCACAGCCAGTATCATAATGAATGGGCAAAAACTAGAAGCATTCCCTTTAAAAACTGGCACTAGACGAGGATGCTCTCTCTCACCATTCCTATTCAACATAGTACTGGAAGTTCTAGCCAGAACAATCAGGCAAGAAAAAGAAATAAAGGGTGTTCAATTAGGAAAAAAGGAAGTCAAATTGTCTCTATTTGAAGATGACATGATTGTATATTTAGAAGACCCCATTGTCTCGGCCCAATATCTCCTTAAGAAGATAAGCAACTTCAGCAAAGTCTCAGGATATAAAGTCAATCTGCAAAAATCACAACTATTCCTATACACCAATAATAGACAAACAGAAAGCCAAATCATGAGTGAAATCCCATTCACAATTGCTACAAAGAGAATAAAATACCTAGGAATACAACTAACAAAGGACATGAAGGATCTCTTCAAGGAGAACTACAAACCACTGCTCAAGGAAATAAGAGAGGACACAAACAGATGGAAAAATATTCCATGCCCTTGGTTAGAAAAAAATCATTATTGTGAAAATGGCCATACTGCCCAAAGTAATTTATATATTCAATGCTATCCCCATCAAGCTACCACTGACCTTCTTCACAGAACTGGAAGAAACCACCATAAACTTCATATTGAACCACAAAGTAGCCCGCATAGCCAAGACAATCCTAAGCAAAAAGAACAAAGATGGAGGCATCACACTACCTGACTTCAAACTATACTACAAGGCTACAGTAATCAGTACAGCATGATACTGTAACCAAAATAGAGATATAGACCAATGGAATAGAACACAGGCTTGGAATACCACACATCTACAACCATCTGATCTTTGACAAACCTGGCAAAAACAAGCAATGGAGAAAGGATTCCCTGTTTAATAAATGGTGTTGGGAGAACTGGCTAGCCATGTGCAGATAGCTGAAACTGTTCCCTTCCTTACACCTTATACAAAAATTAACTCCAGATGGATTAATTATTTAAACATAAGACCTAACACCATAAAAGTCCTAGAGGAAAACCTGGACAATACCATTTAGGACATAGGCATAGGCAAGGACTTCGTGACTAAAACACCAAAAGCAATGGCAATAAAAGCCAAAATAGACAAATGGGATCTAATTAAACTCAAGAGCTTCTGCACAGCAAAAGAGTCAATTATTAGCATGAAACAGCAACAGATGGGAAAAAATTTTTGCAATCTACCCATCCGACAAAGGGTTAATATCCAGAATCTACAAAGAACTAAGACAGATTTACAAGAAAATAATGAAACACACCCATTCAAAAGTGGGCAAAGGACATGAACAGGCATTTTTCAAAAGAAGACATATGTGATGCCAACAAACATGAAAAAATGCTCATCATCACTGGTAGTTGGAGAAATGCAAATCAAAACCACATTGAGATACTATCTCATGCCAGTTAGAATGGTGATCATTAAAAAATCTTTAGACAATCGATGCTGGAGAGGATGGAGAAATAGGAACACTTTTACACTGTTGGTGAGAGTGTAAATTAGTTCAACCATTGTGGAAGACAATATGGTGATTCCCCAAGGACCTAGAAATAGAAATTCCATTTGACCCAGCAATCCCATTACTGGGTATATATCCAAAGGATTATAAATTGTTCTATTATAAGGACACATGCACACGAATGTTCATTGTGGCACTGTTTACAATAGCAAAGACCTGGAACCAACTCAAATGCCCATGGATGATAAACTGAACAAGGAAAATGTGGCACATATACACCATGGAATACTATACAGCCATAAAATACCATGAGTTCATATCCTTTGTAGGGACATGGATGAATCTGAAAACCATCAATCTCAGCAAACTGACAGAAGAACAGAAAATCAAACACTGCATGTTGTCACTCATAGGTGGGGGTTGAACAATGAGAACACATGGACATAGGGAGGGGAGCATTATACACTGGAGTCTGTTGGGGAGGAATAGGGGAGTGACAGTGGGGTGTAGGGAGGTTAGGGAGGGATAACATGGGGAGAAATACCAGATATAGGTGACGGGGGGATGGAGGCAGCAACCCACATTGCCTCCATCCACACACATGCACACACGTAATAAATCAATTATAGAAGTCTTGAAAACATGTAGATCCATATTACCTTCCTTTGAGTTATAACAGGTAGTTGTTATATATAATATATAGGCACATCCATTCTGCAAGAAAATGTTTTAAGTGTGTTTAAAACATTGACATGGTATATAAAGACCCAAAGAAAAAAAGTAAAATGAAAAAAACTTGTGGTTTTACAGGTATTTACCATTTTTGTGTTCTTTAATGTTTTCTTGGAATCTGGGTTTCGATCCGGTATCACTTCTCTTCATTTTGTAGAATTTACGTTAGTATATCCTATAGTGAAGATCTGCTATTGCTGAGTGTCTGAAAATGTCTGTATTTTGCCCTCATTTTAAAATAATATTTTTACTGGTTATAGAATTCTGGGTTAGTAGGTTTTCCTCCCTCCTTTTATCTTCTTTTTCTTTTCAAAACATTCATCACAAAGGTGTTGTTTTGGTCTTTTGTAGCCACCTTGATTTGTGGTGAAAAGTCAGCTATTAATGGGATTGTTGTCACTCTACATAGCATGTCATCTTCTATTTGCTGCTTTCAAGTTTTGTTCTTTATATCTGTCCTTCAGCAGTTTCACTATGATGTACCTCAGCACAGACTTGTTTGCTTTTTTCTATTTGGGGTACGTTTAGCACCTTGTATCTCCAAATTCCTATCTTTTAACACTCGTAGAAAATTTTACACTATTATTTCTTTAAATATTTTCTTCTGATGTGTTTCCTAATATGTTGGTGTTATAATAACATGTATGTTTGACAGTTTTGTATAATCTAACAAGTCCTTGTGGCTCTGTTTATTATTTTCTCTGTATTTTTCACCTTTGATGATTTCTGTTATCTGTCTGAAAGTTCCCTTCATCTTTCTTTTGCCTTGTCCTTTTAGCTCCTAAGTTAATCCAGTAAATTTTTATTTCATAATTTTAGTCTGGAATTTCCATTTTGTTTATTGTCATTTTTATTTTTTGGCTGATTTTTTTTACCACTTTGCTTATATTTTATTTATAAAAAACATTATGTTTTGTTTTATTTCATTCAGAATAGATATAAAGATAGCTTGAAATTCATGCCTGTTGGTTTCAATATTTTCTCTTGATTAAGTGTTCCATTTTCTTCTTATTTTACATAATTTTGGGTGCATATTAGACATTCTGAATGTTAAGTTATAGAGGATCTGCACTGTGTTATTTTCTCCAATGAGCATTTCCTTTGTTGTATAATTTTCTTTCAGATGGGATTGAGTTGCAAACTCTGCTTCCTGGACAGCTCTCTGGTCTCAATTTAGATCTGTGGTCTTTAAGTGAGTTGTTTTTAGTCTGTTCTGTAAATGCATGATTCAGGAATTAGTCAGAGATGTGAGAAAACTTTAGGGATTCCCTCTATGACTCTTTCCCTTCAGCTATTGCCCGACTCTCTGCAGCATTTATAGTTTCCCTGCTTCAGTATTCTGGTTCTGCGTACCAGATTGTGGCCTTTGGTACATGTGTCTTTGCTACCACTGGGTGAGAGGTGTGGACTGAAATTGGTTCAAGGTTAAAAGCCATGGAGACTGTTACTTCCCTGTCCAGCTTCTGTCTTTCTTCCTCAGCTTAGTCTGTGTAGAATCTGTTTCTGCTCAATCTCCAGCACCTTCAGGGAGTTGCTGTTGGCAATGTTTTCAGATTTTACAGTAGTTTTCTTCAGCATGTTCATCCAGTAAAGCCTTAGATTTTTGTACCTACAAGAGGAAGAGGCTCCCTCTTGATGCATTGCCATAGTTTTTGAATCTGCTTCGAAGTCTTCCTTGAATATATAATATTTCATGGGCTACTCAACATTAAGTATCTTTAAGGCATAGGCAATGTCATGTTCATCTTTGTGGCTGTAGCACACAGTGAATGTTCAATATGCTTCTGCAGAATTTAGAGCTGGAATTAAACCTCACTGACATAAAAGTAAAACATATTTTTAATTGCACAGATTCTGTGGCTTAGCTTCTCCCTTTGCTTTACAATTTCCCACAGTTTATAATCAAGGCCCAGGCTCTTGCCATCTTATCTAAAGCCTCATCTGGGATGGGTCTTTTCCAAGCTTCTTGGATGATTGTGGATAGCTTAGATTTTTTTGAATGTTGTTGACCTGAGGGACACAGTTCCTCATTACCTGTTAGCCAGAGGCCACCCTTAGCTCCTTGTCACATGGGTCTTTCTCAAGTGGTGGCTCGCTTCATCGAAGTGTACAAGACAGGAAGGGAATAGGAAGGGAGATAGTCAGCTATCAAGACAGAAGTCACACTCCTTTGTCACCTAATCATGGATGTGCTGTCTCATCACCTTCACATATGCTGTTGGTTACACGCAAATCACTAAGTCCAGCTTAGTGAGTGTGAACTCAAGGGGAGTCATTATAGAAGGTCAGGGATGCCAAAAATTAGAGTTAATTAGAAGTCTGCTTATGATAGGCCTCTGAAGTCTGCTTATCATAGGCTTCTGTTGTTCTTTTCAACACATGGCTCAGAATTCAGTAAAAAATACAAAAACTGCAAAAATTAGAGAAATGTCGATGGAAACAGGGACAGATAATCAAAATGTTGAAAATATCAGTCAAGGTATTTAAATTAACTGTGATCAATATGTTAATGAAACTACAGGAAGATAACCAAGTAAAGTAAGGAAAAATTCCAGAAGGGTTTAGAAGAAAAATCAAATATGATCAATAATATTAATACCTGATTGAACACAGCCAATAAAAATCAATAAGTTTAAGGACAGGATAGCACAATTATTTAATTATTTCTAAACATGCTTAGATGCAGACATGCTAAAAACTAAATATAAAACTCAAAAAGGAGCATGACCTCTGCCAAGTGGGAGTAGGGATTTACATAAATGCAAAAAGATTCCCAGTGTGTCAGTAATCATGTCAATGGAAACAGCAAGTGCTTCTATGTGGATCTTCTTTTTCTTAATCTCTTCCGATGGGGGAGCAAGTGAATATGGGTCTAAATCTTTGCTATTTATGACAGTAAAATTGGAGCATTAAAAGCACAAATGTTAACCTGCTATATTATCTGAATGAGAATCTCTCCAGGCATTATCTCCTAATCTTCTTGCCTCCTGTCTTATGCTCTGGTCTAGTATTCCCTGCTTTTAAAATATATTAAAATTGGATTTTTCTACGCAAAGCATAATAACTGAATAGAAGCCCCCACTGATCATCTCCTCTCCTAAGATCACCAAATTAAACACAAAAACAGCACCTTTATAACACCAAAAATTAGGTTTTAACCAGATATTTAAAAAGAGACACTGAAAAGAGTAGGCAAGATGGTTTTGAATTGCTGACACCATTCCTCCCCTATCCCCTGGCACTGGCTGCCTGGCATGGAAATGCTGTACACTTGGAAGAAGAACATTGGGACTGCATTGAAACTCAGTACTGCCCTGTCACAGCAGAAAACAACACCAAGTACAACTTAGCCAGTGCCCACGGAAGGAGCACTTGGACCAGCTTTAGTCAGAGGGAATCGCCTATCACACCAGTTGAAAACTGAGTTTTGACAAACCTTGCCACCGTGGCTAAAGGGCCATGTTTATAGATAAACATGAAAGGCAGTTGAGGCCATAATAATTGCAATTCCTGAACAAGTCATGGTGCTGTTCTGGGCTCAGAGTCAGTAGACTTGTGGGGCATGCAACTTACTGAGGCACCACTTGGAGTAGCCAAGAAAGCATTTGCACCATTCTTCCCCAACTCCAGCCAGTTAAGCCCACAGCTCTGGGAAAGACACCTCCCAGTCGCTTGAGGAGAGAAACAAGAGTAAAGAGGACTTTGTCTTACAACTTAAATATCAGCTTAGCCACAGCAGAGCAGGATAGGGCACCAGGCAGAGTTCTGAGGTCTCCATTCCAGGCCTTAGCTCCTGAATAATGTTTCTTGACACACCCTTGGTGAAAAGGAATCTGCTGGTTTGAAGAGAAGAACCCATTACTGGCATAGCTTTTCACCTGCTGACTAAAGAGCCCTTATGCCCTGAATAAACAATAGTGGTACCCAGGAAATACTCTCTGTGGCTTCAGGTATGACCCAGCACTTCTCCTTGAGAAAAGGAGAGAGAAGAATAAAGGGATAAAGGGGACTTTTTCTTGTAGCTTGGGTACCAGCTTGGCCATATCTGGGTAGAGCACCAATTGGGCTTTCAGCATCTCTGATTTCAGGCTTTGGCTCTTGAATGGCACTTCCGGACTTACCCTGAACCAGTGGGGAGCCAACTGCCCTAAACAGAGAGTCCCAGACCTGATGGCATTCACTAGAATCTGACTGAAGAGCCCTTGGGCATTGAATGAACATCAGCAATATCCAGGCAGTACTTGGTGTGGGTCTGGGGCATTGGTGGCCACAGAGACACTCCACTGCTTTTGTAAAGAGAAGGAAATAATGGGAAGGATTTTGTCTTGCAGTTTGGGTGCCAGCTTAGCTGAAGTAGAATAGGGCACCAGGTAGATTCCTAAAGTTTTTGCCATCATGCCCCACCTAGGAGATGGCATCTCAGATTCCACCTGGGTCCTTGCCACTTTCAAGGGAAAGACACAAGCCTGGCTGGATTTGGCACTTGCTAATTGTAGAGCAAAAAAGGCAGTGGCAATGCAGCTATTAAAGCGGGCTTTTGGTGAGACACAGTGCTGTGCTGGCTTGTGGTGGCAGCCATAGGAGTTATGTGTCATGCCATCCCAAGCTCCAGGCAGCTCAGCACAGAGAGAGAGAAACTTCATTTATTTGGAGGAAAGTCAGGGAAGAGAGCAAGAGACTCTGTGTGGTACTACAGATAATTATTCCAGATATTATCTAATGAGACTATCAAGTTACCTCAATGAGCCTGCAAGATCCAGTGTTACTGGGCTTGAGATGTTCCCTAATGCAGATAAGATGGCAGTCACCAAAAACTTAGACAACACTCCAGTCCGTTTGAATACCTGGAAGGTGTTTCCCAGAAAAGATAGGTACAAACAAGAATAGACTGTGAAACTTACAATAACTACATAACTCTTTAATTGCCCAAACACTGACAAACATCAACAAGCAACAAGACCATCCAGGAAAACATGACCTAAACAAACCAAGTAAATAAGGTACCAGTGACTAACCCTGTAGGCACAGAATATGTGATCTCTCAGATAGAGAAATCAAAATACTTGGTTTGAGGAAACTCAACGAAATTCAAGATAACACAGAGAAGGAATTCAGAATTCTATCAGATAAATTTAACCAAGAGATTAAAATAATTAAAAAAGAAGCAAAAATTCTGGAGTTGAAAAATTCAACTGATATACTGAAGAATGCATTAGGGTCTTTTAGCCGCAGAATAGGTCAAGCAAAAGAAAGAAGTGGTGACCTTGAAGACAGGCTGTTTGAAAATACACAGTCAGATGAGACAAAAGAGAATAGAGTAAATTTTCTAAATCTTCTGGTGTGCTTCGCTCTTTTATACTTTTATAAGTAAAAGCACAACTAGAAGATTTAGAAAATAGCCTAAAAAGGGCAAATCTAAGCGTTATTTGCCTTAAAGAGGAGGTAAAGAAAGAGATGAGGTAGAAAGTTTATTCAAAGAAATATTTTCTGAAACCTGGAGAAAGATATCAGTATTCAAGTACAAGAAAGTTATAGAATATCAGGCAGATTTAACCCAAATAAGACTACTCAATACATTTAATAATCGTACTCCCGAAGTTCAAGGAAAAGAAAGGCCCTTAAAAGCAGCAAGAGAAAAGAAACGAATAACATACGATGGAACTCAGATATGTGTGGCAGTAAACTTTTCAGTAGAAACCTTAAAGGTCAGGAGGAAGTGGCAAGATGTATCTAAAAGTGCTGAAGGCAAAAATCTGTGCCCTGGAATAATAGATCTAGTGAAAATATTCTTCAAACATGAAGGAGAAGTAAAGACTTTCTCAGACAAACAAAAGCTGAGAGATTTCATTGATAGCAGACCTCTCTTACAAGAAATGCTAAAGGAAGTTAAAAAAGAACATTAATGAGCAATACGAAATCAACTGAAGGTACAAAACTCACTGGTAATAGTAAGTACACAGAAAAACACAGAATATTAAAATATCCTAATTGTGGTGTATAAACAATTCATACCTTAAGTAGAAAGACCAAAAGATTAACCAATTAAAAAAAAACTATAAAACTTCTCAAAACATAAGGAGTACAATGAGATATAAATAGAAACAACAAAAAGTTTAAAAGTGGGACAGTGAAGATAAATGTGGTGTTTATTATCTTTATTGTTGCTTGTTAGTTTATGCAATAAATGTCATCAGTTTAAAATAATGTGTTTTAAGATAGTAACTGCAAATTTCAAACCTACAAAAGACACACACACAAAAAAAGGCAGTAAAAATATACCACCAGTGAAAATATACTTCACTAAAAGGAAAACAAAAAGGGAGAGAGCATGAAACAACTAGAAAACAACAAAATGACAGGAGTAAATCCTTATCAATTTTATTACTGAGTATAAATGGGTTAAACTGTCCAATTAAAACACAAAGAGTGGCTGAGTCAATAAGAAAACAAGGACTAAAACTCAGTTACCAAAAGAAATACACTTCACCTATAAAGACACACATAGACTGAAAATAAAGGATTGGAAAATATTCCATGTAAATGGAAATTTTTAAAAGCAAGATAATCTATAATTATATTAGAAAAAATAGATTTCAAGACAAAAAGTATAAAAAGAGATAAGGTCATTATATAATAATAAAGGGTTCAATTCAGCAAGAGGATATAACAATTTTAAACATATATGGACCCAACACTGGAGCACCCAGACATATAAAGCAGATATTATTAGAGCTAAGAAGAGAGATGGATCCCAAAAGAATTATTATTATGACTGGAGAACTTAACACCTGCTTTCAACATTGGACAGATTATGCTGACATAAATTCAATACTTGTTGGATGTAAGCTACACTATAGAACAAATAGGTTTAATATTCATTTACAGAACATTTTATCCAATTGCAGAAGAATGCATATTCTTCTCCTCAGCATGTAGATTCTCAAGCATAAGGTTATATGTTAGGCTGCAAAAGAAGTCTTAAAAATTCAAAAAAATTCAAATTATTTCAAGTATCATCTCTGACCACGATGCAGTAAAACTGTAAATCAATAACAAGAAAAATGTTGGAAACTATACAACACTTGAAATGTTTCCAAATAGCCAGTGGGTTAATGAAACTAAGAAGGAAATTGAAAAGTTTCATGAAGCAAATGATAATGGAACACAATATGCAAAAACCTATGGGTTACAGGGAAAGCTGTGCTAGGAGGAAAGTTCATAGCAATAAGGGTCTACATCAAAAAGTAGAAAAATTTCAGATAAACAACCTAATGATGCATTTTAAAGAATTAGCAAAGCAAGAATAAAGTATACCCAAAATCAATAGGAAAAAAGAAATAACAAAATTTTATTTATCAGAAAAAATTGAAATTTAAATGAAGAAAATAACACAAACGATCAATGGAATGAAAAATTGGGCTTTTAAAAAGATGAACGAAATCTACAAACCTTTAGCCAGACTAAGAAAATAAGAGAGAAGATCCAAATAAATAAAACCAGAGATGAAAAAGGAGACAATATGACTGATAATGCGCAAATTAAAAAGATCTTTAGAGATGGCTATGAACGACCATGTGCCAGTAAATTGGAAAATACAGAAGAAATGAATAAATTTCCAGACACATGCAACCTAGCTAGATTGAACCATGAAGAAATACAAAGCCTAAACAAACTAGTAACAAGTAATGAAACTGAAGTTGTAAGGAAACACCTGGCAGCACTGAAAGACCCGGAACCCCATGGCTTTATGGTTAATTTTTACAAACATTTTAAGAAGAAGTAATATCAATGCTACTCAAAATACTCTCCCCATCCTCCTTCAAAAAGAAGTGGAGCAGAAACTACTTCCAAACTTGTTCTATGAGGCCAGTATTATCCTGATACCAAAAGCAGACGCAACATATAAAGAAAGAAAGCTACAGGCCAATATCCCTGATGAACATTGATGCAAAAATCCTCCGTAAATTTCTAGCAAACCACATTTAACAACACATTACATTAACCATAATTATTACCAAGCAAAATTTATTCTAGGGATGCAACGATACTTCAATATATCCAAAACAATCAATGTGATACATCATATCAACGGAATGAATGACAAAACCCATATGGTCATTTCAATTGATGCTGAAAACCTAATGAATGAAATTCAACATCCCATCATGATTAAAAAAACCATTAAAAAATACCAAAACACGATAAAGCCATATATGACAGACCCATAGATTGTATCATAGTGAATGAAAGACTGAAAGCCTTCCCTTTAAGATCTGGAATAAGAGAAGAATACTCGCTTTTATCAATGTTATTCAACATAGCATTGGAAGTCCTAGGTAGAGTAATCAGACAAGAAATAAAGGACATCCAAATTGGAAAGGAAGAAGTCATATTATTCTTGTTTCCTGATGAGATAATCTTATGTTTCGAAAAACCTAAAGACTCCACCAAAAAAATGATAGTACTGTTAAAAAATTCAGTAAAATTTAAAGCAAGAAATAAAGGGCATCCAAATTGGAAAGGAAGAAGTCATATTATTCTTGTTTCCAGATGAGATAATCTTATGTTTCGGAAAACCTAAAGACTCCAACAAAAAAATGACAGTACTGTTAAAAAATTCAGTAAAATTGCAGGATAAAAATCAGCATACAAAAATCAGTAGCATTTTCATATGCCAACAGCAAACAACCTGAAAAAGAAATTAAGGAATATGGGAGGCCTGGACCAGCAGATCACCTGAGGTCAGGAGATTTTTTGACCTCAGGTGATCTGCTGGTCCAGGCCTCCCATATTCCAGCCTAGTCAACAAGGTGAAACCTCATTTCTATTAAAAATACAAAAAAACATTAGCCAGGCATGGTGGTGCATCCTAGTAACCCCAGCTACTCAGGAGGCTGAGGCAGGAGAATCCCTGGAACCCAGGAGGGAGAGGTTGCAGTGAGCCAAAATTGTGCCACTGCACTCTACACTCCAGCCTGGGCGACAGAGTGAGACTCCATCTCAAAACAGACAAACAAACAAAGTAGAAATCAAGAAAAAATCCCACTTGAAAAGGCTACAAATAAAATAAAATAATGATTAACCAAAGAAGTGAAAGATGTCTACAGTAAAAGCTGTGAAACACTGATGAAAGAAATTAAAGAAAACATAAAGAAATAAAACAAATTCCAAGTTCATGGATTAGAAGAATCAATATCATTAAAATATCAATACTAACCAAAGCAACCTACAGATTCAATGCAATTTATATTAAAACACCATAATATTCTTCACAGAAATTGAAAAAAAAAATTCTAAGACTTACATGGAACCACAAAAGATCCAGACTGGCCAAAGCCATCCTGAGTAAAAATAACTGGAGGTATTACATTACCTGACTTCAAATTATACTACATAAGTTTTGTAACCAAATTATCATGGTACTGTAATAAAAAGAAGCACATAGACCAATTGAATACAGTAGGATCCAGAAATAAATTCATACATCTGCAGTGAGTTCCTTTTTGACAGAAGTGCCAAAAATGTACTTTGGGGGAAAGAACAGCCTTTCAATAAATGATGCTAAATAAAGTCCATATGCAGACAAATCAAACTACACCCCTATCTCTCACCATATGTCAAAATCAAATCAAAATGGACTAAAGACTTAAACTTTAAGACCTTCAACTATAAAATGAATGAAAGAAAACTTTGGGGAAACTCTCTAAGACATTGGACTGGGTGAAGATTTATTGAGTACTATGAACATAGACAACAAAAGCAAAAATGAACAAATGGGATTACATCAAGTTAAAAAGCTTCTGCATAGTAAAGGAAACAATAGGGTGAAGACACAACCCAAATAGGGGAAGAAAATATTTGCACACTATGCATTTAATAAGGTATTAAAACCCAGAATATGTAAGGAGCTCAAACAACTCTGTAGGAACAAATCTAATAATCTGATTTAATAATGGGCAAAAGATCTGAATAGACATTTCACAAAAGAAGACATAGATGGCAAATAGGTATATGATAAGGTGCTCAATATAATTGATTGTCAGAGAAATGTAAATCAAAACCATAACAATATATCATCTCATCCCAATAAAATGGCTTTTATTCAAGAGAAAGGTAATAATAAATACTGGTTGGCATGTGAAGGAAAGGAACCTTTGTATACTGTTGGCAGGAATATAAATTATTATCATCACTATGGAGAATAATTTGGAGGTTCCCCCAAAAACTGAAAAGGAACTACTTTATAATTCAGCAATCCCACTGCTAAGTATATGCTCTCCAAAAAGAAAATCAGTGTCTTGAAGAGATATTTGCACTCCCATGTTTACTGCAGCATGATTCACAATAGCCAAGCATTGGAAATAACCGAAGTTTCCATCAACAGAGGAATGAATAAGGAAATGTGGTACATGTACACAGTGGAGTACTATTTAATCATAAAAAATGATATTCTGTCTTTTGAAAATATATGGGAGGTACTGGAGTTCATTTGGTTAAGTAAAATAAGCCAGGCATAGAAAGACAAGCTTCACATGTTTTTGCTTATTTGTGAGATCTAAAAATTAAAATAATTGAACTTGCAGAGATAGAGACTAGGAAGATGGTACCAGAGGTTACAAAGGTAGTGAAGGTTGGAGAAAGTGGGAATAGTTAAACGGGTACAAAAAAATAGAATGAATAAGATCCAATATTTGATAGAACAACAAGGTGACTATAGCCAACAATAAATTATGGTGCAATTAAAAATAACTAAAAAGTAAATTGGATTGTTCGTAATGCAAGAAAGGATAAATGCTTGAGGTGATGGATACTCCATTTACCCTCATGTGATTATTTTGCATTGTATGCTTGTATCAAAATATCTCATATTTGATATCCCATAATATATATACATACTATGTAGCCATCACAATTAAAATTAAAAATAAATTGGATTTTTGTATCTATACCTGGTTTATTTGGAGTGACACCTCAGTAGATGGTATATGTTCCTTTCATCTCTACTGTGTTGGATCACGCTGAACACCCATTCCGTACCTCTGGCCAGTACTTGGCTCCTATTTATCCAAAACAAGAGAGTGGTTCTTAATATTGTTCTCAATGTGTAGTTTTTCTAGAGGAATGAGAAATACTATCTTGGTGATTAATTGTAAACTAGACATAAAAGTAAGTTTTGGCAATATTGGCACGATGCTATGGAAACTATGCAGGAAGCTTAAGCATGTATTCCATCGGGCTTGCCTCCTCTGGAAAATTGTGTCTGGTTTAGAGTTTGAGGAGTGAGGCAAGGATAATATGAGATTTTTGCCATAATCTTTACTTATTTAATCCAGTATTTATTTTTCACTTTTTGTATACTGGGCACTTTTGTAAGCACTGAGAATTAAATGGAGAACATGACAGACAGGCATCCGTGAGTGTTGAGGCTTCATGGCTCAATCCTGTTGAGGAAAATCATCAATTTTGGGTTTTCTCTGCTTTTTTACCAATCCTCTCCAGAGAAGGTTAAATGTTTTATCTGATGGAGAATTTAGGATTGAGTACTAGGCATACATGGCTTCACGCCTGTGGAAGTACTCAGATCTAGAATCTTTCTGCTTGCAGGAAGCAAATGCTCATATCGGCTTTCCCTTAGGCAGTAAAAGGGAATTTTCCACAGATCAGACAAGGCCAATGTTAGAGTCCAACTACGACATCTAGTAAAATGAGTATTAGATATCTAACTCAGTAATGAATATTATCACGATTATTTGGTCATACATCTTTATTCCAAACTTTTTCTTCTTTTAGTAAGTCAGTAACAAAACTAACATCTTAAAATCTCTCTGTGTTCGCTTCCTGTGTCTACCTTTCTTAGACAAGGAATAATTTATTTGTTAACCCCTAAAATCACAATAGTGGGGTTGGACACAAGTACATCCAGTATAATGAGGGTGAACATACCATAGTAAAACCAATGGCACAGGAAAGGGATACCTTCTCCGGACTGGGAGGGCTGCAGTCATCAGAAAAGGATGTTTTAAATGTGTGCTCATAACATTTTCTGTTCTCTTTAGCTAATGGCATGTGAAAAACAAAAGCCAGTAGATTCTTACATTTATTGGGACTGTATTAATTATGAAATCGGGCCACTGAAAATAATTTTAAAGTTTGGGTCAATATAAGTAATTACATTTAAATTAAGAGATTATCTAATTGTTTATTCAATAAGTTATTATTAAATGCATATCATGTGAAGTAAAATTTCTTTGAATAAGTAAGCTATACTCCCAAATTAGGGCCTTCCTTTACATTGACTGTTTCTTCTTCTTAGAATAATGTACCTCCAGATATTCATACAACTTACTCTCTTCTGGGTTTTAGGTTTTTTGTGACCCAGTCTGTTTGATATTATTAGGGTGCAAAAATAATCGCAGCTTTTGCCATCCCCTCTCACACCAGTCTCTCCTTCCCGACTTCTCTGCTTTATTTTTTCTTGGAGCTATTATCACCATCTGACATAAAACAGTCTGCTCAAAACATTGCAAAATCTCCCCTCTCTCCCACAGAAGAATCCCAAGCTCTCAAGAAGGCCTTCAGAGCCCTCATGATAGGTGCCACCTCCATTTCCTCTCTTAGTCTGTCTCTTTCTTTCATTCTGGAGTGATTTTAATCTAGGAAATATGAGAAGAAATTTGGGAAGAGTTTCATGCCACGACTTGGGCTTAAAAGAATCTCTCTGGCTTCTGGGTTGAGAACAGATTGGCAAGGGGTAGAAGGACTGTGGCCAAGATTGGAGCAGGGAAACCAGTTACAAGGCTACAGATTTAATCCTGGTTAGAGATAATGATGATTTGGAACTTATATCAGCACCTGGGAAGTGAAGAAAAAGAGCCAGTTCTGGACATATTTTGAAAATAGAATCCACAGGATTTTCTGAGATTGAACTTGAGACTTGAGAGGAAAAGAAGAGCCACCACTGATTCTAGTGGGCCGGTCTCAGCAACCAGAAGGATTTCCATCACACTTACCAGATGGAGAAGATTGTAGAATGTAGGTGGGGACTGATACAGAACTACAGTTTGGGACATGTTGCATTTGAGTTGTCTATTTGATATCAAAGTGAAGGGGGAGTTGGAATATAAGATTACAGTTTGAGAGAAAAATAGGCTGTAAGTCTAAATTTGGGAGTGTTTGGCATAGTTAGTATTTAAATTTTTAGAGTGCATAAGATTACCAAGAGAGGGAGTGTAGGTAAAGCAAAGATCAATGGACTCATCCTTGGGGCACTTTGATGGTTGGAGGTCAAAGGGATGAAAAATAGCTAGAAAGGGACAAAGGAGCATTCAATGATGTGGAGGGAGAAATGATAAGTGTGGTGTCCTGGAAGCCAAGACAGAAGAGTTTCAATGAATAAGAAGTGATTAAGAGTGTCAGATACTCCTGATAGGTCAAGTAAGATGCGTTAGCTAGAATACATTGCCTAGATCATTAGAACTATGTTTGAGCAAATGTCAGGAGGGTAAATTAAACTGCTGCTATCTTTTAGCTATGTGAAAAGGCAGGGAGAAAAGGTTAGGTAAATTTGCAGTGGACACAAAACATAGTCACAGTCTCATCCGAAATAAAATAAGAAATCATAAACACATAAATATGCACTCATACTTTTTTTTTACATCATGATTACTGCTGATAGATATCCTGATGTGGTATAGGCCCAGAGTACAATTCAAGGTGATATTTATGTGGACACAGTTCAGGAGTATATCATGGGATCTATCAAGAGGCTGGCCATGGGGTGGCAAAAAGATGTTTTATATTTTACCTACACAAAACTTTCATCAGGCAATTTTCAGGTTATGTTCTTCTACTCGTTGCCGCATCATATTGCTCCACACTGAATACCATCAGAGCATTAAAGGATATTTTATCATATGGTTTATTTTGTATTCCATTGATAAGTACATCTCATGAGGACATACATTGTAATTCTCAGAATGACTGATTGGAGAACTCCTAAATAAAAAATCTTGATAAAGGAATATCCTTGGACTAAAAGGTCTATTGAGTTTCTTCTTGACTAGCTTAACCACTGATAACCTCTTGTAAACACATTTCCTCACACGCTGAAAGATTCTTGTAATGTTATTCTGATATTGTATTAACTTAGAATTTTTTAACCCACTGCTTCCTGAGCTATTTTTATAGCAGTTATCAAAAGCACTGTCTATTTATTTATAGTGAATACAATCAGTATTATTTATGTTGAACTTTGCTACATTCAACAAGAGAGTATTACATCTGTTTGATGTGTGAGATAAGAATCTAAAATCAAGCACAGGTGTAACTTGTCTAAACATCTGTATAGTCATTGAATTTTGGAAATGTTAGTAATTTTAATAATTCCTTTCTTCCCTTGCCATTCTGTTTCTTTCAAGAATCATCAAATGACTATCCTTAAGCATCTCTTCCTGCCAATAACTACAGGTTTTCAAATTTGGCTTAGTTATCAAGATTTTAATAGTATTGGATATTCCCCAAATATAAAAAATACTCTCTTTTTTTGGTGAGAATTACATCTTCTAAGGACATTTTACTGTGTTGTATAAAAGGAGAGAAAGTTAGCACTCACGTTGACAAAGATGGAAGAGGCACTTGGGCCTGACAACATGTGAGACAATGAAGGCATTGCCACCTACTTCCAAGGACATTTTATTGAGTACCTTCTAATGCATTTGTTTGTATTCTTTAATCGTTTTATTATGTCTGTTGTGGATCCCTAACCAGGCTTTAAACTCTTGAGAATCAGGATCATAAAACAAAATAGTAAAGCCGTGGCAACAAAGATTAGTTTTCCAAACATACAGGCAATTTCATACCTCACAAAAGAATTGTCACCTTGAGAGTGTCTTACATTTATTTCAATGACAGTGCTTTAAAAAAAAAAGTCTTTGCCACTATTTTTGGAATTTTCTGTACAGCTATTTGGAGTAAAATGAGTAAATAAATATTTTATTTGTGAGTTATATTTTTTCTGAAATACACCCCTAAAATGATGTTAAGTGAACTCCTTTTTTCACATCACATTGGCCTCTGAAAGACATTTGAGAGTCTTCTTAAAAAAAACATATCCTCAGATAATGTTTTTGCTAAAGTTGAACCTGAATCTTCTGGAACTTGTAAAACTATCAATTTGCAGAAAACCAAAGGGACAGAGAAACGTGTCATATGTGGCCATGGAAATGCAATCTATGAATTCAAAGCTGAAAAAAATATTTCAGGACAAAATTCAGAATTTTTCAAAAAATAATCTCTTGTTCTAACTTCTCTGTTTGGCCATTGTCTCTCATAAAGTTGCTTTACTACAAGGATGAATATTTATTAGAGTATAAGCCAAGTGCAAATAGATAACTGAAATTAGAGAGTTGTAAAGAGCTCAATTATGTTCAGTTGGGGAGTGTAAGTATTTAATCCAGGCCCCTTTGCTATCATTCACTTCAAGTCTGCCTATAGCAGGGTTTCCTCGTATGCTCAATGTTTGCTGCATTGAACTGCATAAGACTTTGTGGTCTTAGTCCCAGGGACATATTGAGTTCACTTTCTCCATCCATTTTCTTGTCCTTTTGCAGAGATGTAAATAACAATGGACTGTTCTTTTTTTTTTTTTTTTTTTTTTTGAGACAGAGTTTCGCTCTCGTTACCCAGGCTGGAGTGCAATGGTGCAATCTCGGCTCACCACAACCTCTGCCTCCTGGGTTCAGGCAATTCTCCTGCCTCTGCCTCCCGAGTGGCTGGGATTACAGGCACGTGCCACCATGCCCAGCTAATTTTTTGTATCTTTAGTAGAGACGGGGTTTCACCATTTCGACCAGGATGCTCTCGATCTCTTGACCTCGTGATCCACCCGCCTCGGCCTCCCAAAGTGCTGGGATTACAGGCGTGACCCACCGAGCCCGGCCCAATGGACTCTTCTTAAGCTTATAATTATAATTCTTTCGTATCATAGATTTGCTGTCCTTGACTTAACTTTTTCATTTTCCATTTTACAAACTTTCCTTCTTTTATCTATGGAGAAATATTGGAGTCCATATCATGTGATTGGAGATGGAGATAGAGAGTTGAATGAAGTTACATGGTCTCTACCTCTAAAGGGCTCTCTATGTGTTACAGTGCCCATTGCAGATTCTGAAAAATTTGCTACTGCTTATCTTCAGTCACTTGTCTCTTCATTGTCTGGAAGAGTTGCGTGCTTCTGAACTGTGAGATTTCACTCTGTGCTTCTGCTTTGGATCATTTATAAGATGTTAGATAAAAATGACCCCAGAATTATTCATGAAAAACTCCACTCTTTGCCCTTTGCTATAAATAGAAGTAATCAATTCTCTCTACCAGCAATTTGCTTTTGAAAAAGCAAAGAGTGAGGTTTTTCATGAATAATTCTGTTATTTTCTGATCAAATGACTTTTTCTTTTTCCCAGCGTCTTTGACTCATTGTTTAAAACAGTCTTTAATGCAGTTTAGCCCAATTCTTTTCAATCTACCTTTATTCATAGGTACCCCAGCTTAGATGTGCCATTCCACTCTCCACAGCCATAGCAAAATATTTAATTTTCTTTACAATGGCAAATGTAATACATACAAATTGTGAAAAGTTAGAAAAATAACGATTTAAAAGAAGGAACTGTAGTAACCCGTAACCTCGGATGTTTATTCTTTTATCCAGAATCCATCAAAGGACTAAGCAAATGATCCCATCGTGATCCTATCAAACTCCTGTTTGTTTGGTTGCTTCAAGAATGTTTTCCTTTGTTACTGATCTTACCAGCTTGCTTAGTGTGGAAACGTAAGTGAGACTTACAGTTCTATGGTCATGAAAATTCTTCAGGATTTCTTTTCATGTACAACATGAAAAAATACTCGCTCTTCAAGTCAGGGAAGTGAGGAAACTTTACACGTTTGTGCTTCAGAATTAACTGGGCTATATCTTTAAATTATAAAGATGTTTGTAACGTGATTTATCAGCCAGATTTGGGGATAGGGAGAGTAGTAAACAACATGCCTTTGGAAGTAAACTGCTTTTGTCTCTGTTAAAAGACCATTAAAACTTGTTTTGTTATCTTTTTTTCCTTTTGCTTTTGATGTAGTTTCAGAAAGTCATGAGTGTGACCTCATATCCGCCTCTGGATTGTGTGCTCCTTTCTAATATCTCTCTACGATGATTGGCTTTTTTTGAAAAAAGTCTTTGGAATTGGGAAGGCAAATGCAAGCTAATGTCAAACAAACCCTTTACAACCTCTGGGCAATAAAAAGGTTGATACTTACTAGACAATGTTGACATGTTAAATAAACTATTTGAGAATAGCTAGTGTTTGTGAACCAGAAAAATGCTTATAATAAAATCCCAGTTTTGTGTGTCAGATTTTTTTCCTACATACTATGAATTAGAGGCATGTCTTTAAAATTGTCTCAATTTTAATTGAGTGCCATTAATGGTCACAAGTGCCATTAATGGTCACTTTCTGCTGGAAAACAATCGTAATTTCACAGTTTATAATGTATTTTACAGTTCAGAGTATTTAAATATGAAATAAGACACCAGAGTCGGTTACTTTTGTGATTCTGATTATTACTATTATCATTTGATTATTTCTGGTCAACATTTATCAGGGGTTTAGTTGACAGATTTTTTTTTCCTTATACCAAATTTCCTTTCTTTTCCCAAATACTAATATTCAAAGACTTTGTGTCTATTAATTCAGAAAACATACTTTGCTTTAGAATTTTAAAATTAATAGCTTATTTTGTAAGTTTAATGACAATAACTTTCATGATCTTAATTAATTAAATATTGTAAATAGGATTTCTACAGAATAAAAAGCATCTGGAGAAATACTGGTAAAAGGGAACTCAAGTACAGGAAAAATAAGAGAGGCTTTGAGATCTTTGAGTAAATGTAAGGTTGTAAACTTAGCTGAATTACGTAATGGAGGCTCAGAAGTCTTACACGTCATTCTAAGCCCCATGTAACCCCTGTCTAAAAATGTGGAAAGGCTCTTTACAGGATGAAAAGACTCCAGAAGGTTGCAAACAGGCAGATGAAATTACCCATCCATAGACTACTGGTGACTTCGATGTTCACTATTGGCAATACATTGATTGATTAATTTTTGATTCAACCATTTAGTCATTCATTAATCATTTATACCATTTATACCAGTGTGCCGGATGTGGTATTAGGTGTTAGAAAACTGACTTGACCTTTAACAAGTTTATGATCCAGAGATTACATACAAGTAACTAGGCAGTTAATGCAGAAGCAGATAGTACAAAATGGGATCCAAAGAGTATGAAGTAAAATATTTTAATTTCTTTTTTTATATATATGTTATTGTGTTTTAGATTTTGAGGTACTGTGAAGAACATGCAAAATTGTTGCATAGGTACATACATGGCAATGTGGTTTCCTGCCTTCCTCCGCATCACCTATATCTGGCATTTCTCCCCATGTTATCCCTCCCCAACTCCCCAGCCCCCGCTGTCCCTCTCCTAGTTCCCCCTCACAGACCCCAGTGTGTAAGGCTCCCCTCCCTCTGTCCATGTGTTCTCATTGTTCAATACCTGCCTATGAGTGAGAACATGAGTTGTTTGATTTTCTGTTCTTGTGTCAGTTTGCTGAGAATGATGATTTCCAGGTTCATCCATGTTCCTTCAAAGGACACGAACTTACTGTTTTTTATAGCTGCATGGTATTCTATGCTATATATGTGCCACATTTTCCCTGTCCAGTCTATCATCAGTGGGCATTTGGGTTGATTCCAAGTCTTTGCTATTGTATACAGTGCTGCAATGAACATATGTTTGCATGTGTTGTTATAGAACGATTTATAATCCTTTGGGTATATACCCAGTAATGGGATTGCTGGGTCAAGTGGAATTTCTATTTCTAGGTCCTTGAGGAATCGCCACACCATCTTCCACAATGGTTGCACTAATTTACATTCCCACCAACAGTGTAGAAGTGTTCCTGTTTCTCCACATCCTCTCCAGCATCTGTTGTCTCCAGACTTTTTAATGATCGCCATTCTAACTGGCGTGAGATGGTATCTCAGTGTGGTTTTGATTTGCATCTCTCTGATGACCAGTGATGATGAGCATTTTTTATATGTTTGTTGGCCTCATATATGTCTTCTTTTGTAAAGTGTCTGTTCATATCCTTTGCCCACTTTTGAATGGGCTTGTTTGTTTTTTTCTTGTAAATCTGTTTGAGTTCTTTGTAGATTCTGGATATCAGCCCTTTGTAAGATGGGTAGATTACAAAAATTTTTTCCCATTCTGTTGGTTGCCGATTCACTCTAGTGACTGTTTCTTTTGCCGTGCAGAAGCTGTGGAGTTTGATTAGGTCCCATTTGTCTATTTTGGCTTTTGTTGCCAATGCTTTTGGTGTTTTCATCATGAAGTCCTTGCCTACTCCTATGTCCTGAATGGTTTTAACTAGATTTTCTTCTAGGATTTTTATGGTGTTAGGTCTTATGTTTAAGTCTTTAATCCATCTGGAGTTAATTTTAGTGTAAGGTGTCAGGAAGGGGTCCAGTTTCTGCTTTCTGCACATGGCTAGCCAGTTTTCCCAACACCATTTATTAAACAGGGAATCCTTTCCCCATGGCTTGTTTTTGTGAGGTTTGTCAAAGATCAGATGGTTGTAGATGTGTGGCATTGCCTCCAGGGCTTCTGTTCTGTTCCATTGGTCTATATCTCTGGTTTGGTACCAGTACCTTGGTGTGTTGATTGCTGTAGCCTCATAGTATAGTTTGAAGTCAGGTAGTGTGATGCCTCCAGCTTTGTTCTTTTTGCTCAGGATCGACTTGGCTATGTGGGCTCTCTATCGGTTCCATATGAAGTTTAAGGTGGTTTTTTCCAGTTCTGTGAAGGTCATTAGTAGTTGATGGGTATAGCATTGAATCTATAAATTACTTTGGTCAGTATGGCCATTTTCATGATATTGATTCTTCCTAACCATGAGCATGGAATGTTTCTCCATTTGTGTCCTGTCTTATTTCATTGAGCAGTGGTTTGTAGCTCTCCTTGAAGAGGTTCTTTATATCCTTTGTTAGTTCTTATCAATTATTAGCAACAGTCAAGAAAGCAGGAGTGAAAAGCACCCAGAAACTATGTCCAGGCTTGCAATGTGCTAATCAGGTAGCATAGTATTTCTGCTAAATATCTGTTTTTACCAATTTGTTTAACTATATTCTGTAAGAAAGAATGACCAGAATTCACAACTATGTCATGATTCCATGCATATACTCCTTTTTCTCAGATTTCCTTTGAAAGTGAAGCATTCAAAATGGAGCACAAGATTTTCAGGTTGCTTATGGGCTGAAATGTGCACCTCCTAAATTCCTGTTGAAGCCCTACCCCCTAGTATCACAGATTGTGAATGCATTTGACGCTAAAGCCTTAAAGCTGTGATTATGTTTAAATGAGGTGATTAGGGTGGGCTCAAATCTAATCTCAGTGGTATCTTTATAAGAGGAAATCTGTACACACAAAGAACAGGGATTCATGTACACAGAGGAAAGATCATGTGAGGACATGGCGAGGAAGGGCCATCTGCAAGCCAGCAAGAGAGAGGGAGGCCTCAGGAGATACCAAACCTGCCACATCTTGTTCTTAGGCTTCCAGCCTCCAGAACTGTGAGAAAATAAATCTCCATTAGTCAAGCCACCAAGTCTGTGGTATTTTGTTATGGTAGCCCTGGAAACCAGTACAGTGTCTTTATTGATACTTCTTAAGTAAACTTATTTATAATTTTTATGATAAAATAAAGGGATAATGCATTTTGAATTATATCATTATTTGGATCATGCATATTTGAACTATATCACCATTACATATACTATAATAAAAGAAATTAAAGAAATAACCACTAGAGTATTCTCAAGGCCCTATATATCCCAAAATGCCACTTTTTTTTCTACTAACCCATTTTTTTCCACTGTTTTTCTTTTTCTTCCAGTTTGAACTTTCCAATTAAAATAATCTTTATGGAACAACAGGAAAGAAATATGCAAAGAACCTCTAAATATAGGTCATGGGGTGGGCCTGGTGGTTCACACCTGAATCCCAGCACTTTGGGAGGCCGATCACCTAAGGTCAGGAGTTTGAGACCTGCCTGACCAACATGGATAAACCCCATCTCTACTAAAAATACAAAAAATTAGCTGGGCATGGTGGTGCGTGCCTGTAATCCCAGCTACTCAGGAGGCTGAGATAGGAGAATTGCCTGAACCCAGGAGGCGGAGGTTGCGCTGAGCCGAGATTGCGCCGTTGTACTCCAGCCTGGGTGACAATAGTGAAACTCCATCTCAAAAAAAAAAAAAAAAAAAAAAATACACACACACACACACACACACACACACTCTCTCTCTCTCTCTCTCTCTCTCTCTTAGCTAGGTATGGTGGTGCATGCCTGCAATCCCAGCTACTTTGAAGGCTGAGGCAGGAGAATAGCTTGAACCCAGAAGGTGGAGGTTGTGGTGAGTCGAGAGCATGCCATTGCACTCCAGCCTGAAAAACAAGAGCAAAACTCCGTCTTAAAAAATAAATAAAAATAAAAAGTCAAATTTAGGTCATTTTATTATCTCCTTTCCTATCCTTCCACTGGCATAGAAGCATTGATGAGCTTATCATGTGAGTAAATTCCTGCTCTTGGAAGTTCACAGAACGTGAGACCTAGGAAGGAGCATGTACAAGTAGACGAGTGGTGGCTATGTAAGGAAGAAATACGGGATAGAAAAAAACATTTTTTTTAAAGAAAAAGCAGGTATACATTGTCATTTATTGAGAGATCAAATGAAGTCCCAAACCTGGGGAGGAAAACACAAATCATTAATCAAACCCTTAGCCTTGTACTCGAGTAGGGTGAGACCCAAGAGAGGTAACAGAATCAAACTTTTTTCTGATGATTAAGAATAGAATATGTTCTCATACAAATTGCTTAGACATCTCATACAATATTTTTAAACAGTTCCATAATTATGGTTTTGAAATCCATATCATCCTGGAATTGCTATTGCACATTGTGGCCAAATTAGCTATTCATTATCTGATCGGTACCTTTGTAATGCTGGTAGCAGGAGAAGCTTCACAAAGCATCGCTTTGGAATGCCCTGAGTTATCCAGTGCTTGCTGCTCTGTCATGAGAGGCTGTAAAAACCAAAAGCCACCTGCTGGAAAGTATGGCCCCTGTGTGTGGGCAGCAAGGGGTTTGTACTGATACTTCAACAAACAAATGTGCCTTAAAGCTACTGAGAATTTCCTGGTATTTTAACTTGAACACAGTGGCTATGCATTTTCATTTCTAACTCAGTAATCTGGCAAGCAGAGGGGTCATGGTCTGTTTGACTTTGAGAGTCTTTCTCCAAGATACGGCGTATACTTGGAAGCACTGCAAGGTTGAGTAGACAAAGAAAACATATTTAAAATTGCAGATGTTATTTCTAAATTGTTCATAAGTAACAGGAAACTGCAGGATGATATTTAACTACTCTGTAGGTAGCAGGCAATTTGCATTTGTAATATTAGCATAATGAGTTTAAGATGTGCATTGATCCCATTTCGTTTTATATGGAATGCAACAAAGCATGTTAATGGGTAACCTAAAAGCATATAAATCAGGGAAAAATAGAAAATGTCATAAAATGCAGAGCTGTCCATAGTAATTGTGCTTGCTTGAAACATTTCATCTTATACGTCCACTATGTCTACGGCAATTAATACCAAAGGTGATGACAGGGAATGGAGAAAGTAAGATTTTCTATTTTTAAATTTCCGTGAGATGCAATAGTGGATGACTTGTTCTAAAAAGATGCCCCACAGTAAAATCTTACATGATTGATAGTTCTTTAATTAAAAAGAAGAAGCTATTTCATAGTCATGTTGGTTTTTCTGTCTCAGAAATAGTTGCTAGACTTTGGTCTTGCTGGTCTTTCTTGGTATTTTAGTCCTTGCTCATTAATTAAATGTATCATCTTCATAGCTCACTTCATTATTCAAAGGGTCATTTTATCCCAGAGAGGCATGTGACAGTTCTCTCATTCATGGCAACCTTGAGAGAAATGTACTCCATTATTTCACATTATTTTTATGTTTTAGTTTTTCTCTGTGGTTGACAATTACTTTAAGAAGGGCAGAATAAGTACATAAGAATTGTGAGGATGGTATGCTGTAATACAAAGGCAACAGTCAATGTAAGCTATTACACAGATGTTTATGTGTGTGTCATTTATAACAGAAATATATATTTACATTTTTATTATATATTATATGTGTGTTCAATATATAAATATCTATTTCTGTTGTGAGTGCAATGTCCAGGCCATAATTAGGCAGGACCCACTCATTTCTTTGACTTACCAGTTGGACTTTGTGTTTGTTCTCCACTCAGCTCACTTCCCAGGCCCTTAATAAGACCAAGAAAAAGAGGTAAATGTAATAATAAGGGAACTGTTGAAAGATGCTTTATTTATTTAGTAATTAGAGCAAAACAGATTAAAAATACATAATTATATACCACTTTATACACTATCAATCTGTAAAATTTAAGAGTGTGATACTATAGTAAAGTTAAGATAAATAGCCTTTTGGGTAAGAGGTTGCTACCAAAACTTTGGAAAGCAATTTGTCAGAATCTTATAGGACAAAGATACCCATTGATTCTACTCTATATCTAAAAGAGTAGACCTCTAGATATCTACTCTAGAAAATTTTTCCAAAAGTTGCAGAAGAAAGGTAATTTTTGTATTTTTATGATAGAAGAAAATGACAACAATCTACCTAACCATCCCTTACTAGAGTAATAAGTGGATATCTTTAATTAGTAAAGTGCAATGCTGCATAACAGTAAAAATGAATCAGAGCTTCGTGTTTCACAATACATATAACTAAAAAGATCAATAGATTGAGTGATAAAATGTATGTATGTAAATTAGAAAATACACAAATGATATGTGAGTGTGATATGTATGTAAATTAGAAAATACACAAATGACAGTATAAGCATTTTGAAAATATGTTTGAAACTGATAAACCTTAAGATCAGAATGGTGGTTACCTCTGGAAAAGTAGGGAGAAGAAATAAGGAGTGGGGTCTTGACTGTATTTATGATGTTTTATTTCTTTTACAAAGCATGATCTGGAACAAATATAGCAATACATTAACATTTAATAAATCTGAGTTTTCTACACATAGAGTCTTAGTCTGCTTTCTGTTGCTATAAGACAATACCATAAACTGGTTAATTTATAATAAAAATAAACTTATTTATTACAGTTCTGGAGACTGGGAAGCACGACACTAGCCTCTGGTAAATGCCTTCTTGCTGCATTATAACATGGTGGAGGGCATCCCATGGTGAGACATCTAAAGCAAGATTGCCGAGAGAGAGCTTGTGTTTCTAACAAAACTACTCCTGCAGTAACAAACCTGTTCCCGTCATAGTGACATTGATCTGTAATTCATTCATAAAGGCAGAGGAATTAAATTTCGAGCACATAAACTTTTGGGGGATGCATTCAAACCACAGCACACAGTTATTCATTGTATTATTTTCAGTGCTTTTACCTATGCTTTTGTACAACGTATTGAGTATTTCCTGTTGGAAATGTTAATGTAAGTTAACATATTGTCTCCCATATTTTATAATTATAGCAGTGCCATTTATAAGTAAAATATTATTGCATACTGTTCTACCTGTGTTAACTACTTTTATCCACACGGTAACTCTGTCAGGTAATACTGTTATCTACATCGCACAGATAAAGAAATGGAAGCACACGCAGAATTTCAAATTGAGGCAGTCATCTGTATTCTTACTCATGCCTCTATTATCCCTTAAATTTAATATTAAACATTCTCTCATTTATCATATGAATGTAGTGCTTGCATGCCTTCATCTTTTGTCCTGGGGTATTGTATCTAAGAATAGATCTGAGGCATTGCTTTTAAGCTAATTAGGGATAACTGTAGATATTGATCAGATCCACGGACTCATGGAGATGTTTAATTTTTGTAATTTCTAATCCCACCTTCATCAATGCCCTGCGAATAATTTGTGGAATCTTCTTTCAGTATTCTAAGTATCAGCTTCTCCACTTTGAACACAATGGATCAAACCCGTTTAGCTCAGAAGACTACCATGAAGATGAAAAAAATAGAATCTATTTGGAAGCATATTGAATAATATAGAATTATTAAGAATATTATAATATCAAATGTTGTTTATATTTTACACAAAATCTGAGAAAATAGTCCACACTCTGTCCCGAATCATTCTAAAAATATATTCTCTTATGTATAGACCATGATTACTAAATTAAAAAAAATAATGAAATTCTATTATGGATTTTTTTTTTCATTTGGATATGCTGCTCCTATGGACATTGCCTTCAACACTGCAGAGTTGAGCTAGTTTCTATTTAATGACTCTTGCTTCACTGTGTTCAACAGAATTCATGATTTCTGGCCTGAAGATAAGATACAAGGTCCAGCTCCCTCTGAGCACAGTCAGCATGGCTCTCAGAAAATGCAGTACACAATATCAATCTTTTTTCTGTGAATGAAGTTTGGAATTAACCAGGAGTCAATTATTCTCATATTAAATTGAAGTTGAAGTCACTGGGAATTGCAGGGCAATTTAAAGAAAATGTGTTAGTGAGATTGGATAATACCAGACTTGAGGCTCTCACACACACAAGTTCCATGTGGTATTCCATATACATAAAAAAAATGGGCAAAACCTTGTAAAAATGTGGTAGGATAACCACATTGAAATAACTGAGGTGTGGAATCACTGCCAGGATCTTTAACATTCTGCTATCAATTGCTCTTTTAATTTTTAGCCTCTAACCTACAAGTGACCTTAAACTTTTAGTTTCTTAATTTAATTTTTACTTTTTTGGCTCCTTCTGTCTCTTTGTCTTATCTCCTGCATCTTCAATAAGGTCTTAAAATGGCAAATTCTAAAATAGGGATTCTTTAATTTTTATTTGGAGTTCTCAAAGCCCTGTGGTGATATTTGCCACACAATGGTTTTCAAAATTTAAAGCCCATCAATTTCTTGTAGAAACTACCTCTTCTTACAAATCAAGCTGGGCTATCCCTGTTTAACATGGTTCATGGTATAAAACAGAAATGTAGGAGAGTAACTCTTATAATGCCAGAGGAAATCATGACCCTGAGGCAATGTAGCTGAAATGTGTAGCTATTACAGTAGCACCTACTAGGTAAATAGGAACTACAAAAGTACATAAATAAAGTTAAGGTTATGGTAAAGATAATTATCATATAATGCTATATATAAATATTATAATGAGAGGTAAACTCAGGTTGTGCTCATTGAGATCGAGATAAAAACAGATAAAATTTGATTATGGCAGATAAAATTTGAGTCACAGTTCAAGGGACTTTGAGAAGGTCAATTTAGGCATGGAGTCCAGGGGATAAGTTAGAGTTTCAAACAGAAGAGCGCCTTGCGTTTTCTGGATGTCTGGAGGGAAAGTTCAGCCTGAGGCTATGAAAATAAGTCCTGAGCATAGAGGTGGGTCTAGAAGAAAAAAAAGTAATAACATTTTGACAACTACAAGACTACAAGTTGGGCCAAATGGTGAATAACACATAATTGTGTATTTACATCATACAAAAAATGCATGCATTTTTCTCCTAAACTGACCTAATAAAAATTATTGTTCATCTTCAAACGTATTACAGCATATTCTAGACTCTGAAATATATTTGAATATTTGTTTCTGATGATATTTCATGTAAAAAATTTGAACTGCATACCTGCTTTTGTATATTCTGTAGTGCAGAGATATTCCAAACTGATTACTGGAATTACCCCAGGAGTTAACAAAAATAGATAGACAGAGGGATGGAAGGATGGTTGGTTGGGTGGATGGATAAATAGATAAATTTTTTGTTTTCTTACCAACTGGAAGTCTTACGAGTGAGATGAAGCAGGAATGCCCTCTTTAGGACCTGTGTCCCCTGAACCAAAAGCATAGAAATAACGTAAAATTTTGAATTCCTTCAAGGGATATTCCTGGCACCTAGATAGCCCTGAGAAGTAAATAATCAACTTGATAAACAAGAAGGTAATAGTAGCCTAAAACAATAGTCAAGGAAACTAGACCCATAGGATATTTGGTGCCACTATAGAACTAAACATAACATCTCAACGTATGTTTCAAAGTTGTTTTTCAGAAACTTTGATCCCAATGAATGGACCGACTGGCAAATAGAATTCAGTTAAGGAGGAACTGAAGACTCAACTCTGGCCACTCTTCTTTGCTCTCAGTTTCTCCCTTAGGGGCCTGGAAGGAGTCACAGCCACAAACCAGAGCTAACATTTCTTTTCTGCTGACCCCAAATTCTAAAACAAAGCGTCTCCTCCATAACCAATTGAAATTTGGCAAATCTTTGAATCTATGACCTATAGCCTCCTGCTTCAAGATGTCTTTCCCTTTTAGGTTGAAATCAATGTGTAGCCACCATTTATTAATTTATAATTTTTTGCTTTCCTAAAATGTACCACTGCCTTTAAAATCCCTTATCTTCAAGACTTTAGAGAATTCAGGATTAAAGTGTTAGCTCCCTACTCCTCTTTTCTTGGTGCCCTGCAAATAAATGCCGTCCTTTCTTCCCTGGCAAACCTCAGTGTGGATATCTAGTCTTACAGTGCCGGGTGAGCAGACCCTAGTTCGGTTTTATAATAGCAGTGGAGGTCTGGCATTGCAGTGGAGACTACAAGAGAAGCATACAATATATAACAACAACAACAAAATGTGAGAACTGGGATTTCCAAGAATTTAGTCCCTAGAGAAATGACCCTCTCTTTATCCAGTGATGACAGCATCCGGTTCTCAAGAGAAGCTCCCATGGGAACTGCCCGGGGGAGCCTTCTGTTGGAGTTGTTATAGGAGTATTGGTTCATTTCTTCAGCAGTCAGATGAACTAAAAGGAAACAACGACCCAGAGAGCTAATGTCTTATAGTTTCATTAACAGGCTATTACTAATGGCCCCTGAAAAGTGTTAAGGACAATATTTGGGAGTTCCTTAAAGAAGGTGAGAGTAGGAATTACAGGATTGGCCCAGTAAAGGAATAATAGGGTTGTGTCTGAGGATTCTGGGACTGAACCATGCAAGTCACAGGAGGTGGTTTTTCCCAAATTTTGTGGGGAGGCTCCAGTCCTGCTGCAGTGGTTACATATCTGAAAACAGGTGACCTTATGATCCTACTCTATCTTTAATGGTGGTCCCACATTTCCCTCTGGTAAAAATGCTTGTATCTCTTTCTTGCTTCTGATGTCATAGACAAAGCATCTTTCCTAATTGACTTGTCTGTGATGTGCTTCCCTGAGCCTTGCTCTATTCTTAGTCTGTTCTGTTTACCTCATTGTATCCTCACGATACAGATAATTCCCCACATGTAAAGCAACACCATTACCTCTTCAGGAACATTAACTCTCCTCACCTCTTGTTAAGAACTTTAAGGATGTAGTTATGCATATGGTCATCTAAATTTTTAAGCCCATTTTTTACAAGGGCGATAGAAACAGAAGTGTTCATTTTCCTTTCCTGAACAGTGTGTTTACATGTTAGCAGTACAGTGTAGTGGAAAGAGTATGTCCTCTCATATCAGAGACACCTAATTTTAAATTCCTCCTGTTGCTTTCTAATTGTGTGACAAGTTACTACGTCTCTCTGAGACTCAACCGTAAATTGAAGGTAATTCCTACTTGTAGGGCTATTAGAATTAAATGAGATAAGGAAGAAAAATATTTAACATGTAGGCATTACTCAACAAATATTAAAAATAATTTCTCCTACTGAAATTCTTACAAAATAGAGAAAAAATGCTTTTTTCTTTTCTTTCTTCAATTTTTTCCAGATTACCAAGATGTGCAACATTCTAAATCAGGGGTAAATAGTGAGAAGTATAGGCTTCAGGGTGTAATAGTCTGTTTTCACACTGCTATAAAGACATACCCAAGACTAGGTAATTTATAAAGCAAAGAGATTTAATTGACTCACAGGTCCACAGAGATGGAGAGACCTCAGGAAACGCACAATCATGGCAGCGGGGAAGAGGCATATCTTACATGGTTGCAGGCAAGAGACAGAAGAGCAAGGAAGAGCAGAGAAAACTGCCTATAAAACCATCAGATCTAGTGAGAACTCTCTCATTATCACAAGAATAGCATGGGGGAAATTGTTTATGATCCAGTTATCTCCACCTGGTCTCTCCCTTGACACACAGGAATTATGGGGATTATAATTCAAGATGAGATTTGGGTGGGGACACAAAGCCTTACCAGCCTAACAATATTATAGGGGTTCCCTATATTAAATTTAAGTTGTAATAGTTGTAGGCATATGTATTTTTGGGGTGACAGATTATGACTTTCTTCAGATTTTTAAATGATCTGTGACCTATGCACCCATTTAAAATGTTAGGAATCACTGTTTTACCTGCCTTACGAATCAATCTAATTTTTTTTGTTAAGTTGGAAGTTCTTATTCTGTAAACTTCCACAATTCTGTCTTCAAATATTCTCAATTCTGTGAACATGTTTAATTAAGGAGCATTTCATAGAGTAGGTGTGAGATAAAATGAGGTAATGTATATAAAATATTTTCTTAAGCTGTAAAACTCTATGTAAATAAAGGCATAGTTAATATTAGCAACAACCTGTGTTGTGCTGCTGCCTTTGTGGCTGTAGAAGATCTCCTCCTGATTTGTTATGATAAAAATTATCACAATGATTACAGCATTAATCACAATTATATTGCAGTCTTATCACGATGCTCACAGCTTAGTAAGTTAATTGAAAACCTAGAAAAACCTAGTTGTGACTATTTATAATTTTTCTTAGGCAACATTTATAATCTCCTATCAATTTAGAGCTACCATTATTTTAATGCTTGAAGAAATCTTTGATGGCATCTAATTTAACCTCTTTGTTTTTAGATGGGAATAGAACCCTGATGAAAGAAACTGACGGCCCATAGCCATACAGCTAGTTTGCTGAAAGTTAGGACAAGTGAATGTAATCAAGCTATTTCCCTGCATCCTTTGCTTGGTTGAAATAGTAATGTAAATAATATTTCCAATTATTTAAAGGGAATGACACTTAAGGAAAGTCCTGTTTAAAGTGTTTGCTGTGGTAGATAAAAGAAAAGAGATATATTATTGTGAAGGACAAAAACAATCTATCTTCCATTGAGTACCTCCCCTCAGAGTATATTTTAATGTGTATGGCCCAGAAATTTTACTTCAATTGTGTAATGTGTTTTCCTCAGCAGTTAGTAGCTTGTGCCTCAGATTCTGGTGTTATTGTAGAGGCAATTGGTAATAATGAACCATTTAGACAAGCCTAAATGGAAAGATATCTTGAGGAATAATGAAGCAAATCTCAGCCTGGCACCATGGGAGATCTATGACCTTTGAACGGGAGGGACCTTTAGGGTCAAGGCCTTCCTTCCTATTTTGTTTCCTTTGTATTTAAGCCAAGAGAATAGACCACCTTTGTATGCATCTCATCTTTGAACATGTGATCACAAATGGAGTCAAATGTGACCCTATGTGAACCTGCAGGTCAAGTACCTAAACTGTTGTACTAAAGTCTCTGTATCTCTTTCTTCATGTTAGAGAGAAAGAGATAATCTGATCCTTGAGTAGCTAAACATTGTCCCCTAGGCTGCAGGGCTCACCTCTGGTCCATCCAATGGCTGGAGGTGAAGTATTGTTAATATACTGTTCCATCAGTCAGCCAGTGCCACATTTTGGTAGAATTAATATAGTGCTCAGTTACTCAAGAAGAGGAAATTGCAGCTAACTGACAATTTAAAACTAATTTAAAATACCAAGATAAAATAATGGTTCTGAAATTTCTAGGGTTCCATTTTTTGTTTTGTTTGCAGAATTATCTTTAGAGACATATATTTTAGTATGTGGTCTCGCAATGAGACAGGCTATCTTAAATAGGTATGGTTCTGTGTAAAGCCAAATATATGATTACTATATTTTTAGTATCAGGAAACTATATAAGATTGTTTTCCACTGGAAAACAAGGAAACAGCAAGGATATAGGAAGTCTATGGGTGATTGTAAATGACGGTGAGGGAGTCCAGTACTATTTTTTCCTGGTTTAATATAGAATTACACGAACCCATTGGTATAAACAATTCCCATGAAGGTTATTTCTGGCTATCTTCTACTTGTTGTCATCACCTCTCACTCTCAATGCTATCCTGAGTGGAGGGCATAGTATTTAAATGGCTGCCAAGTTACACAAGGAATGTGGGGTTATTCACAGTGAAATACCTGCTGAGAGGTTGCACATTGCTTTTTGTTTTATCAGGTTAATAAGTTGTTATGTTTTTTAAAAATTAATATTTGTTTTAATGTGTATGTAGTATGCATACATATTTATGGGTTAGATGAAATACTCTTTGTTTGATACAGGCATACAAAGAGTAATCATCAGATCAGGAAAAATGGGATATATCACCTCAAGCATGATCATTTCTTCATGTTATAATTTCAGGGGTTTTTTTTTAGCTATTTAAAATGTATATTATTATTAAGTGTAATCATCCTGTTACGCTATCAAATTTTAGATCTTATTCATTCCAATTATTTTCGTACACATTTATCATCCCCACTTCCCCTGTGTTGCTCCACTCTCCTTCCCAGTCTCTGGGAAACATTCTACTCTCTATCTTTATGAGTTCAAGGGTTTTAATTTATAGCTTCCACAAATGAATGAGAACATGCAAAGTTTTTCCTTCTGTAACTGGATGGGCTTATTTCACTTAGCATAATAACCTACACTTCTACCCATGTTGTTACAAATGACAGGGTCACATTTTTATGGCTGAATAGTACTCCATTTTGTATAATACCACATTGTCCTTATCAATTTATCTGTTGATGGACACATAGATTACTTCCAAATCTTGGCTACTGTGCACAGTGCTGCAATAAACATGGGAGTGCAGATACGTCTTTGACATACTGATGTCATTTCCTTTGGAAAAATACCCAGTAGTGGGATTTCTGCAATAAACATGGGAGTGCAGATACGTCTTTGACATACTGATGTCATTTCCTTTGGAAAAATACTCAGTAGTGGGATTTCTGCAATAAACATGGGAGTGCAGATATGTCTTTGACATATTGATGTCATTTCCTTTGGAAAAATACCCAGTAGTGGGATTTCTGGCACATATGATAGTTCTATTTTTAGTTTTTTGAGGAATCTTCACACCATTCTCCAAGGTGGCTGTACTAATTTGCATTCCAACTCATAGCGTATGACAGTTCCCCTTTCTTCACCTCCTTACCAGTATTTGTTTTTCTTGTCTTTTGGACAAAAGTCATTTTAAATAAGATGAGGTATCTCGTGTAATTTGGATTGGCCATTTCTCTCATGATTAGTGATGTGGTGCACCTTATTATATACCTATTTTCCATTTGTATGTCTTCTTTTGGGAGAAGTTTATTCAGATACTTTGCTTATTTTTAAATCAAATTATTAGATTTGTTTATTTAATATTGTTTGAGCTTGATTATTCTCGTTAGTAATACTTTGTCAAATGGATAGTTTGCCAATGTTTTTCCCACACTGTGCATTGTCTCTTGACGTTATTCATTGTTTTCTTTGCTGTGTAGAAGTTTTTTAACTTGATGTAATTATATCTGTCTATTTTTCCTTTGGTTGCCTATGCTCGAGAAATCTTTGCCCAGCCCAATGTCCTGGAGAGTTTTCCTCAAGTTTTCTTTCAGTAACTTCATAGTTAGAGGTCTTAGATCTTGTATATGGTGAGAAATAGAGGTGTAGTTTTACTCTTCTATGACTAGATAATCCAGTTTTCCAAGAAAGATTTTTTGAAAAGTCTGTATTTTCCTCAATTTATGTTCTTGGCACCTTTGTCAAAAATGAGTTTGCTCTAGATATATGGGTTAATTTCTGGTTCTTTATTGTATTTCATTGGTTTGTGGGTCTCTTTTTATGCAAGTACTGTACCATGCTGTTTTGCTTATGACAGCTCTGTAGTATAATTTGATCCCAGGTAATGTGATTCCTCCAGGTTTGTCCTTTTTGCTGACGATGGCTTTAGTTCTTCTGAGTATTTTGTGGTTTTATATAAATTTTAGGATTGTACTTTCTATTTCTATGAAGAATATAATTGAAATATTGATAATAATTGCATTGAATCTGTGGGTTGCTTTGATTAGTAAAGACATATTATCAATATTGATTCTTCCAATACATGGACATAAAATATTCTTCTATTTGTTTTATGTCCTCTTTGATTTCTTTCGTCAGTGTTTCACAGTTTTCACAATAGTCAACTTAAAATAA
Organism: Callithrix jacchus; assembly: GCF_049354715.1. Classification (NCBI taxonomy): domain Eukaryota; kingdom Metazoa; phylum Chordata; class Mammalia; order Primates; family Cebidae; genus Callithrix; species Callithrix jacchus. The sequence goes on along the minus strand of NC_133516.1, from coordinate 101,779,494 downwards.
TAATCACAGTGTATAAATTTGGAAAGGAGAGAAGATTTTATTTCTTATAAAGGGTTATAGCCTGTAAGGTGGCCATCCTGCAGGTTGGGAAGTACAGCCACCAACCAGGATGAGACACAGGCACTTTGAAGGAAGAGAGATTGTGGTACAGCTTTATGCTGAATAGTTTTGCTAAACTTATGTATTCGACGGCCTACAGGAAGCTCTGCAAATATGCATGAAAGTGGTCCTCACACATGTGTATTGCAAAAACATGCATGTAACGTAAGACCTATGTTCAATTTGAGATGGAAACTTAATATTCAGATGTATTACAATTAGGCCTTATATAGCAAAAGGTCCTTTCAGGACACAGAGGCATGTAAGTGTGCAATCTCGATAAACCAGCTGGACCCAATCCATGGTCGGTGGTCTTATCTGGAGAGAGTTACTAAAATCAGTCTCTTGTCCAGTGAAAGCTGTAGTTACATATAGCTGGTGGAACAGGAGGTAGGGGTTAGTTAGCACCTGGTGAAGTTGCAAATTGATTTAATATTGTTTATCTTGTGGCCAGTGCTTGTTTATCTGGTAGAGAAAAAGAAAAAAATCTATGGCAGTTAGAGCATAGTTTATTCTTTGAATGCTTTAATAGACGTACATGGTGTAGCTCCTGCCTGGCATGGCCTCAGGTCCTGTTAATAAATTGATATGTTTTAGAAAGAGGCTGTTCTGTCAGTCTTATGATGTGTATTTTGACATTAATGCTGATCAGTTACTGTATCTAAATCATAAAAGGAAGTGGGGGATATAGTGAGTCATGTCAATCTCCCATGCTGTCATGCCAAGGAATTCAGTTTTAAGGTTGTCCTGGGGTCCCCTTAGCCACAAGGGTGTTTATTCAGTGGGTGTTGGCCTTAAGATTTTATTTTAGTTCATATATTATTATTTTGATCATTCTTATATTCAAATTTAACACTTCAAGTTATTAATTAACCAGTTAAAATTATATTCATCTAAAATGTGATTTCCATGTGAAGAATGGTATATGCTTTGTTTTTGTTCTCTTCTTTAAAATTTTGTACCAAAAAATACATACAGTGAAACATGCATGTACAATGTGATGTTTTGAGTATCTAATTCTTTTGCCCATTTTCTAAAATTGAGTAGTTTTTCTTTTCTACAAAGTTTTAGAATTCATTTGTATATTCTCAATACATATACTTTGTGACTTCCTCTCTTCCAGGACCATCTCTTCTCCTGAAAGTTGAAATGACTTTGGCAACCTAAAATCCATCGTTCCATCATCAGACCAGTAAAACTTCAGCTTTCTTTTTAAATTCTAGCTGCTCTATATCCCTCTGCTGACTGAGGGATTTCCTGGGGGAAAAACATATAAACATGAATCTCTTTCTTTCAATCTTCTTCAGTTTATGTCTGCTTTTGGTCACTCTCCTGTGCTTTCAGATAGCTTCAAATAGTTTTTCCCCTCAGATTTTTCATTATTAACAGTGGAAGGGCTAGTTCAGTACATGCTAATTCACCATCAATAGGATCTGAATCAGATTTCTGCTTTTGTCATTGTTGTATTCCCAGATGCTATAACTATCCTTTCTATATGGTAGATACTTTATATATATTTTTTGAATTGTTTTTATTATTTTTTTTGAGACAGAGTCTCACTCTGGCTCCTGGGCTAGAGTGCAATGGCACAGTCTTGGCTCACAACAACCTCTGCCTCCGGGGTTCAAGCAATTCTGTCTCAGCCTCCCGAGTAGCTGGTATTACAGGCATGCACCACTATGCCTGGCTAATTTTTTGTATTTTTAGTAGAAATGGGATTTCACCATGTTGCCCAGCTGGTCTTGAACTCCTGGCCTGAACTGATCTGCCTGTCTGGCTTCCCAAAGTGCTAGGATTACAGGCTTGAGCCACTATACCTGGTCAAATTATTTTTGAAGGATTGCACTTCTTTTTCTCTTGAAAATGCAGTCTTTCTGCTTTACAAAGCAGTGTAAAACCTAAACTATTGTTGTTATAGTACCAAACTCATGGCACAAGACTATGTAATCTATAGTGTTTTATTATTTAGTATAACTTTTTACTCCCTGTATTAATTATCTCTTGTAGTGTAACAGATAACCCAGAGTTAGACGCTACAACAGATATCTATTATCACAGTGTCAGGGATCAGGAATACTGGCCCAGCTTAGCTGGATGCCTCTGACTCAAGGTCGCTCAGGGTGTTGCAGTCTCCTTTGAAGTCTCACTTGGGGAACAATTGCTTTTAAATTCATTGGCTTTATGGTTGTTGGCAGAATTTCAGTTCCTCTCAGGATACTGGACTGAGAATCTCATTTCCTCTGTGACTATTGACTAGAATCCTCTTTCAGGTGAAATGTAGACCTTTTCATCATGTGCTCCTAACATGCCTTCCTCAAAGAGGAAGAGGAGAGCGAGAACAGGAGAGAGTAACCAAGATGGCCATCTCAGTCTTTTTGTAACCTAACCTTGGAAGTGGCACCCCATTCCCTCTGCTGCATTATCTTCACTAGAAGTGAGTCATTAAATCCAATTGAAGGGGATGGCATTTTACAAAAGCATGAATACAGGAGGCAAAGTTTATTGGAGACCATCTTAGAAACCACCTACAATACTTTCCTTACATCAAGAGATGAATCATTTTAAAAAGTACATTTCAAAAATGCATGCATCTCCTATTTTATTTCAGGCACTGCTGTGCTCTAAGGGGTGGAATGATAAGGATGGAACTATGTAATGGCTCAGTTCTTATCTTGCAGAAACTTATGTTCTGGTTCAGGAGGCAGAACTATTGAAATGTGATCAGTGCTATAAAAGCTGTAGGAGTTGTGGGATCAGAAAAACTTTTTAAGATGTGAGAAATGTTCCTTTGTAAACTAAAATAAAATTCTAAGCCCTCTAACCATCTGAATGAACCCCTCTTCTAGGCCAAGGGCATTTCAAAGTTAACCTGAAAACGCAGTTCAGGCCATGATGGGAAGTGGAGGTCATACATATCTCCTTATACCCTCCTCCCTTTAGAATCAGGCACAACTAACTAACATTAATATTAATTCCAGCCTGACTCTGGTATAGTGTCACATTACAGCAGGCTCTGAAAGAAATCAAAGTATTGTACTCTGAAATATATTTCTTTGAAATATATTGAAATGCCCCTTCAAAACTGTCTTTCATGGGGAAAATCTAAATTCTGTAGAGAATTTATTTCCTTTTCCAGTTGTTTTCCATGATCCAGGAGAGAATTAACTGCATCTGGTGCCCTTTTTAAATCTGATAAGAAACATTTACAATCTTTTCTTTCTCAACCCTGCTACCTGGAAGCTTCATCTGTATAAGAACTTGGTCTCCACAACCTCTTATCTTAATCCAGACACTTCCTTCTATGGATTCCAGGCCTTTAGATAAACTTTTTCAATCAATTGCTGATTGGGAAATCTCTGAATCCACCTATGACCTGGAAGCCCTGCCTTTGAGCTATCTTGCCTTTTCAGACAGAACCAGTGTACATCTTACATGTACTGATTGATGTCTTCCGTCTCCCAAAAATGTATAAAACTAAGCTGTAGCCTGACCACCTTGGCAAGTGCCATCAGGACCTCCTGAGAGCATGTCATGGGCATGTCCTTAACCTTGGCAAAATAAACCAAAGTGATTGAGACTTGTCTCAGATAGTTTTTGGTTTACACCTTCATAAAGAAAGTGAAGCTTGGGCTGTGTGTTGAGAGAAAGCATCTTCCAACATGTACCTGTGAGAACCTTGCAAGAACTGCAGACACTTTTAATGACGAAGCCAGACATCTGCATTGAGAGGAGTGGTCAGGAAGAAGAGGTTATATGAAAGAGCCAGAAGCCATGCTGGGAAGGGCATATTAGACCACACTAAGGACTTTGAACTCTGCAGTAAGTGGAGTGGAAACACTGAAGTATATAATCAGTTATGCACAGAATAAAGAATGTTCTGAGCCAAGCTCACTATGCATTGTTTTACCCATAAACAGACCAAGAAGAAGAATATGTGTCATCTCCCATTTCACAACCTCTAAGACTTCCCTATCAAATGACTAGATTATACTCTAGGTGGAAAGCTTTGTGTGAGTTCCTTTACTTCAAGTCAAATTACACATCCCAATGACTGAATACCTCATCTCAATAACATGTAATTTCTCACAAACACAACATTTTGTGCAATAACTGGAAGAATATGATTCAAGATTGTTTCCAGGGAAGAATGAAAGAAAATAGTAGTGTTCCTGTATAAACCATGAGACAGCTCAACCCATAGCTCCTTTATTTAGTTTGGTAAATTAAATGAATCTCTAAATACTTTAATTACTTCCCCCATTGCCTTTCTTCCTCCACAGTGCAAACTCTATGCTATTCACTTGTTAAAGCCTCTTTTGAAACTCATTTCTCACATTTCCCCAAAGATCCATAAGCTTTCTATATGGAAGTAAAAAGAAGCAGTGAGGCATAGAGTCAGTGATACTTAAAAGTGGATGAGTCACCCCCAGAGAATGTCTCGGAGGTGTTTAAGGGCTTAAACATGTGCCGCAGCCCACAGTCTTGCAAGTATTTCAGCAGACCAGCTTCTTGCTGAGTGAAGGCCATGATTTCTAAGATTCTAAATTCTAAGATTCTTTCCAGTGTCATATTGTCTGATATCTCAGGAACCAAATGACCTACTAATATTTATAAACATACACCATCATTTAAGGAAAAACATCTGGCTAAATCTGGGAGGTGACATTGCCCTCGCAGAACTGTATGACCTATAATCCTATAGTGTTCTTCTGAGCAATGAAGAATTAAACAATTTGCAGGTGCTATGCCTCCATGCACATTAATCCTTGCTCTAATATTGTTCAGAGAAATCAGGACCACTCAGTCAAAGCTATAAGTGAGATCTAGGTTACCTATATGTAGAAAGGTTGTATCTTCTTTCAAAAAAGTAAAATTTTCTATATAAAATTTTAACTTCAGAAACAGTTAACTTTCAGGAAAACTATAATTATCATCAAAAATTTCGTTTGTTTTATATTGCTATATTTTATTCACTTAGCTATTAAAAGATGCTTTCTTTTCCTTCTTAAGTTAGATTAATTTATATGCAGTCCAGCCGGAAGTTCAGATATCGGAAGCAAAATAACATTCATTTTATTACCAACATCTTCTTAGTCTGGATCATGTAGGGCTTTAAAATTATCATTTAATTATGACTGAAGAAAGGCACACTTTTGGGAAGATTAAAGGATCTGGCATGGCACTTTAGAGAAGATGATTATCAGAGAAAGTTAGCAGCTATATATTAGAGATAAATTTGATTGATGACAGATACAGACAATGAATGACACAGGATGAAATGGAAGACCACTAAATTAGAGAAGCTTTCTCTAGTCCATGGTGTTATATATTGTCAGGCTGAGAGATGTTTTTGAGATGAAACATGAGCACTTTGCCATCAAATATAAGTTGCATTAGTCCGTTTTTAGGCTGCTGATAAAGACATATCTGAGACTGGGCAATTTACAAAAGAAGGAGGTTTCATTAGACTTATAGTTCCACATGGCTGGGGAGGCCTCACAATCATGGCAGAAGGCAAAAAGGAGCACGTTACATCAGGTGGATGGCAGCAGTCAAGACCAACTGCCCACACCAGTGGTACTCACTGTACTGATTTATTTTACCATCAGTTTGTTTTGTCTGTTCTTAAACTTCAAACCACAAAATCACATTATGAATATTTTTATGTCTGTTTTTTTAAATCAATAATGGGTCTGTGTGATTCGTGCATATTGGTATCTGTGTTTATTCCTTTTTGCTCTGTAATAGTCTAATATATGCCTATATATCATACTAGATGCTATGAGATTAAACCTTTCTCTACATTGTCACATCGACACCAAATAACTGTCCTCTTACAATTTATATTAATAGGAAGATAAAGCTGGAATAAACCTTAGAGATGATATACTATGTTTTCACATTTTTATAGATGAGGAAGGTGGTGCCAAGGAAGGAAGAATGTGCCTGAGTTATACACTGGTTAGCAGCGGGGCTAGATTCGGATCTCAAGCTTGACTTTTCCAGTCTCATATTTCTTCCAATATGTCAAGTTGTTTATACAGACTCCCTTTTAGACTGGAAGATACTTAGAAAATGAAAGTAATGAAATTATTTAGAAATGTCCATTGAGAAGCTTTCTGAAGTTTTAGGATATAGATGAACTAGGAATGTACTTCATGTAAATGATATTTTAATACACCTCAGAAATCCATGAACCCTTTGCATCACTTAGTTGATTTGGCAGAGGCTGCAGGTAATTATTTTCTGGGCCCTCTGAGAACTCTTCAATTCCTACTCTTCCAAGCCAAATCTCTGTTGAATGGTAAATACTGTTCAAGGCACATCTTTGCAAAAGCTCAGGAAAAAATTTCCTTTTTAAAAAAGTGGCTCTTTTAGGAGATATGAGAGAATTTTATTGGAGTTTGATGATGGAACAAAAAGAACCTCCGTTAGTTTAGTTAATATCAGAGATGTGTTAAATAGGCCAGTATGTCTGCCCCTGGTTGCTTGAATCTCGAATTTGGGGCTTTAGTTTAGCTGAGTCATCTGCAATAAAAATCCATTTGGAGTTTACCAAGTTTCAGCATTAAATTTTCTTGGCACCAAAAAAACAACATACTACTATCCCTGAACTCCCAGCAGAGTTCTGGGCAGTCCTCTGGGAGTTCAGCAATAGGATTGCACAGCGATAGGATTACACCGTGATAGGATTGCTGGACCACAGGATCGATGCATTTTTATTTTTGAAGAACTTCTATACTGCTTTTCATAATGTCTATACTACTTTACATTCCTACCATCAGTGTGGAAGAGTTCTCTTTTCTTTAAATATTCTCCAAGACTTATCTTTTATCTTTTTTATAGCAGCTATTCTAAAAGGTATTATCTCATTATGGTTTTAATTTGCATTTCTTTGATGATTAGTGATGCTGAACCTCTTTTCATATAAAAATGGCTTGGCCATTTGTGTATCTTATTTTGAGAACTTTCTATTTAGATCCTTTGCCCGTTTTTTTAATTGGCTTATTTGTTTTCTTACTACTGAACTGAGTTCCTTTGGTTGAAAGCAACATAAACACAAACAGGTAACATTTTCAACTAAACGGATTCAATTCCGACCTTGCTTCTGATGATTGATTAATAAGAAAAAGCTTATGGAAGAATGTAAGAAGTTGAAAAGTACATCAAAATGTTCATTGTTTTCCTATATTAGTAGGATACTTATTTATTAAAAAAAAATCCAGAAACTTGTCTAGACGAGATAAATAAAATTTTCTTGAGAGTATGATCAGATATAGCTCACAAATTTTTTTTTTTCTCAAATTTAAGTTCTTGGGCTGATCATTAAAGTCAGGGAGTGTGTGACTTTACCCAGTCATATACTTGTTTCAGGGAAAACAATGTTGACTAAGGTTCTATGGTACTTTCAGGAGTTTTCAACAGAGCTTGAAACTCGATTTCTTTTCTTACTCTCAGGCCCAAACAATGAAAGAAACGTTTTAAGATTTTTTTGCAGCAAGATTTTTACAAATATTGTTTCCTTTTATATCCAAAACCATGTGACTCACAGTCAAATCATTTTATCCAGGACCTTGCAGAGATACGTTCAAATCACTGCATGTGATGGAAAGTGTTTGCCTACTGCTATGGACCAGTGTTCTGCAGTCAGTCTTCATCTTCAAAGCTTTTTAACAAAATCTGGCCAATTATTTGCTATCGGTTCTGCAGATTCTTTCAGTGCAAACACACTGTTAAAAAGTTCCTTTACTAAGCCACCAGATTTCTGTGTACAGCAAAAGATTATATGTTTTACACAGTGTTATAAAACTTTTTCAATGTTTAACACAGTTTTCTAAAAGTATTCTTCAGTGATACAGTTGATATTTACTAAAACCATGTTTGAAACATCATTGAAAACTTTGATCACTTCATCTTCAAGAGGATTCTACGTGATCTCCTTTCTGGTGTGAAGAAAGCATATTGTGGCCATGTTCAGAATATTCATTTTTTCTTGAGAGACAGAAAAACCTTGTGGAGCACCACGAATAAAGATATCAAGGCAGTTCCTCTAAGAAATATATTGTGGTTCCAAAAATCAAGACAAAAAATTTTTGGCTTTTCCTTTTTGGGGTAGCTTTTTGCAGCAGAAAAACAATTATAAATTTCAAAATCATTCTCAAATCTTACAAATGCTAAATACAAAAAAACCTATTGATGACTGTGATGGGTAATATTAAGTGTCAAGTTGATTGAAGGATGTGAGGTATTGTTCCTAGGTGTGTCTGTAAGGGTGTTGCCAACATTTGGGCCAGTGGACTGGTAGAGACAAATCCACCCTCAATCTTGGTGGGCACCATCTAATCGGCTACCAGTGTGGCTAGAATAAAGCAGGCAGATGAAGGCAAAATGAGCAGACTTGCTGAATCTTCCAGCTTTCGTTTTTCTCCCGTGCTGGAAGCTTCCTGTCCTTGAATATCAGACTTCAGGTTCTTGAGCTTTTGGATTCTTGGACTAATACCAGTGATTTGCCAGGGGCTCCTGGGCCTTCAGCAACACACCTAAGGCCGTACTGTCAGCTTCCCTACTTTGAGGTTTTGGGGCTCGGACTGGCTTCCTTGCTCCTCAGTTTGCAGACAGCCTATCTTGGAACTTAACCTTGTGATCATGTGACTTACTCCTTAAAAAAACTATCCTTCAAATATACATATATCCTATTAGTTCTGTCCCTTTAGAGGGAAGCTTGACCAGACATGTTTAGAGAAGCAATTGATTTTCAGTTTATTGTAAAAGTTTGCAACATCATATATAACAATATCAATAAGTTGACTTATTATACAGTCTGTGATTGCAATCCTTCTTTATCATGAAATCTATCAGCATTATCTTTTTTTTTTTTTTGAGACGGAGTTTCACTCTTGTTACCCAGGCTGGAGTGCAATGGCGGGATCTCGGCTCACCGCAACCTCCGCCTCCTGGGTTCAGGCAATTCTCCTGAGTTAGCCTCCTGAGTAGCTGGGATTACAGGCATACGCCACCATGTCCAGCTAATTTTTTGTGTTTTTAGTAGAGACGGGGTTTCACCATGTTGACAAGGATGGTCCAGAATTATCTTTTAAGACAGATCTGAAATTCCCCTTTTCCTCCTTAGACCTCATCTTCAAAAATCACCACACTGGATCTTCAGACATGTTTGTAGACCAGGAAACACTAATGAAATATGCAAGAGAAGAGCATAACAAATGAGTAAGTAGAAAAAATTGTTTAAAAGTTAAAATGTTCCACTACAATTAGTTTTTACCTGATATGTTAGGTGTATTACAAAGGGTCCAACAGTAGAGAGGCAGATGCAGCTGCCGTAGAGTTTAAAATAATTCCTTCTTTAGAATAAAGTTTTTCTTCTAACTCCTTCTTTACTATACAGCTTATTCATGCTGATAACGTTAGTTGGTAATGTGCTGACAGGGAATTGAGGAAAGTAACTGGGGAAGGAGAGTTTATTGCCACGAACTAACATTGCCTGCTTTGAAAATACTGATTGTCAACAGCTTCTCATGACCCAAAATTGACTCAGCCAAATAAGCACAGTTCCACTCTTTGCTTTCATGTGGATCAGTAATACAACTCAAAACAGAACTGCTTAGTCACTGCCCATCAGTCTATGTAGAAGTATTGCATGGTTTGCAAAGTTCAAAAATTATGCTTTTTTCCCCCTAAGACTACTATCTATTGTAGAACATTTCACAGGACTCTAAACTATTGCAAAACCCCACTGAAAAATGTGTCCTAAGAAGGTAGATTTCCAGAAAGCTTTTATACTTTTCCAACTACTTATTGCTAAGTAGTAATAAACTACTTATTTATCACATTTCTTAGGTTTCCTGGGTCAGCTGGGCAATTCTTCTTTGGGGTTTCCCATGTAATTGCAGTCAAATGGATAGTAGCCGGGGCTGGAGTCATCTGAAATTTCTTCATGTGTGTATCTGACACATGGCCTGAGAGGCTGGAGCTCTGAAAGTTGCTTTGCTTTCTCTCTCCATGTGACCACATGGCTAGCTTAGGCTTCCTTATAGTATGGCAGTCCTAGACTAGTGTGTTTACATGTCACTGAATTTCCAGAAGAGGCATTTCAAGAGTCCCAGATAAAAGATGCAATTAGTTTTGTGACCGAATCTCAGAAGCTTCAGAACATTATTTCTGCATTCTTCTACTTGAGTAATTCCTAGGGCAAGCTGACATTCAACTCGAAGCATGACTTCATTTCTCAAGAGACACAATAGCCAGATTCTGTGACTGCCTCTAATCTAACCTATGCTATTTGTTTAACTAAGGCCCCATATTGGTAGGGCTTATTCATGTTTTAAAAATAATGAAGACACAGAGGCTGGAGCAAAAAACTTACTACCAAGGTTTTTCCGTAAATTGGTGTCAGAGCAGTGAAAATAATTGTATATGCAGCTCTTCATTTTTTAAGTAGCAGATATTCTACTTGCAGAAGGGTTTTTAAGTGAATAATCTATCCTGTATGTTAAAATCCACCCAAATGACATCTTAAAGATTCTTGTTTATGTGCATTAGCAGCTTTTGTGCAAATAAAATCTTTTCTCAATTTACTGTTTTTTTTTTTCATCACTAAATCTCCTAATGTTTTAGTTTCTGATGTACTAGAGACATGCTACAAAAAGCTATGGCACTGATCATTTTTTCCATGGTGATTTTATCCAGCTGATTCTATAGATTGAAATTGCTATTTTCCCTTATCTTTTGAAAATTAGACTGTCATGTCAAGTAGATATTACAAAGTTTTGGCTAGTTAACTTACTTTACTCATGAAAATCTACTTAAATCTCAATAAGCAGAAGTTGAAATGTTAGAACTTTTGGCTCCATACATTTGTTTTTAACAACTGGTTTCAGGGAAAACAAAGAGAAGGGTATTTTCTACGGTCTTGTTTATGTGAACATCTTGGGGAATTAAGCTGTTTTCTTTGGGCTTCCTCCTAGTTTTCTATTCAGTTTCTCTCTCATCCAAATCTATTCTTTCACTTCATTTTTTTTTTCTGGGTGAATTCTGCCACTTTAGTTCTCTGTGAGGTTTCTTGTTTTGTTTATAGATGAAAACTTGGTGCTTTTCTTCAGTTGCCAGTAAATATTTGTGTAGAATTGCCTAGTTAGCCTCTGATGATGATGGTGTGAGTCAGCCCTCTTTCTGTGTTTCTGTAGTTTCCCCTGCAATGTGTAAAGGCACCCTGTTTCATCTTATCTAGCTTTGGCATTAGTGCATAGTGTGTGTAAGTGCATATGCACATGCAATGCCTTTGCCTGCCAAGTGAAAATGCACAGTACCTTCCCCAGAAACTGCAGTGCAATAGAAACAAAATCCCAAACTCTGCAGCAAAGTTAGAACTTGTTTGTTGAAAATAACTTTACATTAATAAAAATAATCAAACATATATTATATGACATCAGTGCCTTGTTTACAAAGCAATTCAGATAGGCCATCTATTGTCACTCCAGTTTCAGAGTCAGAGGTTAAAGGCTTGTCTGTTTATGGCAATAATTATTAAATGTATGACCAAAACTGTTTTGAAATAGTTAAAAGTATTCTTAGGAATTGGGAATGAATCTATGAAATGAGAATTAAATTATGAAGAAGTTTTTTTTTAAAGTAACTAGAACTGTATATATTTGCCTCACTTGAAAAAAACGATTAGTAAATCCATTAAAGATTCTTAGAATGTCAATTTTAAAGTAGCTTGTTGTTAAGAAGAATATACTTCTAAGGGAAGATGCCTGCATGGCTTATGGAAGGTGGGCATTCTGAAGGCACATCCCTGCTAGTACATTCTAACTTATTAACACTGTATTGGCTGCTGAGCTGGTAGACTTCTGCGTGAAGAACAAAGCATCCACATTTTTGTGTCAGAAGACACAAGTCAAACATCACCCACAGTACTGGCCTGGCTCACAAAACAATTATCTGATTAAAATTTCATAATAATTTATGTTAATTTTCCTGTAGGTGAGAATTAACTGACTCACTGATTAGTCTTTCTGTAGTTGCATCTCTCATTTTAAATGAATCTATTGCCAAGTGTGGTGGCTCATGCCTCTAATCCTAGACACCTGGGAGGCTAAAGTGGGAGCATCACTTGAGACTAGGGATTTGAGACCAGCCTGGAAAACATAGTGAGACACAATCTCTAAAGTAAAACCAAATTAAAAAAAAAAGGCTGGATATGGTGGCATGTGCCCATAGTCCCAGCTACTTTAGTGGCTGAGGTGGAAAGGTTACTTGACCCGAGGAGCTGGAGGTCATAGTGAGCTATGATCCTGCCCCTGAACTCTAGCCTGGGAAACGGAATCAGATGCTGACTATAAAATAATAATCATTATTATATTACCAATATAGTCACATGTATTTTGAGATAGTTGCTCTCATTCTGGTCACCTTTGTGTTTACTGGCCAAACCAAATTTCTGGACCTGTGAAAGTGTGGACTAGACTCTAGACTGTTTTTTTCAACTGTTCTAATGGTCATCATTATTAAAATCATTGAATGGTTTTTGAAAAGACAGGTTACTTAAGTCCTTCTGTGATGCACTGAGTAAAATTATCTTCTGGAAGAGGCTGACATCTTTTAAGTAATTTCCCTTGGTAATTATTATATAAATAAAAGAGGGAGAGTGATTACACCCTGTTATGTTAACTTCTCAATGGAAAAATATACAGTAAGCTTTTGCTGTGTGCCAGGCATTTGAGTAGATGCTTGGGACACACGGTTGGATGAGGCAGAGCTCCGTCTTCAAGGAAGACATCATGAAGATAATAGGCCAATAGTCAACTATCTACAATACATCGGAGTGCCTTTTAAAATAAAATTCTATCAAAAGATTTTTTAAAAAAAGAGCAAGTAACTTTTAGAACTTTTTAAGGACAATAATATAGAAAGTTCAGAATCATGGGCTTAAGAAATAGCCAGATTTGAAGCAGCACAGGTAATGAGAAGATAATACTGCCACTAATGTGGGAAGAAAAATCTCAAGAGGCATGGAAGGCAAAGTATACAGAGGTTTAATGAGTTTCATTAACACCATTAGAGGCAGAGTGGAAGAAGACTATTTAGCTGAGTCTTAAATCAGAGGAAGGAAGCATTGGTTGCTGACCATGGGAAGTTCCCAGAATCAGCTAAAAAATTTCTGCTTGCTCATGTCCAACATCCCTGTTTTTCCCAACGTGGGAATGGTTTCAGTATATGAAATAGAATAAAGCTGTAAAAGTAATATTGTAGTTTAGTAAAACTTGCTTATGATTTTTCTTCATACCCAGTTTCCCATTTGTGCTTTACTGATAAAGAAAAGCACATTTGCTTCATATTTAGGTTTGCTTCATATTTAGGCTACCAGCACTGTAAACCATTAGACACAGTTTTCAGATACATATAGTAAATAAAGAATGGCATAATCACACTGTAGAAAATTGACACTGTGAGTAGCAAAATCAGACTGTACTTTGTATTTTTTGGTTCTGAATGAGAAAATCTAGAAAATAGTCTTGAATGAGAAAATCTAGAAAATAGTCTTTTTAGACTTGTATTCTCCATCAACCATGCTTAGAAATGTTTATCTACCTCTACAAGAACTTGATTTTAGGAGATGGGTCAGGGTGCTGGGAAAAACCATAGGAAAGGCGCAAACCTTCTTGGAAGGCCAGGAGGTTTTGTAAAATCTTCAGTAAAGGGTTATGGCTGAGGGCAGCCTAATCCTCTTACCTTGAGCTAATAGTAAAGAGTAGATAACAAGGGAATGTAGAGGAGTTTATCTAAATAGTTGTATTCATGTTGTCCTAAAACCAACCTTTGATCATTCCTGGGCAGGATTGCTCTCTACTCAGGGGATCAGCAATATTAATTACCCACAAATGGTGTTTACTCAAGACCTTTGTCATTAAATCTGTTCTAAAATAAATACGAGCATCTTCAGCATATTGGGGTTGCACAAGCAGACTCCTTCTCCTGGGTCTGTAAGCCATGGGGTCCCCTAGCCACACCCTCACAGGCAAAACACCTGTGTCTGTGAACTCTTCATCCATCGCTCGGCCAGGGTCTGCAGGTCAGACTCAGCAGATGATCATCATCTGTTATTAATGTGACCATAGTCAACTGAATTGTGGATCAGTGCCTAGCAGTAAATTAATTTTTAAAAGTAGCATTGTAGTGCAGATTCATAAGGTGAAAATTAATCCTAAAATAACATGGAAGAAAAAGAAGGAAGAACGAGATTTTTAAAATCTAAGTAATCACTGGTGTAATAATGGAATAAAAATACAGTATCTTTTAAAAACATAAATTTGGCCAATAAAATTTAGGCATAGAAATGCCAATTATATCTGATACTATATAGTGCTTATATACCGGCAATTGTCCTAAATATTTTACATGTATTAATCTACTTAACTCTCACAGTACCATTATTATTGCCACCAGTAGGGTCTTTATTGTAAATATTGGGACAATTAAGCAATCAAGGCTAAGTAATTTGTGTAAGATCACTTGGTACCAAACATATTCTTCACTGTCCCAACTGTACAATAGCATCCCAAACTTCAAAAAATTGATTTCTCATCTTTGCCTGTTGGTGTCTTGGCACAAGGAGCCTGAAATTAACCGGCAGGCACCTGTATCCTGAGGCTTAATAGGACCATAAGGACAGCCCATAGACTATCACACTTGTTCACTATTTACTACATCAATGAGACCATATTTATTGAAGTGAATGAGCTAAAAGTGGCAAGTATGCAGGTTTCATATCCCATGAATACTGCATTTTGATCCCCTTTTGGATGAAAAAAATGCACGTATAACAAAACCATAGATTTCCAGTACATGTTGTCCAAGGGTGAACTGTATGCTGAAGCTCTCTAGCTGCAACGGATGAGTCTCCTAATATGCTGCCATTAAGATCATCTGTGTTTCACATTTAAGCCTTAACTGGTGGTTAATCACCTTTTAGTCTTCCACTGGCATTTTTCAAAATCATAAATTTCCCTAACAGCAATTATCAAAAGTCATAATCTTTGTCATCATTCCCGCATATTTCCCAATTGCTTTATATATTGCATCTACCAGTGCATTTCTTTTTGCCAGTACCATCTCAATTCACAACAAGTAGAAACTGGAACAATGGTACTACGATCACCTGCAAAGGACTGTATCTGTGGAAAGTACTACTTGCCAGCTAGTCAGCTGGTGATCCAGTTTTAAAATTCTATTTTTGAGTTGCTTTCTCAGACCACTTTCAGCAACAACTGTTTCAGTTGGGTTTCCCAGAAAGCAGCTTCTGAGATTAAAAATGTGCGTGCAAAATGTTTACTAGTAATTTCTCCCAGAATCAATATCTAGGAATGGTGGAAGTGAAGAAAGCAGAATCTGGCAGAGGTAGAGATTTAACAACAAGGAAGTTATGTAAGAGACCCCAACTCATCTGACTGGAATGCTGGTCTGAGATAGATACAAGGGTCTTTGTATTCTCATATTAACCAGTCATTGGATATGCATGGCTTTAGGAAACAGGGCATGACTTTGGGTAAGTACTGGAAATGTACTCACGTGAGGATACTTAGCTGCCAACACTGAGAAACTGGGGGATTAAGTGTCTCAGATCTGGATGAGAGATCTAGGTTGTACACAGCAATATCAATTGAAATTATTTTGTCTATGAACTAGAGCATCGGTTGAATGATTCATGGAGAACTTCCCACAGTAAATAGACCCCCACTCTCTTCTGGCTTGTAGGGTTTTTGCTGAGAGATCTGCTGTTTTTCTGATGGGCTTTCCTTTGTGGGTAACTTGACCTTTCTCTCTGGCTGCCCTTAACATTTTTGCTTTCATTTCAATTTTGGTGAATCTGACAATTAGTTGTCTTAGGGTTGCTTTTTGTGAGGAGTATCTTTTTGGTGTTCTCTGTATTTCCTGAATCTGAATATTGGTCTATCTTGCTAGGTTGGGGTTGTTCTCCTGGATAATAACCTGAAGTGTGTTTTCCAACTTGGTTCCATATTTCCCGTCACTTTCAGGTACATCAGTCAAATGTAGGTTTGGTCTTTATACATAGTCCCATATTTCTTGGAGGCTTTGTTCATTCCTTCTCATGCTTTTTTCTCTAATCTTGTCTTCACACTTTATTTCATTAAGTTGATCTTCACTCTATGATACCCTTTTTTTCACTTGATTAATATACCTACTGATAGTTGTATATGCTTCATGAAGTTTTCCTGCTGTTTTTTTCAGCTCCATCAGGTCATTTATGTTCTTTTCTAACTGGTTATTCTAGTTAGATATTCCTCTAATCTTTTTTCAAGGTTCTTAGCTTCCTTATATTGGGTTAAAACATGCTTCTTTAGCTCAGAGGAGTTTGCTATTACCCACCTTCTGAAGCCTACTTCTGTCAATTTGTCAAACTCATTCTCTGTCCAGTTTTGTTCACTTGCTGGTAAGGAGTGGTGATCCTTTGGCAAAGAGGTGTTCTGGTTTTTGGAATTTTCTTTTCCTCATATTCGTGGATTAATCTATCTTTTGTTTTTGATGCTGGTGACCTTTGGATGGGGTTTCTGTGTGGACATTCTTTTTGTTGATGTTGATGCTATTGCTTTCTGTTCATTAGTTTTTCTTCTTACAAGCCTCTCTACTGCAAGTCTGCTGAAGTTTTCTGGAGGTTCACTCCAGACTCTGTTTGCCTATGTATCACCAGTGGAGGCTGCAGAGCAGCAAAGATTGCCGTCTGTTCCTTTCTCTGCAAGCTTTGTCCCAGAGGGGCACCCACCAGATACCAGCCAAGCTCTCCTATATGAGGTGTCTGTCAACCCCTGCTGGGAGGTATCTCTTAGTCAGAAGGCACGGGGGTCAGGGACCCACTTGAGGAGGCAGTCTATCCCTTAGCAGAGCTTGAGCACTGTGCTGGTAGATCCACTGCTCTCTTCAGAGTCAGCAGGCAGGAATTTTTTAGTCTGCTGAATCTGTGCCCATAGCTGCCCCTTCCTCCAAGTGGTCTATTCCAGGGTTATGGGAGTTTTAGCTACAAGCCCCTGCCTGGGGCTGCTGCCTTTCTTTCAGAGATGCCCTGCCCAAAGAGGAGGAATCTAGAGAGGAAGTCTGGCTATAGGGCTTTGCTGAGCTCAGTGGGCACTGCCCGGTTGGTACTTCTCGGGTTGCTTTGTTTACACTGTGAGAGGAAAACCGCCCACTCAAGCCTCAGTATAATAGTGGATGCCCCTTGCCCCACCAAGCTGGAGTATACCAGGTCAACTTCAGACTGCTGTTCTGGGAGAGAATTTCAAGTTAGTGAATCTTAGCTCACTGGGTTCCATGGGAGTGGAATCTGCTGAGCTAGACCACTTGGCTCCTTGGTTTCAACCCCTTGTCCAGGGGAGTGAACAGTTCTGTCTCACTGGCATTCTAGGAACCACTGGACTTCAAAAGAAAATCCTGCAGCTATCTCAGTGTCTGCCCAAATGGCTGCCCAGTTTTGTGCTTGAAACCCAGTGACCTGCTGATGCAGGCACCCGAAGGAATAGCCTGGTCTGTGGGTTGAAACGACTGTGGGAAAAGCATAGTATCTGGGCCAGCAAGCACATTCTGTCATGGCACTGTACCTTATGACTTCCCCTGACTAGGAGATAGAGTTCCCAGACCCATTGCGCTTTCAGGGTGAGGCGATGCCCCACTCTGCTTCCACTTGTCATCTGTGGACTGCACCCACTGTCTAACCAGTCCCAGTGAAATGAACTGGGTACCTCTGTTGCAAACAGAAAGTCATCTGCCTTCTGTGTTGATCTCCTTGGGTGCTACAGACCGGAACTTTTCGTATTGTGCCATCTTGCCCAAGAATCCCGTATTTTTTTTAATAGAAAAAAAGGAGCATACAACTTTTAATTGATGTGCATATGAACAGGAGAGCCATATACCAAGCCTCACATATATGAAAGTTTAAGGAGGAGCCACGTGGTTCAGGCTCAAATCTTCTTACCTTTCAGAGATTCTAGTTAATTATTTTAGCTCTTACAGAAACTCATAGCAATGAATATTATTTATTCACAAGGTACTGCATGGGTGGAGGTCATACATACTATCAAAAGCCTAAAGTCAGTAGGGGCTTTATTCTAATTCAGAACCTCTGCTACCCGTTTGTGTAGCCTGGGATACTTGCTCAGAGTTCAGTTTCACAAAAATCCATGTCTTATAGTGCTGGCATGAATAATACAGTCTTGTTTGTATATGTTCACACATCTCTCTCCTGCCAACTGTAGGACAGCCTTTTTTATGTATAATGCTTTATATACATATTTTCTGCTGCTTCCGAGTAGTGACAGATTGTTTTGTGACAGCACAAACACAAAATCTCTCCTTAGTTCAACTCCTAGACGCTGTAAGAAACTTTAGAAGAGGAAATGGCTAAGGAAAGGTAGTTAGCTGCCATCCTCAAAGGAAAGAAGGAAATGATCTGGAAACTAGTCAAAACAGCACTCCTATAGCTGGCCAACTATTTTTGTGGTTTTTAAAGAAGGTGGTCCCTTTATACTCCTGGAGAAACATACCTAAACCTCCTGAGTATGTCATCACTATTTATGTGTGCCATCATGGCCTTGAGGGACCTATTCTGCAGTATGAATTTCTAATTTTGAAATCTACAGCATATGCAGACCCGCTTTATTTGACTCAGCTTGGGAAGACAGACTGCTACTGGGCAATATCACTAGGTAACCAAAGAGGAGGCAAGAGAGTTCAAACCCCATTTTCTATTTAAGTAAAAGAACAGGTAATTATTCTGCGGCATGTTACTTGGGTTGTATCATATCTTTTAACACCAGGGTTTTATTTTTAGCTGCTTAGTTACTGAGATCACTATTCTAAGTAAACAATATCATACACTATAACATGAACAAGAAAAAAGCCCCAAAACTTTGAACAGGGAAGCAAAATAGCACTGTAAATAGGTCTACTTAGTAAGTAGCAGGGCAAATTAAGGGAAAAACAGATAGCTAATGCTGTATTTTGCAGCTCTCCTTTATTATTTATTTATTTATTTATTTATTTATTTTGAGAGGGAGTTTTGCTCTTGTTACCCAGGCTGGAGTGCAATGGCGAGATCTCAGCTCACTGCAACCTCCGCCTCCTGGGTTCAGGCAATTCTCCTGCCTCAGCCTCCTGAGTAGCTGGGATTACAGGCCCGCGCCACCATGCCCAGCTAATTTTTTGTATCTTTAGTAGAGACGGGATTTCACCATGTTGACCAGGATGGTCTCGATCTCTTGACTTCGTGATCCACCTGCCTCGGCCTCCCAAAGTGCTGGGATTACAGGCATGAGCCACCGTGCCCGGCCTGCAGCTCTCTTTTATATGCAGTATGGCTTACAAGTCAATAAAACACTGTTTAAGACAAGGAGATAAAATTTAAATGCCTAATATATATATATTATTAAGATGTGTTTCTCTAATTAGTATAAAGTAATGGATATATATTTAGACTTTCATTACGGAGAAAAGGCAGGAAATCCAGAACACGTGAGGAAATAGCATGTCTCCTTTTGCCTGCCAAATGCTTCTAATTATTTATCTGTACTTACTGTTTCATTTTTCTTGTCTACACTTACTCTTTTTACCCTAATCTGTTTGTGCCTTCAACCCTTGTTGAGATTATTTTCCAAACTATCGTAAAAGTCTAGTTAATTGCCAAATTCTGTTTGACCTCTTTACAATGTCTGACATTATTGTCGATGTGATTGCCTTGAAATGCTCTTTTTCCTTGCATTGCATTCTCCTAAGGGTACTTCTTTAACAGAAGCAACTACTCTGTGAAACCTGATTTTGTTCAATGCAGCATGCAGAACTATTAGCTATGTTGGGCAAATGACTTTAAAAATGTGTGCCTCAGATTGTTCATCTGTAAAATGGATGCAATAATAGTAGTACTCCCTACTTACATGGTTCTTCTGAAAATAAAATGAGTTGACTGATGTCAAGGATTTAGAACAGTGCCTGGCAAAGAGAATTATCCTACTCTTGCTTGTGCCATTACTGTCTAATGGAGTCTAGTTCTAAAAGACGTTGTTCTTGACAGTTGTGATTTTTTTTCTTGATTATTGTATCTACTTCCTGGCTTACACTTGTATCTAATTGATCATCATTCATGAATGTGACCTCTTCCCTCTTGAGCTCTACTCTCATATCACTAAGTTTGCTAATACCCTCTCATGGATGTCTAATAGGGAATCAAATTAATTAACACAGGATATCAAAAATTTCATTCATGTATTAATTCATTTACTATTTTCTAGACACTGTATTTGGCCCAGGAACACTGTTGGCTTGAGAACAATTTGTTGGATATAGTATCTCAATGTTTTTTCCATCTTGAAAGCTTTGGGTATTGCCCCACTGTATCGTGGTGTTGAATGATGTTGCTGACAGTGTGTCTAAGGACAATCTACTTTTTTTTTTAACTCTTTTTTTTTTAAGTCCAGTAATTTTACTAGTATATTTTTTGGTACTTATGATTCTACATAATTTTTTTTCTGGCATCAAGTATGCTCTTTCAATTTGTAAATTCAACTTTTTACTTTTAGAAACATTTTAAATTTATATATTATTTAAATATATTATCTCTGGGATTAATAATTTTTTTTATTGGGAGTGGTATCACCTTTGACTGTTTTCCCTATTTCATATTGTCTCTACACACCTTTACACTTTTACTTTATTATTCTTTGTTGTGTGTTTTTTATCCATGTCTTTGTAAATATTTCCTTTATTTTGTCATGATTTTTCTTTTCTTTC
Source organism: Callithrix jacchus (assembly GCF_049354715.1). Lineage (NCBI taxonomy): Eukaryota > Metazoa > Chordata > Mammalia > Primates > Cebidae > Callithrix > Callithrix jacchus. The sequence continues at coordinate 101,758,587 of NC_133516.1, read as the reverse complement.
TCTTTTTTTTTAACTGAGGATTGTTAGCTCGTATTTGTGTCCCCCTGTCTCACTATTGCTACCTTCAGTTATTGTCTTCACTGTGACAACTTTTCTTGATTTGTTAAGTTTCTTGAATTTAAAGAAGCATGCTGTTTTCTGATCATGTTTTTCTCCATCTCCGATTCATTTATCCTGTTCTTTCTCTTATGTTTTTAAAATCATTTTAAGTTTATTTTCTATTATTTCTCATCTCTGAATAAAACAAGATGACTTAATTACAGAATATCTATTGGAAAAGTAAGTAGTGCAAGTTCTCAAAGCAGATATTCTTCCCAATTCACATAGAAATCCCTGTGGACACAGAACTGTAGGGCCGTATGCATTTGGTGAACTGTTTCTCTGGTTTCTTCAGCCAGCAGGCTTTGCAGCTACTGGAATCCTTGTGATTCAGAATCTCTTTCCCTAACAGAGGGTTTTCCATGGAAACAGCAAAGAAGACTCCAACATCAGTTTCCACACTACTTTTTTATTATTTCTGATACGAAATTCTGTTTTTTCTTCCTGTGGGCAGCTAGGCTCTGATGAGATTTGTAGCTTCTTCCAGCCTGGTTATCTTTTTTATACCCATTGTACCTTCACTATATTTGAAATAGTTTCTCACACATTTTAATTTGAATTATGAATATTTTCTATTTCTCTGAAGATGGGAGTTTTCTTTCTGTTTCTTGTTCTCTTTTATTACATGCTTTACAAGCTAAAAAAGGACGAGACCATTTTATCCACCATTTAAAAATTAAAAGTGAAATATACATTTCACTATAAGGTATACTATGACATCCTCAGAAAGCAGAAAAGTACTTGTCCTCTTCTCCTCGTTATTAAGATTACATATCCAGTCCAATTCAAATGTATGTATTTTTACCCAATTAGAAAATACTCCCTCCACCCTAAAACTTGTCACTGTACCAGATAAATGCCAAAAGTTAACCTGGACAATAAAAATGCTGGCATTGAACATGTGTTAGGATACAACGAGTTTAACACTTAAGTGAATTTTAGGCTGTAGTCCTTTGAGGAATTAGATCTGCGTTGCTAAAGTAGCTGATTAAACAAATTAAACTAAGTAAATAAGTGAATTAGCACTCAAAGGTCTATATATTTTCATATTATTATATATTGTCAATTACTGTGCTAGAGATGTGTGTGTGTGTGTGTGTGTGTGTGTATTTAGGTGTGTGTATATATATAGGCGCTTATAATATGAACAATTCATATGCAGTAATTGTCTAATGGCATTCTAAGACTGATATGAATTCACTTTAGAATTTCAATGTCAGTTATGTCACAGGAAATTTTCCTTTGTCCTGGCTTCAGTTAGGTATTATTACATATGCCTGTGATGGGAGAAATTAGAAAAATGGTAAATTTAAGGCCAATGTCATTTGTTTTTGTTTCTTCTATTTATGCATAGGCTTGGAATAAGTGACCCTTCTGCTATTTCATGACTAGGTCACATACTTGGTGCAAGATCTATAAGAGAGAATGAAGGGGACAAAACACAGAAAGGAAATTTATATTTATAAAAATGGAACATGATAATTGGAAAAAGTAGATTTATGTTTTGGAAATCTGTGGTTTGGTATGCACCTTATGTGTTTAGATTTCATATAATTACCTTAACAAATTGTTCTTATCTGAAATGTTTATTTTTATCAGCAACAGAGGGAAATTTTCTTGATAGGGTGATTTATATATACCTACTGTGAAATTTCTACATGAAGATCAAAGTTTAACAGGCATCTCAAGGAACATGGTATAGTTTTTAAAGGATCAGCTTTCAACATTCTCAGATTAGTAAGTTCTTAGTGGGTTACTGTGAAATTGGGTTTATTCAAAACATAACCAAAAGAAACATTGTCTGGGGACAAGCTGTCTCAGGAAATTAGTAACAGGTGACATGGAAACTTAAACCTCAAGGTCAATAGCCCCAATTTGTCCTGAGTCAATAGTGGCTAGGAAGTCATCAGAGTACAAATGTTGGTCAGTTATCCAGGAGAAAGAAGGAAGGTGTTCTAATCTTGTTCTTTGAAATTGTTTGTATCACAAGTTCTAATTTGAAAATAAGAGAGGGTGTATACACACATGCAAGCATACATAAACATACAAACATAAACATAACTATTAAGATAAAACTGAATGTCTGCAGGTATATGGTTCTAATCAGCAGGATTAAAGATATTTTACGTTTCATCTTTTTGCCAATTCTTGTTTTCTAAATGTTTTACAGTAAAATATTTTGCTTATGCTACAAGAAAAAAAATTAAAACATTTTTCTTTCCCAGACTGATTTCTAAAGAACTAAAAGATAATCTCAACATTATCTTCACTTGTTTATCTCTTTAGATCCTGTCTTTAATTACTTTAGCCGGTAACTCTTCTGTGAACCATTCAATATTGTCTTAAGCACCTGGCCTAATAGTTAATCTACCCCACTTCCTCATTATTTAGTACTTATTTCTCCATTTCGGGCATCAAATAGGTTAAATTCTCATGCCTCCAGAAATCTCCAAGGGATTACCCACATGTTTTTCAGACTCAATATCATATTAGAACAATTTTTAAATATTTGACCTAGTTTATCTTTTTTTTAATGTAATTTTCAATCTGAGTGAGTGAATGCTCACTTAAAAAAATGTTATAGAATAATAAGGCTTATAATGACAAAAACAACAAGCCTCTGTTCTGCCACTTCACAGCTCTCATTTTGCTTCTCAGAGATAACATTTAACATATATTATTTATTTACCCAATAGCTGATGAAGGGCCATTATATTTCAGACACTGCTGAAATTCAGCAGGAAAGGAAATATGATATATTGGGGGGGTGAAATATTAAATAGATTTTATAGGACAAGCTTAATCGAAGGGTGACTTTTGTCACCTGAGGGAAGTGCAGGAGTTACTTCAATGGCTGTCTAGAATCAGAGATTTCTAGGCAACAAATGCAAAGGCCATGAGATAGGAATACGCCTGTTGATTTCAAAAGCACTTCAATATTCACAGTCCTCCTGGTATTTTGGTATTTTCCTACATAACTAGTCAGTGTGTTATTAATATCAAACATCTTATCTTGAATTCCACCAATACAGAAGTCAATTGCTCTCTGCTATACTACTGTCCCATCTTCTTATCCTCCCTTGACCCCCAGCTCAGTAATATTAGAATATTTGGTTAAGTTGATGATCAGATATTATGTTATTCTGGCTATGCAAATTATATTCATAATAAGTACTAGATTACAACCAGACATTTTTTGCATTAGTTAAATTTCTAAAATCAATAGCTACTACATTCTTTATTTGCTCATCATGCTGTCCAATTTTATTAATATTTTCCTAAACACTTCAATACTTTTTTCAACGTTTTTGTTTGTCTTTGATTTTTGGTATGTCTTGCTATACGCCTCCCTGGATTAAATTTGATTTGAGACCTCTATGCTTTCTGTACTGGGTGTTGGCCATTTCCCAGATTAGGGAAATTTCCAGCCATTATTTATTTAACTATGATTTTTTATCTTTTTTCTCTTTCTTTCTCTTCCTTCTGCAATTCTTATGATATGATGGTTTGTTCTCTTGATAGCATCCCATAATTTCCATAGGCTTTCTTTTTTTCTTTTTTATTCTTTTGTCTTTTTGCTTCTCTCACTCAATCTTAAATTCTCTTTCACTCATTGATTCTTTATTTTGCTTCATTGAGTGTACTGTTGAAGCTTTTCTTTGAATTTTTCAATTCAATTCTTATATTTTTTACTTCTAGGATTTCTAGCAAGCTCTTTGCTATTATTCCTTTTCTTTGTAGATCTCATGTTTTCATGCTAATTGTATTACATTTTATATTTGTATATTATTGTAGTTTACTGAACTTCTTAATGAATCTTGTTCTGAATTCTTTGCCAGTAATTTTATACATCTCATTTATTTGGTATCCATTACTGGAGCTTTATTAGTGTACTTTGAAGGTTTCATGATTCCCTGATTTTTTGAGATTCTTATATTCTTGCATTGTTTTCTCTGTATTTTAAGGAAGAGCCATCTACTCTAGCCTTTACAGGTTTTCTTTGGCAGGGATGAAACTTCTCTACTTTGTCTACCCTGTTGTTTTAGAAGGGCCAACTGATAACCCTAGGCAGGCAGAACTTGTTGTGAGTTCTCTAGTTGACTGGGCCTCTGGTTTTGCTCTGATGTTGAATGATGCTATTGGCTGAACTCAACTGACTGATAAGACCACTGGCTGGGTTCTTTTATCAGGCATAGCTGCTGGCTGGATACTTCAGTGGGTTCTGCCGAGTCTGGTTACAGGAGATAGTATTTGGCTAGACATTTCCACTATTTGAGATGGCCAGTGCTGCAGATTGAGCTCTAGGATTAAGCAGAGTTGCTCCTCTGGACAGGCAGGACATAAAGCTTCTTAGGGATACCCAGTTGAGTGTTACTGTCTGGCTGGAGCTATAGTGTAGGCTTTTGGCTGAGCTGAGTGGCTGTCTGACCTCCGAGTTCAGTATGTAGACCTTTAACTAATTTCTCTTGTCTTCCAATACCTCACCCCAGCTCTTCACTCTGCCTAGAATTTCCCAGTCCAGGCCCTTCTAGAGAGTGATGCTTTATGAAGCAGTGACCCCTAATCTCCAGCCTGAAGAAGGGTGTATTATGACTGTTTAGTCATTGTGATCAGATTGTTAGAGCCTACAATTCTGTGTAAATGTTTTGTGTAATGTAATATTTTATTTCTCTGGGATATATTTCCAGGAGTGTAATTTCTGAGTCATATTATATTATAGTCTTTAAAAATCCATCAAACTATCTCCCAGAATAGGTATGTCATTTATATTCACCCCAAAAATGTATGTGAGATCCATTTTCTCTGCATTCTCACCAACTTTTGGTATTGTCACCCTTTTTAATTGTGCTCTTCTGATACATAAAGTGTAATGTTTTGACATGGCTTAAATTTTAATTTTCAAAGTAGCCAATGATAAAAAGCATAAAAATCGTTAAAAAATATATTTTATTGCACTTTAGTTTCTGGGGTACATGTGCAGAACATGCAGGATTGTTGCATAGGTACACACATGGCAATGTGGTTTGCTGCCTCCATCCCCGTCACCTATATCTGGCATTTCTCCCCATGTTATCCCTCCCCAGCTCCCTATCCCCCGCTGTCCCTACCCTAGTCCCCCCAAAAAAGTCTTAAATACTTTTTTTATTCATTTACCCTCTCCCTTTTATATTATAAATATCTTTAATATTTTGTCTATATACATTAGAAATCATATCAGACAATGGTATGATTTTTGTTTCACCCACCTGACATAATTTAGAAGACTCAAGATGAGAAAGAAAGTATACTGTATTTACCCATATTTCTACTTTTTCGGTCTTTATCTCTTCATTCTTGATGTTCCAAGTTTCCTTTCTTTATTATTTTATCTTTGATAAAACTTTCTTCAGACATTATTTCAGGAAGGCATGTTGATGTCAAATTCTCTTAGATTTTCTTCATCTGAGAATGTCTTAATTTAACTTTTGTTTCTGAAGATATTTTTGCTGAATATACATTTCCAAGTTGACTGGGTTTTATGTTGTTCATTTTTTTTTTTGGTCAGCAGTGAAAAATATGCCATTTTTTTGGGACCTCCATAGTTTCTGATGACAAATTTGCTTTCATTCACAGTGTTATCCCTCTATAGATAATGAACCATTTCTTTCTGGCTGCTTTTAAGATATTTTTGTTTTTAATTTTCAAAAGTTTCACTATGTTGAGTGTTGGCATCAATTTCTTTGGGTTTATTCTGTTTGGAATTTTTCTCAGCTTTTTGGATTTGTAAGTTTATGTCTTTTTGCCAAAGTTTGAATTCATCAGTTATAGGTTTTTTTGAATACTTATTAGATCTTTTGTTTTAGGTCTTCAGATTTTAAAGGCCCTGTTCTTTCTTTCTCTTTCTTTCCTTCCCTCCCCCCTCCCTCCCTCCTTACCTTTCTTTCTTTCTTTCTTTCTTTCTTTCTTTCTTTCTTTCTTTCTTTCTTTCTTTCTTTCTTTCTTTCTTTTCTTTCTTTCTTTCCCTTTCTCTCTCTCTTTCTTTCTCTCTCTCTCTCTTTCTTTGTCTCTCTCTCTCTCTCTCTCTCTCTCTCTCTCTTTGTCTCTCCATTGTTTAGTTTGGGTAATGTCTACTATTCTATATTTGAGTTTATAAATTTATTTTGGTGCCCTCCATTCTGCTGTAAAACACATCATCAAGCACTTTATTTGATTAATTTATATTTCACTCTAAAAGTTTCATTTGCTGCTGCTTTGTATTTTCTTATTTGCTGAGACTTTATATATTTCTATTTGTTTCAAGTGTTTCTGAGATTGCTTACTGAAAATATCAGTGGTAACATCTTTTTTTCAGATATATTCATTATCTGTGTCATCTTGGTGCTGGTATCTGTTTATTGCCTTTTGTCATGTAAGTTCAGATTTTTCTTGTTTTTAGAAAGGATAGATTTTGAAATTCTTTCCTTGGTATTGTAGAAAGTATGTTGTTAGACCCTAGATATTTTTTAGTATCCTTTTTTTCTGCCAGGGAGTCACATTATGTAGGTGTGGAGTAAAGGCAAAAGCTCAGTTAACCACACTAGGTCCCATTGATAGTATCACTATCACAGTGAAGAAATCAGAATGCCAATTAACATCAGATTTGTACCATGTCATTTCACCTCATTGTTTCTTTATGCGCATAAAAATTATACTTTCTATTTGGTCTTATTGAAGTATATCAGGCAAAGGGAAGTGGAAGACTGACTTGACCTACTTTCTATCATTGGACAGAAAGACAAATTTAACTCTTTAGCAACCCCAGTGATTCTGCAGAAAAAAGGCTTTGTTTCCTTTTATGTTTGTCTGGGTTAGGGTTGGTATTACTAAAAATGTCTTTTATACTTCTACACAAACTTTTTCTGGTCCTTTTTTTAGAGGGTATAGGCATACTTCAAAGATACTGTGCGATTTTCTTCCAAACTAACTATCTAACTATCTAACTATCCCAAGAAAACACATCACACAAACTTTTTGATCATCCACTACATATAAAAGTTATATTTGTGCTATACTATAGCCTATTACATGTGCAGTCACATTGTGTCTAAAAATACATATTTCAATTGAAAAACACTTTATTGATAAAAAATGCTAATGATTATCTGTTCACACACTGAGTCATAATCTTTTTGCTGGCAGAAGATGTTGCCTCAATGTTGATGACTGTTGACTGATCAGGGTGGCAGTTTCTGAAGATTGAGATGGCTATGGCAATTTCTTAAAATGAAACAACATAAAATTTGCTACCTTAATTGATTCTTTCATGAAAGATTTTTCTGGAGTAAATGATGTTGGTAGCATTTTATTCATAGTAGATCTTCAAACCCTGCTGCTGCTTTATCAACTGAATTTGTGTAATATTCTAAATCCTTGGTTGTCATTTTGACAATGTTCACAGCATTTTCACCAAGAATAGATTCTTCTTTAAAAAGCACTTTCTTTGCTCATCCATAAGAAGCAATTCCTCCTCTGTTCCAGTTTTATTATGAGATTGCAGCAATTCAGTTATATCTTCGGGGTCTGCTTCTAATTCTAGTTATCTTGCTAGTTGCATTATATCTGCACTTCTTTCCCAGAAGCCTTCAACCCCTTCAAGTCATTTTTGAGGGTTTGAATAAACTTCTTCCAAACTCCTATTGATGTTAATATTTTGACCTTCCATGAAACATGAATGTCCTGAATCCTGAATCATGGATCCTATCCAGGTTTTCAACTTGCTTTGCTCAAATACATTATAGAAATAACTACCTATGGCTGCTATAGCCTTATTAAATATGCTTCCTTACTTTTCTCTGCCTTCATAGAATTAAAAAAAAGTTAAGGCCTTGGTCTGTATCAGTCTTTGGCTTAAGGTAATGTTATGGCTGGGTTCGACCTTCTATTCAGACCACTCAGTTTGTCAGCATCAGCAATACAACTATTTCCCTTCGTTGTCATTCCCTTTGTTGTGTTCACTGGAGTAGCATTTTTAATTTTCTTCAAGGACTTTTTTTTTTTGCATTTACAATTTGACTAACTAGCACAATAGGCCTAGATTTATGGCCTGTCTCAGCTTGCAACATGCCTTCCTCATTAAGCTTAATATTTCTAGGTTTTGATTTAATGTGAGAGGTATGTAACTTTTTCATTCACTTAATCACTTTTAGCCCATTATAGGGTTATTAACTAGTCTAATTTCAATATTGTTGCATGTCAGGGAATAGAGAGGCATAGGATCGGGAAACAGATGGGTGAATGCTAGTCAGTGGAGCAATCTGAGTTCACATAAAATATATGAAGTCAACTGTGGGCACAGTTCATGGCACCCCAAAACAGTTACAATAGTAACAGCAAAGACCACTGATTATAGATCATAATATTAATACCAGATATAATAATAATGAACAAGCTGGAAATATTGTGAGAATCACCAAAATGTGACCCAGAGACACAATGTGAGCACATGCTGTTGGGAGTTTGCTGTTGACAGACTTGCTCAATGCATTGTTGCCACAAATCTTCAATTTGTAAAAACTGCAATTTCTGTGCAGCACAATAATGGGAAGCGCAAAAACATGAGGTAGGCCTGTGTAGGCTTGTATTTTGGGCTTTTAAAATTGTCTTTGTCTGTTAGTAGTTCTGGGTTCCAGTTTTCTCCAATGCTCCATCTAAGATATATGAAAGGAAAAAGAAAACCCAAGGAACTCATTTCTATGCTGTTCTTCAGTTATGGAGGTTCCTAGCTAGTCTACCTTCTTTTTCAGCCGTTCAGACTTTCTGTGTTTTCTTACAGTATTTATGCCCAGAATTTTCAGTTGTCTCAGAGAAGACTTGCAAGAAATGGGGCAATTTCATCTTAGGAAAGCCAGAAGCCCCAATATTCATCTTTAGGTTCATTTTATAATATTATTCTAGTCAGTTGACATATAATGTTGAACTGTGTTATCCATTTATCCAGCTATTTCTTTTTCCATGCATTTATTTATTCTTTCTTCATCTTTTTTTTATTCACAATTTGTTTGTATGGCATAGTTGTGAGGTTCTATTCTGGTGGTTACTGGACATGAGATCAGAACCATTACTATCAAGACCAATAGAGCCCTAGATATGTCCACACTTTATTGTAGAAGACATTATTTAAAAAATGAATTTTGTTTCAAGTAGGAGAACATAAGATAAATCATTACTGGCTTTGTTTATATGTATAATATTTGTTTACAGTGAATAATAAACATTTTCTTGAAAGAGAACATTATCTGCAAAATGTAAATATCTGGCACAAAGGCTTGAGGTAAAAGGTTCAAAGACCTCCTCATCCATTAGTGTTGGTATTGCTGGTTATGTGGATACAGTAAATTATCTCTTAGCATGAGAGTCTCTACCTGAGTCACTCCTGCCCTCCTCCCTGCCTTCAGCTCTGAAAGAGTACTTTGTGGTTCTCTGAAAGTTTTAAAACACCTGGGCAGTATTACCGTGAGGATTAATGTTCATAATTACTATGAATATTATTCACAAGGTGACCTGTTTATCGTTGATCCTGGCTAATAATATTTCATTTCCTTCAGTAGTGTGTTTTCTGCTGTAGCTTTGGTGTCTCCCGAAGCATGGAGCACAGAGGGATCACCTTGCTTACTGTACTCCAGCGACAGCTGCCACCAGTCACAGATAATTACAAACTCTCGGGTCAGATATACCAGGCCAACCAGAGTGTCATAAATTGTGTGTGTGAATTGCCCAGGGGCCCCTGACTACGTCTGAAACAGAGCCAAAAATAAAACTCCTGACTCTTCCCATACAACTGACTTGCTTCTTTAAATCAAAGTCTCAATTGCCTGTGCTTTTTCTGTCCTATGTATCTCCCGTTGTTATTCTTTCCAGCTGTCTCCTCTAATCTCAGCAAGATTGGTAACAATTTTCATTTTTTCTCTGACCTTATAAACAGGTGGTACCAAAGATATGATATGTGTCGTTATACCATGGAAATAGACGTCTTCTTAGTTTGATCTTACTTCTGTCTTTCTGCTATTATCTTACATGCACATACACAGGTGATTTTCCTATGTGCTTTTTTGTAAGCATTATGGGTCTTACCCCTGTGTTGTGTTCTAAGGAAGCTTAATCTGTAAAGCTGCTTCTGTTCCAAAAAGTTTACTTACTACAGCTTTTTTGGAAATTAACAGTATCTATTAGTATAATGTAGTTTATTAGTACTATTACTCCATAGTGCTATTTAAGGCCAAATATAGTACCATTTGTACTATCATAGAAAATCTACTTGGTTTAACTCTGGGTTTTTTCAGACTTATTATAAAATACTTTTAATCAAAGTTTTATTTATAAACATTGTAGTGCACTGATCTCAAGATTACAGCTTGTCTAGCTTTGACAGATGCAAACACCTAGGTGATCCACACCCCCCATCAAGATGCAAAACATTATATCCCTGAAAAATTTCCCTCATGTCCCTTCCCAATCTTTATGAGTTCTGATGCATCTGTGAATCTGTGTTCTGCCATTGTAGATTATTTTTGCCTTTTTCATATAAACAAAATCATACATATATGCCATTTTGTGTCTAGCTTTTCTTGATCAATATACTGTTTTTAAGATTGTCATGTTGTTGCATGTTTCACCAGTTTAATCCTACTTTTCAGTAGTATTTCATTGTATATTTCAGTTTGTTTATTAATTACTTTTTCTCTTGACTGGTACAATATTATTTCTACTTTTTTGCTACTGTGAATAAATCTGTTAGGAGCATTCTTTTGCAAGCTTTCTGTGGACATAGGCATTTTTTCTTTTGGATGTATTCCTAGAAGTGGATTTGATGACTCACAGGGTAAATATATGTTTAACTTTTTAGAAAACTGCTAATATGTTATCCAAATTGATTGTACCATTTTACATTCCCACAGAAGTGTACGAGAATTCCTGACTCAAGAATTTTTGTCAAACGCATGGTAATAGACTAAGATATACAGTGTGAAATGTTGACATAAATACTATAAAAAGGGGTATAGTCAAAAGAGATGAGAAAAATAGGAGCCTATTCTTTCAAGGTCTAATTCAGATAAATTTAGCTGTATGTCTTGTTTGTTCTGCTCATGACTCAAAGTATTCTCAAGGTATAATTAATCTCTGGTGGCTAAGAGATTTTAGATGTTTCTTCATATTTCTATGATGTGTCCAGATAAGTTCACTGCAAAGTATTTTTCAGTTAAATCATAAAATCTGATGCAGAATTTCGAGTCCAGTTTATTCCTGTATAGTAGAATTAGTAGTCCTGCTTGAAATTCATAATTTACTTCTATTTTTAAATAACAAGTGTTAAATGAAAATAAGAGATTGAATATTGAAAGAAGGAAATTTTTTCATATCTATAGATTGAAACTTCACAGTATTCTTAAATTTTGAGATTTGCAAACATTTATTGAAATCTGGGCTCTTCGAAATACAGTTTGGCTAATAATATTTCAGGCAGCTCTATTAAAGTATTTTAAAAACATGTGATTTGAAGGCTCATTAAATCACAGTAAATAATCACGTTTGTGTTTTGAATGAGAGAATGGCTATTTAGGGAGTAAGACGGGGTAAATTAAAGAAGAACCTACTGACTTTTGAGTGGGGGATTAGCAGACAGAATGAGAATATGGTAACTCTTGACCACTGAGTGGTTCATATCCACTTTGCTTGACTCCTGGGATCTTCTAAACATTTTATTAGGTTTTCTTTTTATAAGTGCATATGATAATAGGGTAGGAAAGTACCCTAGTATCTAGACAGAACTTTTATTTGATGTTTACATTTTCTCCAAACCATTTTCCCCAGTTTATTTACCTTTCAACAATAGAAGGATTTGCTTCAGTGGCATGGAGAAGGTCAAGGGAACATATACTTATGGACCGAAAATGAATTTTATTACTCTTTTCTTAGTCGTATTCATCAGGCTCCCTTTATTATTCCAAGACAAAAGACAGTAAGGAGAGTGTACATGATGACCAAAGGCATATCTACCTAGTACTAACGTTCATAAAAATGGGAGGCTGTTTGATGCCTGTCAAAATGGAAAGCATGGATTAGAATAGCTAGAAAATACTATGGTGTCTATACCCGAAAACACCATGGTCATCCGAAATGTCTTCTTTTATTACCTTAGATTTAGATTCTTCAGTGTCCTTTATATCAACACAGTTGAACAGAGCCCTGTCTTCAATTTTCTGATATTGCATCAGGTAATTTTTGCCATTATTCTAGTTTGTTATTATTTGAATGTTTTATTGTGAAGTATTTTCTTTTTGAAGAGAACAAATGATTATTTTAGGAATCACTATTTTATCTACCCTCACCAACCCCAATTATAATAACCCAAATAAGTGCATTTTCTTTTTTTAACTAAGTCTTCTTTTAAAGAAACGTGATGTGGGTGTCAGAGAGTAGGAGGCTGTCTGACTGAAATCAGCTGAGAATTCTTGTCAAACTGTTGTTGTTAATAAAAATCATAATTTCTTTTTATTTTAATACAGCAACCTCTCATTGTGGATATTAGCAGGAGCCTGTTATAATCCTGTAAATATTTAAATTGCTTTAGAAGGGACAGAAGAGTGCCAGAAAAACGGATGAGAGCAAAACCCAGAGATTTCAGGAAGCTGGTTGATTCCAGTTATCTTTGCTGATATCAGGTGAACTATGGTGTAGTGGAGTCTCACGCATCAGCCTTTCATAAGATTGCAGCAGGCAGAATTCTAAGATGCCCCCTAAGAGTCTGAGATTCCCTGAGGTACATGTCCTATATACTCTCAAGAACTGTGAATATAATTTATTTCGGTCTGGTGTTTAGGTTATACAACATGACAGAATTGACTTTAAAAGAAGGAGATGATCATAACTGTAATCAAGGTACGGGGCTTAGTTTATATTCAAAATAATCAAATTATGCACTTTAAATTCTTTGTGTATCAATTATACCTCAATAAAGTTGTTTAAAAAGAGAGAAAGGGAGATTACCTAGGTGTACCTAATCACATGATCCTTTAAAAGCAGAACATTCTCTCTAGCTGATTCAAAAAGAGAACCTAAGGGAGACACTCTCTGGCTGGTGGGGGAAAAAAAAGAAAATGTGCATGCTGTGAATGGCCTTTGGAGTTTATGTGGCAAGGAAGTCGCTAGGACCTAAGAGTGGTTCCCAGCTAACAGCCAGCAGGAAAATGGGGACCTCAGTACTGCAACTGTGAGGAAATGAACTCTGCCAATAACCAGTGAGCTTGGAAGAGAACTCCAAGTCCCAGATGGCAGCCCGACATGACTCTTTGATTTCAGCTCCCTGAGACCCTAAGCAGAGAATCCAGCCATACCATGTCCAGACTTCTGACCAAAGAAAAACTAGAACATAAATTTGTGTTATTTTAAGCTGTTAATAGAAAACGAATACACTGAGGCAGTCAAGGTGAGCTGGTTTATTAGAAACAGAAAATCACAAAAAATGCAGTTATCTATAAATTTTTAAAGACTCAGTATATAAATATTTATTAATTTCTTGATTGCTATGGTATGACAAATAGATTCTTCAATTGAAATTATAATTACCTTTTTATGTAAATTACACATATAATGCTTCTTTATTTTCTGGTTTTGTGTTCTTTAAAGTGTAACAAGATCTTAAAGTTAGTTGCAAAATAATCTGATTTCAGAATCATTTAAAATGTTGTGATTCCCGCCCTCTATCTTTTCAATTATTTGGCTAACAGTTAAATAATGTCCACAGAAATAATTTAAAGATTAACCTTTATAAGTCTTTTAAAAGCATTAGATTTAATTTTCATCAACTCAAGATTTTTCCCTTCTTCTATTTTAGTATTTATAGAATAGTTAATTAAATTATTTATTTTTAGTAGCATATAAAGCTGGTATATAAGCAAGTTTGGGAGCAAACACCAAAGATTCGGTAAAAGCTACTTATACGTTTAACTTAGAATACATACGGACAGGCATCCTGGAATATTGGCTATAGTGTGTAACATGCTGTGGCTCTCAGTAAGATATTACACAATGATTGGTGGATGTCTCTCAGTCAATCTAACATGTAAATGAAGTGGAAGTACGTTATGAGACTTTTTATTGAACACATGCATATATAAACATATATAGATAATTATCAATAATATTGGTACTGCTCTATGAATATTCATCAAAATTCAAGTACAATAATATTAGCTCCACAAAAACACAGCTGCCAGAGGCTCTAAATCATTTAAACTACTTTGTTAATACAAAACTTATTAACTTTTTAGGGTCAAGTGAATATTATTCATTTATCCATGCTCCTATCCGAAGCACAGATAGGAATGAGGTTGAATCAGATTCTCTGGCTCTGTGGTTTTAAACAAGTCACTCAACAGTTTCAAAGCTCCACTTGCTACTCTCTAACATGGACTCATAGAATCCCCCAGGACTGGTGTGAGGTGAATGAGATAACCTGCAAAGTGTGCCACTAAATGTTACTCTTTCCTGTTTGGGCTTCTGTGCTATGGTGGAATTACCCTTAGCATTTGGTTTGTATGATGTGGGTAGACACCTCTAACTCTAATCCTTCCCTACTTTCAAGTATAGCAATTTGCTACATGTGTATGAAAAACTAATATAAGTATCATTAGGTTGTTTTTAAGAATTCAGATATAATCCCTAGACTTAATGTCAATAAATCCACGGCACTAGATCTACTTTGTGCTTAAATTTTAGTGCTTGTTAAAGCATTTTTCTAATATTAAGCATAATGAAGTTTAAAATTGAGAAATATTTACCCCATCTCCCTACCACAATACAATAATTGTTTTTTTTATGTTCCCTGTTATGTGATTTCTTGTTCCCCTGCAAAATGATAGTGTTTTTAAAAATACAGGCTTTTCTTCCTCCCTTTCCAGTTGCCTTATGAGACCATCTTAATGGTACCTGCAGTTAGAAAAACTATAGATGAGCTGAGCATTACTCCTATAGGTACTGCTAGTCAGTGACATGCTTCTAACAACCGTTTCCAAGCATCCTCCATCGTTCTGCCTGCCAAGTTCAGAGCACACACATCTAGAGAGGATTGACATGTGAGATGCAGAACAGAGCTGGTATCAACAGAAAAGCTTGCTCCCTGCTGAAAATTATTTGAAATTTCTGACAGACCATTTGTTTCTTCTTGAGAGTAGTGCATACTTGTTGGTATTGGATAGAGCTAATTTCAGGAATAGTGAGGCAAAGTAAGGCTCTTTCCTCACCAAATGGCATGCTGGGAGAAAACAAAAAAATAATGGAGATATTCTAGAACTGGGAAAACTGGTGCTCTTCAGAAGAAAGAAAAAATGATATGTGTGGAACAAAATTAAGCAATCAAGAAAGAAAGGGGGAAATGGATTAACATATGTAATTAAAATTAGCAGAATCTCAACCTTAGTTTTGAACTCTTACTGTTTATTGGCATGTGGAAATTCAGTTGGCCTCTTGAAACTCCAAATGGAGGCTAAGCTTCCCAGGTCACACATGTTGCCTTGGATGAGGTCCGTGATTTATGTCTGTGTAACTTCTAGGGGCTACTGCGGAGCCATGGGTTCTATGGAAAGGAAGCATAAATATAGCGCGTTCCCCTGTGACACACACACACTCTCTCTCTACCCCAAAACCTTTTATCTGTGAGCTTCAAACATTTGTGTTGGCACCTGTTAGGCCAGCTGTACTATCTTTACAATAACATCTTCACTAATAGAAGAAAAACAAAATTGAACACAAACTCTGATGTTTTGCCTTTGTTTTGCTATATTTTATTTATGCCTATTTCAGTTATTAAAGATATGTTTTGAGCATCGGATACATGCTGTTCTTTATTCTTGGAGAAAGAGTAAGGAATAAAGCAAATAAGACCTTCTGGAGCTTGAAGTTTATTTGAGAGAAATAGGCAATAAACGTTTTAAAGGTGACTATCTAGTATATATAAAGTCTATAGTAGAAAGAAGTAACTATTTTATAGAGCATAGTCAAGAAAGGCCATCCCTGATAAAATGGCATTTGAATAGATAACAGAAGGAAGTAAGGGAGAAAGTTCCCCAAATGGCTCTGGAAGATGCATTTCAGTCTGGCTCAGGAAGTGCGAAGGCTCTAAGCTGAGTGTATGTTTAGTGAGTTTAAGAAACTCTAGGAGATCCAATATTGTGAAGGACAATAAAGAAAACAAAACAAAAAGCATGCAAGACAAGTGTATGAGGTGAAGTTAGGGAAGTAGCAAATAATTTACAATGTTTGAGACCAATGTAAAAAATTTTAAACTTTTTAGATTTTGGATTTTTTTTTTTTCTGAGTGATTTAGGAAGGCATTGAAAGGTTTTGGCAAGATCATATGCACTGGCACTTGGATTCTCAAGCTGCCTGCTTGGCCCTCTTCCAAGTTGTATGTTCCTTCTTTCCTTTCCTTTCCTTTCTTTCCTTACTGTTCTAAAGCCTTTTAACAAGCTTCAACTCCTGCTCTGAACCTTGCCTTTGTCTCTTCTGCTTTATGCTCCTCAGTCAAATTCTTTCTTCTGAGGAGGCAAGGGTTGAAATTGCTGTGCACATGTATGGATTCACCACTGGTCAGTTGGGGTAACTCAGATCTCTTCCACTGGTAATGTATTTGGTGCACGTGACTCGAATATTTCCTAGTAGTTGGTAAGAGATTTATGCCTTGTCTTCTTCGGCTGGAGGCATCCAACCCCTGTGCATGGCTTTTTCTCTTTCTCCTGCTTTCTCTAAAAAAGGAAAAAAAAAAACAGATTATCTGCACTAACGTAGATTTTCACAGACAAATGTGGCAGTATGTTGGGAATAGACGTTGAATTATGCTCTGATGGCCCGTGTTATGTCTCAGGAGTCTCTTCCATCCATGAGGAAAATGAGAATCCAGATTTCTTTTACAACGTTCGAGAAAAATAAATGGATGTTAAATTGATGAGACAATTTTTTTATCACCTTTATAATAAAAATATTAACGATGATTTTACCCCATAATGAAAGGCAAAGATGCTCTGGAAATTAGCCTTCAGAAGTAAATTCCTAAGCAAAGGCACATTGTACCTGTTTTCACATGTGATTTTCTCACATTGGTAATGTTGAGCCAGAAAATTCACTGAATGCTGTGCAAAAATCTTCAGAAATTAGCTACTTTCTTTCTAAGATAAACATGTAAAAAAAATACAGGTAGTGATCTCATAGTAAGGTTTATAGCCAACCTCTTGATTCACTAGATAAATCAATTATTTATTCTTGCCTCAATTGCTCAATTTTTCAAAAGTAAACTCTATTTTGACTTGCCTTATGAAAGTCTCAAAAGCTTTTTAAATTCCCGAGCATGCACTATTTTGAGAATATTAAATACTGAAATTTTTCAACCCTCAAAAATCATTATATAAGTCACTATGGATGGTTGAAAAACCAAAGAAATATTCAACAAATTGGCTGTTCATATTATAGTAGAATAATATTTAAATGAGGGAGAAAGAAAGTTTACAAGTTATTCAATGCAAAGTATGTAAAACACTGGAGACATCTCCAAAGTGAACATGTTTTTCATAAATATTAGGTAGTTTTGGAAATAATTTCAGGATATGATAGATATTCAGCTTTTGACTGAATTTTGACAATATAGATTTATCAGGATTGAATGATGGCTTAGTTTACAAACCTGAGCTATTAGGTTTAAATATCACAAGAAGTCCAAATCCAATAGCACATTCCAGAGAACTTCTTCAGAAACAATCTCTGTGTGATAATGTGTGTGATGATTCACATACACATGCCCACATATACACACATGTATGCATATATATATTATTTTATACTGAGGACTACAAAAACATTTGGACTATTTTTTAAATTCTGTCTCACTGATTCTTGGTTCATTTTCTAATGGAATATTCAGGAACCTAACAAGGCAATTTCAAAGTCAAATTAAATGTTTATTCAGTAATTTCCCAGTTACATTATCTATAAAATATGACTACTGTTCAACAAATAAATTAAAATGTGGTTTTAATTGTAGACAAAGAATGATCTGTTGTCTGAGTTGGTATGTCCATTGACACTATGCCACATAAATAGTAAAGTTTGGTGTCTTATTTTTAACCATCACTGGAACTTTCTGACAAAGACAAAGCTAATGCTGGGTGGAATGAGATGCCAACCACCATTGCAGGAGGTTTTTCTTGTCAGCCAAGGGCTTGGTGCAGCGTCCTGGAAAGAAAAAAGGATAGAAGGTAATCCTGCATATTTGATGCTGGTAGTTTAATCATGATACATGGGAAGAGAGAGGGGTCCACAGCCGAGTTAGGAAGGGTTCAACAGAAAGTGGTGCCTGGCAACAGGCAAGGGCATGGGAAGAAGTGAGTGGGACTGGGAAGGGTGTGACGTGTTTGAGAAAGGTGACCCCCAGGTCTAGAATCTACTTTACTTCTCTCCTTTCTTTCCTACTTACAGTAAAAGTAAGATTTCCTAAGGCTTCATCTATTTGCCTTTCCTCCACTGGTTCTTCCTATCACTCTGTATCTATTAGCCTTCCTTATGCCAGCCAATCTAATAAACCTATACATGGTAATATGATAAAATATTCTACAAAATGTATGCATATAAAGTCCTCTCAGATAGCATTTGTTTTAATGTAAATTTACCCTCTGTAACTATGATTAAGTCAAAGGAGGAAGTGACTTAAATTTGAAATTTGATGATAAAATGTTTAGAAGATAGAACATTTGAAAGTTCTATTTTGGTGGCAGGCTGTCCTGATCAAGCACAGAAAATTCCTTCAAGGCTGTAAGTGAAAAATTTTAAAAGATTGTAGTACTTAGGAATTACCTGGAAAACTTCCCAAATATGCATCATTTAACTATAAAGCAATTAAAACAGAATGCACTATTAATAAACTCAACAACATGGATGAATCTAGAATACAGGATATTGAAAGAAGGTAGTCAACTATGAAAAGCATATATCATATATTCCATTTGTATAAAGTTCAAGATGAGGCAAAATAGTAATATTTTTCCTCTGAATGTGTTATTGCCTAGAAGAGCATGAAAATTCCTTCTAGAAAAAATTGCCATATGTTGATTCTGAATCACAGTTACATGGTATATTCATATATAAATATTCATCCAGCTGCACATTTGAGATTTCTCTCTTTTATTGGTATATTTAAAGTTCAAAAATCATTTAGAGTACTTAGTAAAAACATAGATTCCTGGGCTCTCCTATACATATTTTAATTAGTAGCCTAAGACAGTCCTAGGAACCTGTATTTTAAAAGTAAGTCTTTCAGAGTATTATGAGGTAAATGGCCTATCAATCACATTTTTTAAAACAGTGGATAAAGAGGACTCTATAACTCCACTGAGAACCCAGTATCCATCTGGTTTATTGGGTCTTTCTAATTTGATAGTTTGTATTATGATTATGAGTTTATGCAATTCTGACTGAATTCTTCTTATTGTGAATCAAACCATAATTCCACTGCCAGATTATTTTTATTTAGTTCATACAGAGGACAAAATCTTTGGTCAAGGAACTTTTTAGAATTTGGTTATGGTATATAATTTTATAGGCTATCTTCTAATAGCCGTCAAAGCCCAAGCTAGTAGCACCTACAACCTCTCCATATCCTGAAATCATCCCTACTTGACTCTCTAATGAGAATCAAGTTTTGAGTTCAAATATAAGGAAAACCATGTAATAAGGCATATTGGGTGACTTTCAAGATGATCTATTTAAAACAACTGGCTTCTTAATTTGTTAACTGTAAAGAATGCTGTGTTTCAATATGTAACTATATTCTAGAACTTTTAAAATAAGTTCTATTTGCTTAGAAATTGAATATCTGTTTTCTTCCCATAAACAATTCTTCCATGAATTCTCACAGGGATGCAACTGTTAAGAAAGAATTCAAATTTAAATACAAGTATTGTAGATTTGCATCGAAGTCTACAGAGCACATGAATTTAATGTTCTTCACTTTCAATTTGCTTACAAGTGATTCAACTCAAGGTAATATAGTCACTCTGCTGAATTCTTTTTTTTTTGAGACGGAGTTTCGCTCGTGTTACCCAGGCTGGAGTGCAATGGCGCGATCTCGGCTCACCGCAACCTCCGCCTCCTGGGTTCAGGCAATTCTCCTGCCTCAGCCTCCCGAGTAGCTGGGATTACAGGCACGCGCCACCATGCCCAGATAATTTTTGTATTTTTAGTAGAGACGGGGTTTCACCATGTTGACCAGGGTGGTCTCGATCTCTTGACCTCGTGATCCACCCGCCTCGGCCTCCCAAAGTGCTGGGATTACAGGCTTGAGCCACCGCGCCCGGCCCTCTGCTGAATTCTTTTGTCAAATGTTGAAGGTGTTCAAGGGTGGCTATTATGCTAAAGAGGAATTTGAATTTACCAAATGACAGCTAATTATATTAAATCTTTGTAAATCTGTTGACTTTAATAAACATTGTAGGTAGAGAATTCTTTCAAAATTTAATCTCTGTTTGTATGACTTTACTAAATCGTACTTTTATATGCATTGACTAAAGTGGAAATACATTAAATTAAAAGTATAATGCAAATATTTAGTTGAGAATATAGAATATACTGATGAATTTAATGACCCTGTTTTTCAAAACATTTAAGAGAAGTGAGAGTGAGAGGAAGTGAAAAAAGAGGGCGCAAATACAAGTAATTTTAAAAGGATTTAAATGTATTGAATTCAGTGTTGAGCTCATATTAATAGACATACTAGCAGAATACCATTGAAGTATGTGCAGATTAATTTAAGAGCTAAGACTGATAATTTTTATGGTCACATTAACTCAAGTTCAACCTTCACTACTAACTGTGAATCTTTGGTCAAGTAACTTTTATGAAAAAATGGTATTTATTGTAAGTATTAAATCAGTTAATACTTGAAAAATACCAGAGTTCTGGGTACACAGTAATTGCAAAAAATATGTTACTGACATGGTGATGAGAATGACACTTCTACATGATTGATGTAGGGCACTAGCTGAGACAGACGTATTCTTGTTCAGAATCAGAAGAAGAACCACTAGTTCAAAATGCTGCTCCTGAATCTCACTATTTCAATTTGAAAACATTTAATCAAACCTAATTGAAATACAAATGAGGATACATTTATTTCTGTTAAAACCTATTTTAAAACCTAGCAAACAAGGAGTTTTATTTTTATTGTATTCAGCACTGACCTAATACGTTAGTACATACACAGAGTTTATAAATGTTTTCAGTATATGGAAAGAACAATTTAATTTTACTAAGAGACTTTAATAATTAAGACCAAATAGCACAATTAAACTAAATAAAAACAATTTATCCAAACTAAACCAGACCAGAATAATTAAAATATTAAAATCAAACCAAAGAAAGATGCTACTCTCAGAAGAAATGGCATACAATTGAACATGAGGCCATACAATGTTTAAAATATTCTTAAAAATACCTGTATGATTTTGTAATTTTGGCTTTCACACTATTTCTGCATGGTAAAGCTTAGAAAATTTGAGCTAATGGTGTCCCCAAAAAGATATCAAAGAAATAATATAAAAAGAATGATACATTTTATTGG
This sequence comes from Callithrix jacchus, assembly GCF_049354715.1. NCBI lineage: Eukaryota > Metazoa > Chordata > Mammalia > Primates > Cebidae > Callithrix > Callithrix jacchus. The sequence goes on along the minus strand of NC_133516.1, from coordinate 101,736,872 downwards.
CTTCCATTTCTGGAAGGCTACTTTAATTAATAATGAGATAATTTATATTTTAGTTATTCTATGACAATGTGTTTATACTGTCTCACACATGAGATTAAGAGAGATTGAGAAACCATTACCTCTCCCTCCCATCTCATATGTCCCCCCATGCTGACCCTATTGCTGATGATTCACATTATCAGTCAACACAGTTAGGAAAACTCTTTATATTTGCCTAAAATTTACAAATCCTATTTTCAGGAGATAGGCATTCTGAAATTTATAAAATACTTAAAGAAGATAATTATTGGCAGCATAATTTTTATTTAACCAGTGGGCTTGTGGAGGTACTTGTCCATTTCATTGGGCTCCTCTATCTCAGAAAGTGACATTGTTTCATCGGTTATTACCAGGATTAATCCACTTTGGTTACGGTTACTCATTGCAGCCTTCTTTTCTCACTGCTTGGAGCATGTCCTTCTCAAACCCATATACTTGCTCAAACATTCCCATTTCTGAGGGGGGACATTTGCTAAAATGGGAGATAGTTGAAAAATATTTATTATAGTATCTTGTTACTTTGCATCAATTTTACAGATGAGACAACAGGCACAGAGAGGTTAATTAACTATTGAAAAGTCACATAATAAGTAGCTGGGCTTACAATATGCATCCAGGAGCCTCTTAACCACTGCATTCAACATCTTCACTCTTTTCCCCCTAATTATCAGTGTGGTTACTTTTAAATTAAGAGGATTTGATCAGGTAAGCCTGAACTTTGCTTTAGGAGAGCCCTAGTCTCTGGAAGACATGGTCTTTTTGAGCATGGAACTTTCAGATGTGTAAAGCTAGTGCAAGTTGCCAGCAGCCCTTTTGGTAGATGTTGCTCCAGTGTTTTGTTGATGGATCCTTGAAGTTATCGCAGAAGTGGATGCCCTTAAAATCATGTGTTACGCAGAGTAATTCATCTGCCCCATGGGATTGGCAGCTGAAATGAGACACTTGTATTGCAAGATTTAGTGGGAAGACAAGCATGGTATACTAAAAGTATCAATGACTAAGATGAGAGAAAATTCTAAAACTCTAGTGACAACTCCACCTCTCCAGGCTTGAGCTGCCCCCACCTATGCTATTGTTTCAGTTTTATTACACTGAGAAATCAAAACTAGGATTAAAGCTTTTATTTTAAGAACTGTCTTAGCAAACCTTTGGTTGAAGTCTGACTATGTGCAAGCACCATGCCAACTGGCTTATTTTATAAGATACCAACGAATAATACTTGGAAATTTATTAAATTGCTATACTACAGGTGAGGCAGAAATGTGCACATTTTTACCTTCAGGTAATAGAAAGAAGTCGGCCTCAATGCTTAGCAAGTATCACTGAACTTGCTCGATCAACCCTATTGAGAACTCTTCCCAAGGCCAGTTTCTGGTATCTGTTCTCCTCTTTCCCTTGGTTTATCCTTCATAAAGTTCTGTGTCATAAAAGCAAGGAAGCAAACAAAAAACAGGGTCAAACAAATGAGGGTGGGAGGGAACCTAAAAGGGATTTTAGTGATCTCTCTCTCTCATTCTGCCCTCTCAAATTATAGGTAAAGCAATTGACCCACAAAACACTAAGTTGCTTGACTGAGGTAAGACAGCTAATGCTACAAAAAATTAAACCAAAAAAATCAAATATAGGCTGCTTATTTTAGAGAAGATAGTACAAATTAATCACTCCTTTGGAATCAAAAGGAATCCAAAGCAAAGTAGATAAATCACAGTACCCTAGAGTTTTGAAATTTAAAATGATTTGGAATGTATCCTTCAAATCAAGTAACTGACTTCAGACCTCACAGTTACGTCTGTGGTATAGCTAGAAGCAAAGGTTCCACTGATGGCCTGCCTTCAGCTTTTCAAATTTCAGAGCATCTCAAATGTTTCCTGCTGCATTCTTTGACTACAAAACTGTTCCCCTTTACATCTGGTTTCGTATAATGTTTCAAGACCCTTTCCTCTTAACAAAAGGGCATCCGTGTGACAGGAATTGCAGGAGAATTTAGGAGTGCAAAAGACTGATTGAGACAAGTGAAACCTCCACCTTAGCAAGCAGACATGTTTATTGTCTATTTCATGGGTAATCTGACAATAAACATATAAACAAATAAATAAGCAAGAAAACTGGAAATTGTTGTTACCAAGAAAGGAAACAATCATGCAGTGGGTTACGGAGTGAAATTGGGAAAGCCAGCTGGGACAAGGTGGTGAGGGAAGTCTCTCTGCCTTGTGACGTTTGAGCTAAGAAAAGAAAATGGAAATGAGGCAGACATGCCTAGGTGCTGTGGAAAAACCACTGAGGCAGAGGGATGGCTCTGCTCTCCCTGAGGAAAAAGTGTGAGTTGTCTCTGTGACGATAGGGAAGGAGAAGTCTCCAGGCAGATAAAGACACAAATGTGAGAGCCAGCTTGAAAGCTTGGGTTTAGTCAGGAATTGCAAGAATATAAGGTGCAATGGTGGAGATGAACCCTGGGGCCGAAGGGTAGGCAAGGAATGGTGAGTGTCAGCCTAAGTGCTCTGACAAGGCTTGAGAGATCTGGAGACATAGTGTGCTATAAAACATTTTGTTCCATTATTTGTTCAAAAGCAAATTTTATTTGGTTGATTCAGACTTTAAAGCTACCAGGGAACTCATCCTTTTAAGAGTCCCCAGAAGAGTCTTTTCAAAAAGAAAATGATAAAATTTAACTTGTGGTTATTGAGTTTGAAATAAGCTTAACTAACATTTTAAAGAAAGCATGAAATGTGGCAGTTTGACTGCTTAGTTTATAATCATGAAACTTTTACATTTTAAATCAGCATGAAAATATCGCATTTATTTTCCATCGCTTATTTCCGTAATATCACTGTTTCCTATTTTTTAAAATTAGGAGGTATTTAGGAACACTTAAAAAACAAAAATGTCTTCTAATTTATCCCAGATGATTATCACTATTTCAGAAAGTCATTTTGAATGAGAGACAATCAGAATACAGCAGAAAGGCCTTTAACTGCCAGTAATAATGACTGAATTTCCCAATGTAATGGCAAAAGAGAGAGCAGCTACTTGATAGAGTTGCATTATTGTTGTGTGTATTTTTTAAATTACAGAGGTTCACAATGTTTAATTTACTTTTAAATGCAATGTCAATAATTTTATCAGTAAACATTTATTAAACTTTTACAAGATTTAAGTTGCTTTTCTGAGTGTCCGGTGGTGTTCAGACATGAACACCATAGGGTTACACTATAAGAGGGGAAAAGCTAAATACTCTTGAAAAGAGGACCAATAAAATAAGATAGCATAGGATAAATTAAAACTGGGTACAAGCTAGAAATGCAATTGAAATCAGATCAGGGAGAGGCATTGCAAGATAGATATCAGGGCTGGGGTTCAGACTAAACTTGGAAAAAAGTGAATTTGAGACAGGGTGGAAAGAAGGGAGAAAGCAGAGGAGGGAGCAATCAGTGGGATTAGCTAAATACTGCAAATGCTACACGACTGCTCCACTCTAACTCATTTGTCCCTATGCACAGGAACCCAAAGGGGAAAAAAATAGATTAAATTAACAACTTTTAAATTCTGTTTCTGTGGCTCTATCTCTCCATCAGAGAACTTGCTGAAATTCCAGCCCCTAAAACTTCCGCACTGACCCCTTAGCCTCAGTCTTTCTGGGAGCCCTGAGGAGGTGTGGCACATGTGCTCCTCTCTGCCATCTTACACAGTTCTATCACTTCTAGTGTTCTCGAAAGCTGCTGCTTTCAGTGAAGGAAGACCTCACCACTGTCCTAGGCACTCTGTTTTCAGTGAGGTCTGGGGTTCTTCCCAAAGTCGTCATCTCTATTTCCCATGACTTTCACTCATATTTTGCTGCTAAGATGTTGAATGTCTCAATGCAGAATACATACCGTATTCTCTCTGGTATACACTGTGCAAAGCCACTGATAAACAGGAAGAATCTCTATCCTCCAGCACTGTGCTGCCCACCCTGCAATATGGGCCCGGAAACAAGACTAACTCCTGATCCAATGTCTTTCCTACAAGGATTTTAGTGAAAAAAAAGAAAGAAACTCATTTTTTATTTTTCTTAGCAGAATTACTCACCTCAGGAGAGAAATCTATGTATTACCACATAGATTGATGGAAATGGGACTAGATGTCAAAGTTAAAACCACAGCTCCGAAACTCTTAGGGGCTCACTGTGAAGAATAATACCACTCTGTGGATAACGGACTGGAAGAATGGTGTTGTCTAAATATGACACTAAACACCGAATTTTCCCTAATTGAAGGAAGAGATTTCCTCTTCTCAATTGAACAATTTTTGAGGGCCAGACTGGCTTAGGTGTCTTATGCAGGTAGGCAGTGCCGAGGCTGTGTTCCCGGAGACGTGAGCCTTGGTCACAACTCTGCCTCTGGACATCCGTTTTCTTAGTGACCATGCCATGACTTTGGATTTCAGATTTCTTTTTTTAATCTGAAAATAAAATGTGCTGAGCCTAAATTTTCTTTTGTTCATTTTTTAAATATTCTGTAAGTGTACAAATATAACAAAGGTTACTGTGTTCACATTCACTTTGAAAACAGCCACTAAATCTAAGTAAGGGCCGCATTTCTACTTGGGACCCTTTAAATTCTGCAAAAAGGGAAGCACCTAAGTTAGCCTTGCTATAAACACTATGATTAAGCACATGCTACAAAGGAATACTAATCTAAAAATGTAGTAGTGAGAAAAACAAAAATGCTTTTAGAACTCTCTTAAAATCAACATCAAACTGCTGCCAAACCTCTCCCTTGTTCATTCTTCTATATTCTGGAAGAAACGTTCCATTTTTATCAGTGTCAGGGCGCTTCCTTTCAGCAAGGTGGCTCCAGAAACTGGAAAGATCATGTGACTGCTGAAATACAGGAAGATCCTTCGGCCTTTACTGAATGATGATTGATGCTGCTACCCCCATTTTCTCCATCTGGTAGAACCTGACTTCTGAGTTACTCATCAGGCATTGGCATACCCAGGGGCCCACCTTCCATGTGCGCCTGCTTCCATGCTCTCTGAGATCTGACTTCCTCCCCAGGGCATTACTACCGAGTAGGTCTCAAGAGACCTACTCTCACGTGACATCAGGGTCTCGTGACTTTTGTTTCTTCCTGATTTCTAGGAACGATTTCCCTTTTCTTTCTCTATTCCCATATCTTCAGTTTGCTGTGGCATTTGCTGAACATAATAAGAAACATTATCTTCAGGAATCCTCTGATTTATCTCCTGAGTAAATTATCTGAGGCAATGAATAGGTAGGCTTGGCCACTCAATTTAGTGGGAGGAGAGAAAATTAAGGAAAAACTATACACAAACGAATATCCCAATAGATTATCATGCTTACACCTGCTGACTTAAGAGGAAAGGTAAGAGATTAATTTAACAAGCCTTAAATGAAGATGAAAAATTAACACTAGCTTTGGGTAAATCAAATTAGGTTAATGAGTCCTATTTTGCTAGTTTTTAAATGGGCTTTAAGTCAGGTAGATAATTCCCTCTAGTTTATATTGCCAAAAACAGGAAGAAAAACAAAATAAAAACCTTCAAGTCTCATTGAAGATAATTATAGCAATTTCTTAGTTCAAAGTCCCAAACATGAATTTCTGAATCATTATAATAAACTGCCAAGGTTTTTTTTTTAATCCAAGCACATTTCACTCTCCAGTCAGCTGACTCCATGCTCCCTTTTGAGATTGTCTTGCTGCTATAGTTCAAATGTATACCCCAAAATTCATGCATTGGAAACTTAATCCGAAATGCAACAATGAGTGGAGGTAGGACCTAATGGGAAATGTTTATGGATGAGGGATGAGGACTCACCCTCATTAATGGAATAATGTTGCTATTAAAAGGACTTGTGGAGTAAGTCCTTTTCCATCTTCCACCCTCCACCTTTGTGAGAATGCAGTTAAGAAAGTCTACAACCAATGACACCCCTTCCTCTTCAGTTTCCCAGCCTGTGGAACTGTGAGGAAATAAATTGCTCTCTTCGTACTCAGTCTCAGGTGTGCTGCTCTAGCAGTACAAAACAGACTAAGACACCTGCTCAGAAGCAGTGTCTTGCCCTGGCTGGAAATGCATTAAGAAGGTCATTGCTGAATGTTGTCTCAGCCATAGCTTCTGGGATGCCGATGCCTCATGGTCTCCCTTTTTCAATTTTCATGATTGAGTTCCTGCTTCTTTCATTCTAGACTACCCAGTGTGCCCTTTCAGATTTGTAAGATTTTGTTTTAGCTTGTCTGAAAGGTTCTGTTTTTGACTCATACATATTTCTATGCTCTGCTCACAGGGCCTGATGCTAATAGTGCCTTCCCTCATTTCCTAAACCAGTTTCCACCTACACACATGGCACAAAATGGACTTGAGTCCATGTTGACCCAGAGCTGCATTATCTCAGAAACCGTGTATTCATGAAGTTTCAAAGAAATGTTTTCATGCAGTGTGTTCAGCACATACTAAACATTAATAATAATGTAAGATGTATAACTTACAAAGTGAATGAGTTATCTAGACAACTTAATAACTCAGATTTTCTCTAAGAAATATTATCCATTTTCCTGTGTACCTGTCAACCCATGTTCAAAAAATAGGGGTAAGTTCAGCTTTGTTCTTTACAGAAAAATAATCTGATAAACTCTGATGATTATACAATTGATAGCTCTGGAGCATTAGAAGAAACATAGAAAGGCAGCACTATTATATCATATTGTTAATAGTGTGTCCCTTTAGTTACAGTGTGGCACCGGGTATACTGCTGTTACCTACCTAGAAAGCTCCAGGGAAAATAAAGAACCTTCTAAAGAGAAGCATTTGCATCAATGTTTGCTCATGAAGGACACTTGTCTTATGTGCCACACAGTGGGTCACCTTGGGAGAGAAAGGAACAACAGATAAATAAAATACTTCACTTGCTTCTGTGTTCTTCATCTACTAATCACAAAAACCTAATAATTAATAACTATCTCCCCTATAATGCTATAATGACTGGGCATGGAGGCTGACACCTATAATCCTGGTGCTTTGAAAGGCTGAGGCAAGAGGATCACTTGAGGCCAGAGTTTGAGACCAATCTGGATGACCTAGTAAGATCCCATCTGTACCAAAAATACTAATAACAACAATAATAATCTAAAATTAAAAAAAAATAAATTATATAAAAATAATATAATGGAGAGTGGACAAAATGCTGAATCAGACATCTACCTTGTTAGCTCTCCAAGCCTGGGTTTCCTGTTCTTTCTCTAGGGTAAGTGTCTATATGGTAACAACTTATTTCACAGGGTTGATATAGGAGCTAAATGTCATGATGGATGCAAATGTATAATATTGTACTGGTCACAGAGTGGGTATCATCAGTTTTAATTAGTCTCCCTTATCCCAATTTTTCTTCTTGGGAATATATCTATAAACTATTATCTATCATAAGACTCCTCATCTAGAAACAATAAATAAAAGAGATTTAACTCAACACCTATACAAATCTATATAATATATACACATTATAGATGTGTATAGGCGTTGAGTTAAACCTCTTTTATTTTTTTAACCTCTTTTATACATATGCATTTATATATATATATAAATGTAAATGTATTCTTGGTAACATATCTATAATCTATTATCTATCATAAGACTCCTCATCTAGAAATAGTAAATAAAAGAGGTTTAACTCAACAGCTATATGAAGGCTGGGACAGGAAACCTGAATAAAGATACTGCAGACATCTTTTCTTACTTTAGATTTCATATTGACCTATGGCCAAATCCAGTCTTTGTGGTGTACCATTTGTGAGTTGTGAGAGTGCTGCGTATCTACTAACATGAAACAGAAGTTCTGTGCTGTTTCTCTGTAGTCAGCCCCTCGTCACAGTTTCAACCTCTGCAACCAGTATTTTGTACTCTGTCCCAGTGGTTTTATCTTTTATAAATGTCACACAAATTGAATCACACGGAATTTAGACATTTAGTTCTGACAACTTTTATTTACTAAAAATAAATTGAGATTCAGGCCTGTTGTATGCATCAAGAGGTGATTTCTTTTATTGTGTTTTATGGCTTTAACCACAGTTTATTTCTCATTCACTTGTTGAAAGATATTTGTGTTGTTTCTAGTTTTTCATGATTTTGAATAAAGCTGCTATAAATATTCACTTACAGGTTTTTTTTGTGAACATACGTTTTCATTTCTTTTGGGTAAATACCTATGAATAGAGAATATGAGAAAAACTGCCATACTGTTTTCTAAAGTAGTTGCAGCATTTTGAATTTTTACCAGCAATGTACAAGAAAAGTTCGTTGTTTTATATCTCTGTCAACATTCAATATCGTCACACGTCTCCCCCCGCCATTCTAATAGATATGTAGTAGTATCTCATTGTAGCACTAATTTGAATTTCACTGGTGAACAGGAATATTATACATATTTTCATGTGCTTAATTGCCACCTAATTATGTCATCTGATAAAATGTGTATCCAAATCTTTTGCCATCTTAAAAATAGTGTTGTTTTTTTGTTTTATTTTTGAGTTTGGGAAAATATTTACATTTTTTTTAAAAAATACCTTGTCAGATATGATTTACAAATATCTTCCCCCAGTTTATGGTGTGTCTTCTCATTCTTTTAACAGAGTCTTTTGTAGAGAAAAGCCTTCTAATTTCAGTACAGTGTAATTTATCTTTTTAAAATTTTAGTGATTATACGTTTGCCAGAGCATTGTATTAGTAAGAGTTCTCCAGAGAAACAGAACCAAGAGTAAGTGTACATAAGTAGAAGATTTAGTTTAAAAATTAAATAATCGGATAATTGAGGTCTGGCCAGTCTAAAATCTGCAGAGAAGGCAGGCACTTTGAAAACCCGGGGAGCAGTGGAAGTGGTGATCCAAGTTTGAAGGCCATGAAACTGGAGACCCGGGTGAGAACCAACACTGCAGTTCAACTCTGAAGGCTATCTGCTGACAGACCTGCTCCCTATGTGGGGGATGTCAGTATTCTATTAATACTTTCAACTGATTTAATGAGGCTAATTCACATTATAGCGGGCAAACGCTTTGACTCAAAGTCCACCAATTTAAATGTCATCCAAAAATACCCTCACAGAAACATCCAGTATCATGTTTGACCAGATAAATGGACACTGTGGCCAGGCCAAGTTGACACATAAAATGAACCATCGCAAGCATCTAAGAACTCTTGGCGAAACAAAAGAACGTGATAATTTGTTTATATTTTCTTATAAAAGTTTTATTTACAGTTTTAATTTCAGTAAGAAGCTCAATTTAAAAACTTTGTGAAAAAATATTTTAAATAACAAAATCCAAAAATATATAAAAGATTTTTATGGTAAAAATTATAAACTGTTCAGTAAAGAAAACCTAAATAAATAAATATTTATAAAAAGGAAGACTTGATATAGCAAAACTATAAATTCTCCACAAATTAATCTATGAAATTCTTCTGACTTCAAGAGGGTTTTCTGTTTATTTATTTGCTTGCTCTTTTTAAATGAAACAAGTTGATTCTATATTTTATATTAATGTATAAAGGAAACAGACTAAGACTATTATGCAGAAACACCTTTCTAGGTAGCAAGACTAATGCTAAATCTTTATTTAGACAGTCTAGTTTTGATTCAGAGATAAACAAGTTAACTAATAAGATAAAGCATAAAATAGAGAAATAAAACGATTTGAACAGATATAATAAGAAGGGCATCAAAAATGAGTGGGAAGGGAGGTGGAGCAAGACTGCCAAATAAGAAGCCCCCCCCGATCACTGCCCCTACTCCTGCAAAGACACTGAGTTAACAACAGCTTTATAAAGAATCAGGGAAAAACACCTTCATAAGAACCAAAAATTAGGGGAGCACCCATAGTACTTGGTTTTGACTCCGAATTGGTGAAAGAGTTAGAAAAAACAGCCCTAAATCATAGATGCCATCTCTACCCCACCTCTAGCAGCAACTGCATGGTTCAGAGAGCAGGTCTAGGTGCTGGGGGAGAGAGAACATAACACCGTCATTGTGAGGCATTGAACTCAGTGCTGTCCTCATAGAGCAGAAAGGAAAATGTATCTGATGCCTGCCCACAGAGAGACCAAACCCAGCTGATGCCGACCCACCGAGGGAGCATTTAAACCAGCCACAACCAGAGGGGAATCACAGATCCCAATAATCCAAACTTGAGAGCTCATAAACCATTTAGATGGCTTATTTATCCAAAAGACAGGCAGTAACATGCTGGAGAAGATGTGGAGAAATGGAAACACTTGCATAACATTGGTGGGAATGTAAATTAGTACAACCATGATGGAAAACAGTTTGGAGATTACTAAAAAATCTAAGAATTGAGCTACCATATAGCCTAGCAATCCCGCTGCTGGGTATATACCCCAAAGAAAGGAATCAGTATATAGAAAAAATATCTGCACTCCTGTTTGTTCCAGCACTGTTTACAAGAGCTAAGATTTGGAAACATCCTAAGTGTCCATCAACAGATGAATGGATACAGAAAATGTCGTATATATACCCAGTGTGGTATGAGCCATAAAAAGGAATCAGATCCCATCATTTGCAACAACATGAATGGCACTGGAGATCATTATGTTAAGTGAAATAAACCAGACACAGAAAGACAGGTAACACATCTTTACTTCATTTGTGGAATCTAAAAATCAAATCAATTGAACTTAAGGACATAGAGAGTAAAAGGATGGTTACCAGAGGTGGGGAAGTGTGGTGGGGGTGGGGGCTTTGAGAGAGGAGGTGGGAATGATTAATGGGTCCAAAATTTGGAAAGAATGGATAAGACTTACTATTTGATAGCACAATAGGATGGCAATTGTATATTTTTAGATAAAGAATATAATTGGATTTTGTAATACAAAGGATAAATGCCTGAGGGGATTTACCCCATTCTCCATAATATATTTATTTCACATTGCATGCCTCTATTAAACATCTTATGTGCCTCATACATATATACCTACTATATACCCACAAAAATTTTAAAAATATCAGTAGGAAAAGAACGAACTATTCAATATATGATTCTAGGACAACTGGCTGTCCACATGGACATGGAATTAAAATGAAGTTGGATCACTTGTGCATAAACTATTTAAATGTTAAGTCTGTGAAAATGAAAGATGTAAATCTAAGAAGCAAAATTTAAAGCTTCTAAAAGAGAATTAGGAGGATATTTTAGTAATCTCAGAAAATAAAAGGATTTTTAAAATAAATTACAAAAAGCACACACTGCAAAGGAAAAGACTGATAAAGAATATTAGGATAAAGACTCCTTAAGAAAATTCTGTGGGAAACACACCCACATGCATAAAGACACCATTAAAATTAAAAAGGTAAGCCACAAACTGGAAGAAGATATTTGTAGCTTGTATAACAAAGGATTAATGTAAGAATATATATAAAATTTCCATAAACCAAATTTTTTAAAAAGACAAGCAAAACAATTTAAGAAAAGGCAAAACATAAATAAGCAATTCACAGATGAGGAAACCCAAATGTCTAGAAAATACAGGAAAACATGCTTAGTTCCATCAGAAAACTGCCAGTGTAAACTACATTTTTATTTCAAATACTTCATTTACATTAGACTGGCATAAATAATGATAATACTGATAACAGAAATTATAGGCAATTGTATAGTACAAATGAGGTCTTTATTTACAATTCACAACTCAAAAACAAGTAGCTGATGGTTTTTCATTATTCACTTTGCAGTAAGATCTAACTTGACTAAACCTTATTTGTAAGCAAAATCTTATCCTAACTGAAGTTAACATTTTATATTTTTAATCCTACTTGTAATCATTTGTACCTTTCAATGCAAAAATACTAATATCGTTTTGGATGCTTCTGTAGGGCCTGTTGGGTTGTTAAATGATATATGGGGATGACTATCGTATTACCTTCCTAAAACGTACACATTACGAATGCTAAAATATAGCTCGTGCAAGAATTCTGCATCAGCGATTGAGACTTGTTCAACAATTTGCACCATTTAGGAAAGACATATAAAACGTGTGTATCTCCGAAGCAATTCCATTCTTAGAAATTCTAGGATACGTGTATTAAGATACATGAACGAGGATGGTCATAGTAGCACTGCTTATAACCACAAACAGTTGGAGGCAACCCACTGTCCATCACCAGAAGAATGCACAAAAATTCATAAAATTTTATACTGCATTAAAAATGATCAAATGCTTGTCACACATAGTAACATGAATGGGTTTTATAAATAAATACAAAAGAAAAAACAATTAGCAAATCAACACCTAATGCTTTATACCATTTATATAAAGCTTAAAGTATGTAAAATAACATTAAAAATCCTTATTTTTATGGACAAAATGGTTATTTTATGTGATGGTTAATTTCATGTGTCAAATTGATTAGGTTATGGACACCAGTTGTCTGTTCAAACACTAGTCTAGATGTTGTTACAAAGGCGTTTTTAAGATATGATCAACATTTACGCTCAGTTGACTTTAAATAAAGCAGACTTCCCTCCATAATGGCTGGGTCTTATCTAGTCAATTGGAGGCCTTGAGAGCTGAGACTTACCTTTCCCAAAGAGAAAGGATTTCTGCCTCCAGGCTGCAACACAGAAATTCTGTGTGAGTTTTCAGCCTTCAGACTTAAGGTTGCAAAAAGGAGCTTTCATCTGAATCCCCAGCCTGCCATGCATGTATTCTGGACTTGCTAACTTCCATAATCAAGCAAGACAATTTCTCATTTCCGTAAAATCTCTCTTTTTCTTCGTGTGTGTGTGTGTGTGTGTGTGTGTAACCAATAGGGGATACATATATATAACCAATAAGGGCTATACATATATATATATATATCCTATTGGTTCTATTTTTTTCTATGAACTCGAATGCAAATGTATATGTAATAAAATTAGAAGGAGATTTATGGAAATGGTAAGAAATAAGATCATGATTTCATCTGGTAGGAAAGGAGGGGCATATGTTCTGGAAAGGATACACTATGGGTTTAAAATCGATTGCTAATTTATTTCTTAAGCCATGTGGTAACATTACAGTATTCATTTTTCCTATCTGTATGTCTAAGCATTTTATTATAAATTTTTAAAAATTTTAAAAGTTAGGCCAGACAAAAGACATTTGAAGATAATAATTATGGAAAATATAAATTAAGTGTGTATCTAAAGGAAAAATTCCCCAAGTGAATTTTAAGAAGAATGTTGACTCATGGTTGAGATTTAATGAAAGCATACCAATAGTTTATAACCTAGATTTTTCAAATTATTTATATTACCATGATGAGGCAAGGTGACTCAGTAAGATAACTTTTTGTTGCTTGTTTTGTCACTGTATTTGCTCAGATAATGAAACCAGTATCAATACAGCAGCCTAAACTGCTAATGGCCAACAACCTGTAATTCTGCTTGTCCAGCAGTGCTCAAAAGATCAAAGTGGTGCTTTGCTGGTGTGGCCATAATCCAGACCAGCTTTAGCTAAATAGCCATTCAGAACTAGTGCTATGACCTTTTTAACTCTTGATTTTCTGGTTGATGCCAGTATCATTCTCTATACACGTCTGAAAGCTATGGAGTTTTCAAATATCTATCTTTTTCTTCAGAGAATATTCAGTACATGAAAAGGATTCATAATGAAGAATAAAGTTGATACTTCACAATTTAAAAAAAATATTTGTCATGTTCTTTCACTGCCTCTTTTATGCTCTAGGAGAAGATTGAATGGAAATTAATGCATGTGGGTTGAAAGAGTGGCATCTGTTTACATTTGGGTAGCCACATCAGAATTTGCTTGAATAATATCTCTAGGGTTAAAAGAAGCTTATGAACTATTCCTTTAGATTCTAAACTACTTATTCTCAAATGGAAGTATATGCTTTCTGTTGAGCATTCCCAAATGTTGATTTACCTATAAATTTTATATTTGAAGCTGAGCTTAAAAATTAATATCAGTATATATTTATTAAATACTGTATTTTCAAGTACTCCACCACGATTTCTTTGCCCATATTTGGGATTGCTTTTAAAAAGTAATCATCACCACATGAAATATTGTCACTACATGAAAGGTGCATGAGCTCACGGCACACTGTAAAAAATCAAATATTTTACAGGTAGTCTGAAGAGAGAAAAATGTGCTAGAAAGATTGTGTTTTAAAACAGGATTTCGCCTACATAGCAAACTAAAACGTTAAACCTATACTAGAGAAAAACATCCTGCTTTTTTTTTTTTTTTTGCAGCTAGTGGAATTGTTAACATGAAACAAAAACATTTTATTTTCCAAATTACATGAGTAATCAAGACTGATGTATATTTTGTGCACATTTTAATAATGTGGCAGTGCTGACTTGACTTTCAGGTGAACAAGTTTAAAGATTTTTCAATTGATATTACATTTAAATTAGCACCTGCAGCTCACTGGTAAATTCTGATGAATGATATGTGCTGACTGAAGTCACTGCTCTCACCACATTAGTATTATTAAAGTCAAAATGCAGATATTGATTAAGCCTGGACTTGAACCTGAGGTACTATTTCTCTACCATTAAAACCAATATCAGCTATTAACTTTAAACAGAATAAGAATAACCATTATAATATGTTGATGTTGGTTTTAATTTTTATTAGCTTTGTAATTTATTTTTATAATATGATGAGATCTATGTGTCCACACATTAAGCACACGTAGTTTTAAGATTGCATTAACTGAACTGTATTCTAATGTGCAGAGTTAAAATCATAATACTGTTTACACACAGTGGACAAGTTTAGGACTCCCTGAATGTGTATTACTTAGTATCTACAGTATGTGGCACTGGACCAGGTGACTTAAATTCTGTGCCCAACACACCAGTAATTTTTACTGCTTCTACTTTTCTCGATACTCCCTTAACATCGATACTCTTAGTTTTCCAGTTAGTCACTAGATCATGACATAGCAATTCCATTCAAGAAGAAAGCAAATCTGGCTTTAGAAAAAAATGATTGATCACTTTTTACTTCAGGAAGTTGAGCTGACTTTTCTAGAGGCCAACCTCTTCAGCAAACATATTTATCAATATGCTGGATTATATTTGCATACTACTAACTGTTTGCAAAGCAAGTGCACATGGTTTTGAATGTCTACACACTGACCCCATTCTAAGAAAGAAGCCTCCAGAATACCCCAACCCACATTCACACTCCTTGTAAGTACCCCATATGACTAGTACCCCAAGGTCTAGCTTGTGGCACCTGTATGCCCTTCAGTGACTTTTGATGAATGTTGTGTCTGAACCAAATATCTGTAAGCCTCTTCAGTTTAAGTTCCATGCCGTATTAGTCTTTGAGTTCCCAGGGTTTCATGTAACACTCAGATTTTTAAAAAAATGTTTAATAAATATTTAGTGAATAAATTAAATGGCCAAATCTACAAAACTCTGTGAGAATTTCATAATCTTAAATGTCTTGGCAGGGTTCCAATTACACTAAGCATTTTAAATAATCTCACTGGCTACATGAATGGATAAATTATCCTTAATAGTAGAACTACATGTACTAACAAATTTTATTACATTTTTATTTTCCCTGGAAATGACATTCTCCGCAAATTGTTTGTATCAAAAAGATAGAGAGGTGAAAAATGATAGATAGATATATGATTAAGTAGATGATTGATACCATGTAAAGATACTAGATAGATGACAGATACCATGTAAAAATATTTTTGATTATTCAAGTCAATCCAGTAAACATTTGTTTAACACTTACATTGTATAATATGCTATGTCTGAGAAGCTATCAGCGTGACAAAGATACATATAGTATTTCCTTATAAGCAGCTTAAATTTAATAGAGAACTGTACAGTACAGCATAATGAAAAACAGAGTCAAGGTTAAACAAAATGTAGTGGAAAAAACTTAGAGACAGAGAATAACCTGATTTGAGTGGAGAATGGGAATGGTAATAAGGAATGATTTCACAGATTTTTCAGTCGTTTATTAACTATTATTAACAGTACACTTTTAGGTACTCAGGATCATTTTGAGGAAAGGGTATTTAATAATTTATAAAGAATTGATAATTTTTTATTCTATTGTTATTAAGTTGAAATTTTTTTTAGAATATATTTGCACCTATTGAAATGACCTTCAACTTAGTGTCAACACACTAACACTTGTTAATATAAAAAATTATAAACAGATTTTTAAAATTTTGAAATATACATTCAAGATAAAAGCTCTACGTCATGGTATACTGTTATTTTTAATGTCACAATGTGTTCTGCTTACATTTTACCTAGAATTTTTTCCTCTTATATTCATGAGTGACATTGTTTTGTGTTGCTTTTCCTTTGTTATGATGTTGGTTAGTGCTGTCTTGGTAAAAATGAATTAGGAAGTTCTTTATAATTGACTTTATACTTTCAAACTCACCATTATTTTTTAATCTTTCTTCAGACTTTCCGTAGGTTCAGTCTCAACTCTAAGGTATTCTAAAACCGTAAAATGCAGAGGTGTAATGGATGCAGCTGATTGGCTTACCCAGTTCCAAACTTTATGTAGTGTGGTTTGTTTTGCTGCCTAGGCTGGAAAGCTAAAAATGAAATAGGCCAGATCCTTCTTGTAGTAAGACAGAAACAATAAAGTGTTCATTTCATCCTTCTAGAAACAGGCTTTCAAAAAGGAAATTAATCTGTATTTTTTCACTGGAGTTTATATTTTTGTAAAAGTTACATTCAATGAGCTAAAAAAATAAGCCTGGGACTTAAATAGCATTCACTGTAATCACCATTGTGTCCTAGTGTTGTAAATATTGCCTTTCTTTTCTTTGGCAGAGCATTTTCATTTATATGAGACCAGACTGAATGAGGAAATATGGTTCAAACTGTGAGAGAAGTTTTAAAATTTAAATAGTGTTACATGGCAAATAATAAAAGTTAAAAGTGTACTTCTGTAGAGCTTTAAACATGACCAGCCTCAGGGGTTTATAGCTCTTTTCAAAACATCATTTCTGAAGCACAAAGATACAATGCAATTGAAAAGAAGTGCGAATTTTGCAGTAAGACAGATCTGGATATGAATCCTAGTTCTGCCACTTACTAATTTTGTAACCTTCAGCATATTGCTTAATCCTTCTCAAACACAGTTCTCTATCTCTAGATACAAAAAATGGAATATCTAACCAAACTTACTGTACAGATAAAAGCAGAGAATATACATGAAATCACCATTATCAGCATCAGGTATACTGTGCGACTTCAATAAATAGAACTATTTCCTCACAATCTGGTTTCAAAATCTGGAATTCTACCTAATCAGAGACACAGATTTAGCTGATATTTTTTTCTTTGGGTTTGATTCACTACATTTTCTTATTAAATTATTATATACTCCCAATTATTTACATATATGAAGGAGTATATTTGTCAGATCTTTCCCCAAAAAGACCTTTACAAGTAGAGGGGAACATTGAGGGAAACAATATATTAGAAGAGAGACTGATTACTGTCATGGGAGAGAGTTGGGAGGGAACAGGTTTACTGAGACATTAAAAATAGTTATAAGAAGAGCTAAGAGTCAAGGAAACTCGGTCAACAAGAAGATATATTTTGCCTACTTCATACCTTTTTCTAAGCACAAGGCTGATGAAAAGTAATTGATTTTTTTGAAGTGAATCCTTTGAACATTACAGTCAGTAGAGAATAGAATAGATGAGGAAGATCAAAATTTTTTCCAAATACTGCAAGTGACGGAAAGTGCTGATCAAATGGTAGATTCTCAATAAAACACATCAAATAAATTATCATTCAAATAAGTATGAGCCAGGAGAATAAAAATGTGTGCTTTCACAATTTTTTAAGAACTCTCTCTCTTTTTTTTTTTTTTGAGATGGAGTCTTGCTTTGTCGCCCAAGCTCTGGAGTGCAGTGGTGCGATCTTGGCTCTCTGCAACATCCACCTGTTGAGTTCAGGTGATTCTCCTGCCTCAGCCTACCGAGTAGTTGGGATTACAGGTGCCCACCACCAGGCTGGCTAATTTTTGTATTTTTAGTAGAGATGGGGTTTCACCGTCTTAACCAGGCTCATCTTGAACTCCTGACCTTGTGATCCTCCCGCCTCGGCTTCCCAAAGTGCTGGGATTACAGGCACGAGCCAACGCACCCAGCCAATTTTTCTAAGAACTCTTTATAATGATTTTTTTTTGCAGTAGACAAATTTAATCTAGTAAATTTTCAAAAAAATGAGAAATTATAGGGACACATTTACTTGTCTAGAGTGAGGAAGGAGGTTGGTAATAATGAAGGGAGAATGAACATCTATTAATAGGTCTTTATATTGCACTTTACCTATGGCTGTTGAAAATAACATTAAAAACTGGAGTTCAAAAAGTGAAAATTTTCAAGTGGTTTTACTGAAAGATACTATGACTTAAAATAATCATCAAGTACATTTAAAACATATCTTGATTCTTTCAATCTCCTTAACTTACAAAAATGCATCTGTTAAACCTTATTATAATCGTGATCATCGACTGCTCTTGGAGTGGGGAGTAAAATTTTTCTGCTGCTAATCACCTGGAAGTTTTGACATAAAAGTATAGCATATCAAACTGTAAAGGTAATTAGAGATTTTTTATCCCAGTGCCTTTATTTCATAGATAAGGAAACTGAAACCTAGAGGCATTAGTTAACCAGATGAAGGGCATAGGACTAGGACGTGGCATAGCCAAGACTCATCCATAGGTATTCTGACTCTCAGACTGCCTGGCCTTTCCATGATTGATTGTCTGTCATTTTGCATATAAATAATTAGCACTGTAAATCAGAATTTCATTGTCTGCATTGATAAATTACCCACACACATATATTTTTATCTATTTGCATACATACACATGTGATAGTAGTGGAATAAGAAGCTCTGAGATCTGAATTCATTCATTTAAGTAGCTAGGTGCGTTGAGCAGGATATTTAACCCCATAAGTCAGTTTCTTCATTAATAGAAAGGGAATATAATTCTCATCCTGCTTCTTTTAGTGAGATCACCAGGGATAATATGCACGAATATTTCTTGTAAATTCTAAATTGTTAAGCAAAGGTAAAGGATTATTAGGTCTTCACACACAGTGATACCACTCACAGTAGTGAGTGCAGTGGAGTGTATCATGCATTTCTAACTGTGGTGTGGAATGAGACTTTCTTTAGGCTTAGTTTCCTCTGCTTGCTGGAGAAATAGGTTGCCTATTTTATTAATCAAAGTAATCAATTCTAGCAGCTGTAATGAAAAAGGGCATCAAAAATTGCAATGGCTTGGCAGAAAAGTTTGCTTCTTGAAATTGTGATGCAGATTGCTGGGAAACATTTGGACTTAGAAAACACCATTCACCCAGCTGTGACAACCGTCTCAAGACATGACTTCTAAGCCGGAAAGAGATGAAAGAGGCAAATTGTCTCCTAGCTGCTTTAGCCCAGAAGTAATACTCATAGTTTTTCTGCACAATTCATTTGCCAATGCTAGTCCCATGGCCCTAACTTAGTGGCATAGGAAGCTAGGAAATGTAGGAGAGTAATTGGAGAATTTGCTGAGCATTATTTGTCTATGGCACGTCTATGGGCCATATTGGGATATTAGTCTCTTCACTCACTTTCGGTGTCCAAGCTTCATGACATGGATTCCTGCATCCCAGGCCCAACAAAAGTAAGGGATAAATCGATAAAATCACAAAATAATCATGTTCAGGGAAATTCAAACAGAAAAATATTTCTAACACTGGATTCCGTCACTTTAGCCACAAACAAGGAATCTATGATTTTTTCTTTGTTTAAATGTGTATATATGTGTGTATGTATATATGATGTGCATATGTTTTAATATATATATATTTTCACATATATAATGTATATCATATAAACAAGATATGTTTTTTGATTTATATATTATATATCATATATACATGTACAATATGTGTATATATATTTTGTTAATATATAATATATAATTATGTATGTCATTATTATATATCATTCTCATATATAATGTTAATATATAACAGATCATATACACACTGTAAATATGTATTATGTAATATAATAGTATATAATATCTTATATAATTAGTTATATAATATATATTTTTATATATTATATATACTCACTATATATACACATATATGTAGATATAACATATAATATGATATATATCATATATGTGTATATATAATATATATTATATATGATATGTGATTATAGATGATATATAATATATATTAATCACATAGTAATGTATTGATTTTTTCATTAATATGTATACTGAATAATATATAATATGTATAATATATAATTAAAAATATGTATATAAAAGCCTCAACAAGCTCTCCACTCTACAACCTAGACAAGATCCCCTGGTCTGTGAATTCCTGCCTTCTGACCCCACCTCATGCCATAATCCCTTGAGCTTGTTATACTCTAGCAACTTTAGACTATTCTTGATTCCTCAATTATAGAAAGCTTATTTCTCTCTCTAGGACTCCCTACTTTCTAATCATTCTGCTTTCAGTGTCCTTCACCCAGATCTCTCCTTGGTTTGTTTTGCTGCCTAGGCTGGAAAGCTAAAAATGAAATAGGTCAGATCCTTCTTGTAGTAAGACAGAAACAATAAAGTGTTCATTTCATCCTTCTAGAAACAGGCTTTCAAAAAGGAAATTAATCTGTATTTTTTCACTGGAGTTTATATTTTTGTAAAAGTTACATTCAATGAGCTAAAAAAATAAGCCTGGGATTTGCATTCACTGTAGTCACCATTGTGTTGTAGTGTTGTAAATATTGCCTTTCTTTTCTTTCTCCTTGGTTGCTCTTTCTCATTCTCTCAATTTTGGCCCAAATGTTGGCCTCATAGCTTCCTTTCTTAAATTGCTATTGTACCTTATATAATATTACTTTTTAAATAATCATAAAATTTGTTCAAATTAATGTATTTTCTGCCTTATGTGATTATATCTCTTAAAATTACCCAATTTATTGTCAGCTTTGTTGGAATAGGGACTATATAAAACTTTAAAAAAATTTTCCCATAATGTCCAGTGCATAATAAAATGTCATAATTAGTTGTTGCACTGAATTTGTCAGTTACAAGACTACTTAATAATCTAGGCATTTGGTTCTGAACTTGTGATAAAAAGGAGACGAAAACGTGCACCAAAGTTAGTGAAATAGAAAAGGGAACTTGATAGTTTTCAATGAAGCAGCATCACTTCTATTTGTTGCTCAGTTTTCCTGTCCTGTTCTCCTTTTCAAATTGCTGACTAAGCAGGAGGCTATTATCCAAGTGAATTAATGCACAAACAGAGAACCAAATGCTACATATTCTCACTTATAAGCAGGAGCTAAACATTGGGTAAACATTGGGTAAAGATGGCAACAACAGACACTGAAGATTTCTAGAGGTCAGAGGGAGGGAGGGGGCCATGGGTTGAAAAACTACCTATCAGATACTATGCTCACTACTTGGGTAATGGGGTAATTCATACACCAAACCCCAGTGACATGCTTGTTTACCTGTGTAACATACCTGGTCACTGGAGAGACCAAGGAAGAGAAGCAAGGGCATGAGCGTCTTTTTAGAAAGGAGAAGTTGTGACTTCTTTAAAAATATCTAGTGAATGTGAGTACTTGTGTAAGAAAATGATTCTAACTTGGAGTTTCATAGAAACATTATCTTGGTAGAGAGAAGACAAAAAGTACTCACAATATGGAGAAATATATGTAAAGCATAAAAATTTTAAGAATAAGTGATTGGTGCTTTTGGATTATCAGTTCATTAATTAATTCAGCATAGATTTGTGCATTCATTTTCCTCAAAATCCCGGTGAGAATTGTGAAAGTTTCCTTAATCTGTCTTCATGTAACCTATTCTATATAATCACAGCTCTATTCTATGTCTATATGTATAGTATACTCTACCAGGTTATAGGCTAATTTCTGGAGTGCCAATGTACTTGAGTTGCATTTTACCAAGAATTGGATCTAAACCTGTTCCCTTAAGAATTGTATATGCAGATTAAAAATGACTACAAAAAGTTAGTGTTTGTTTCCATGAAAACTCCTTAAATGCTTGGAACAGTATAAGTGAACTGACTAGCATAAATGTAGCTGTCAAATAAGGCATAGAAAAATAACTGTGTAAGACTGGTGAAAAATGGAAAATTGCCATTTGAAGATAGTATGTTAAACAGATGTATGCAGCCCCCTGTTAACTGAGCACTATTCGTGACAGCCAAGTTAGGGAATCAACCCAGGTGTCTAGCAAGAGATGAATGGATAAATTAAATGTGGTATATGTACAGAATGAAGGCTTAAGCCTTAAAAAAAAGAAAGAAGCTTTGTCATTTGGGAAAATGTGGATGGAATTGAAGAACATTATAGTAACTGACATAAGCCTGGCATAGAAATGACAAACACCACGTGTTCTCCCTTATTTGTAGAATCTAAAACACTTAAACTCATTAAAACAGGGAGTCAAATGGTGGTTACCAGAGGCTAGAGGGTAGTGAGCATGAAAAATCAATGGTAAAAAGGTACAAAGCCTCAGTTAGACAGAAGGATTAGACTTTTTTTGAGATCTATTGTACAGAATGGTGAATATGGTTAGTAATAGTGTATAGCACATTCAAAATTACTAAAAGAACATATTTCAAGTATTCTAACTCCCCAAAATACTAAGCATTTGAGGTGATGAGTATGTTAATTAGTTTAATTATTCCACATTGCATTTGTAAATCAAAACATCACTTTGTACCTCATAAATATATCCAGCTATAATATTTTCATTTATAATAAAAATTAATTAAAAATAAACCCTAGTTGGATTTTTTAATCACACTGCAAAAATAAAAAGTCAGAATAATTAGCAGATATAAATTCAAACATATGGATCCTAGTTAAAAGGTTATACTGACATGTGCGTTGTTTAAATGTTCAAATTATATGTGTGTGTGTATGACATAAATAAATCATTAAAATGTATTTTCCCATTTAATGATCTTTTCTCCTAATTATCAGTTCACTAGCTCTAGATAAGAGATTTTCAACTCTATTATTTTAATTGAACTTATTTGAAGAATAGAGCATCCCTGGACCTGTGTGACTTGGCCCACTGATAAAGCAAAATTCTCCTAAATTCTAGGCTGGTGTTCTTCCATTGTATGAAACTGTATCCCCTAATCTATCTGTTATTGTTCTTGTATTTTACAGTTTTAATTCTGAGAATGACTTTATAATGCAAGTGGTAAAAATTGCAAGTTCATGTTTACTGTGGGGATATGGGGATGCACTTTACATATCCCTTCAGGAGAACTTGCAGTGGGGGACACCCTGGATGTCATACCTTTAAATATACTTCAGTCTTAACACCAAGGCATTCAGCAACACTGCTTTTGCTGCAAGATGTTCCCAGCCAGTGTTGGAGCACAGTGGGGAATACTAGAGCCAGGTAACTATCCATTCCTGTGGGACTCCTGTAACAGGAACCTTTGTCTCTTGTGGGAAAACTGGAAGAGATTCCATGTAGGCTGAGACTGAGGAACTACACTATAGTCTGACGCTCTTTCTATCTCATCCTTTCTTCCCTCCTTTTTTCACAGAGGTCATTCGTGCATCATAGCCAGAACACCTTCTCTGTCCACTTTTGCTTTTTCCCACTTCAAAGGCATTCATTCCCCCCAATAAGTTGCATATACATCTAAATCCAGGGTTGATGTTTGCTTCTAGGAGGACCTAGGTTGGAAGCTGGTACTGAGAATGGCCTGAAAAAAATATGACAAAGTGTGGAAATTTTTCATTCATTATCCTGCTGGTAATAAGTACTATCCTGAGTTCCCTATCTTGAGTGCAAAGTGGGGCAAGGCCAGTTTCCTAACACAAGAGGACAGTCTCATTGCTGAAGATTTCACTAGTGGAAAAGATGTCCCAGTAGAGATTTGCCACTGTGATGATTCAGGCATTTAAAAGATATGGGGAAAGCAGTGTCTACAAGGACAGTGGAACTGGCTATTTATTACTAAGTTGTACTGATGTCAGGCAGAAGGTAAAGAGAAACTGATAACTATTGACAAGAATAAAAGGCTAAATGTACAAGCAGACAGCTTCTTTGGTGTACCAAATGGCCTTAATTTCCTGAACAGAAGACATCTGAGGAGAAGGCTGGGATGTAATAGTTGAGGTCTTGGAGCTTTTGGGACCCTAAGGCTAAATTGTTTTGCCAAGGTAGGTATCTTAATCCATTTTGTGCTACCATGATATAATATTTTAGAATAACTTATAAAGAATACAAGTTTATTTTTCACAGTTCTAGAGGCTAGGAAGTCCTTGATCAAACCCCTGACATGTTTGTGTCTGGTAATGGCCTGGTCTCTTCTTCCACGATGGTGGCTTGACCATGCAGAGTGGTGAGGAGATACTGTTCTTCACATGGCAGAAGAGCAAAAGGGATAAGAGATGATGAGAGAGAGCAGAGGGGACAGAACTTGCCCTTTGTGAGATGCTTACTCACACAGTAATGATGTTAGTCCATGCATGGGGCAGAACCCTCACTTATCCTCTTAAAGGTCTCACCTCTTACTACTGTTACAATGGCAATTACATTTCAGTGTGAGTTTCGGAGGGGACAAACTTTGAAATCATAGCAGCAGATATTATTTCCTTTGGGCATATGTCCTCAGGTTTATGACTTTTATACCCTATCTGAACTGCCAGAAATTACAGATTCATAGTAGCAGCCAGAATGTGAGAACATAAGAGAAGCCATTTTCTCTTACCTAAGACCACATATTTCTGCTATAGAAACTATCCCATTCACTTTTCTAGTAGTCAGGCCAATAGCTATGATTAACTTACAACATATTTGGAAGCATACAGAGCGTAACAAGGAAAAAGAAAATTCTACCCTGAAGAAGTGCAAGAATTCGCTGGCCTGTTTCTATAGAAGCCATGGTGACACCCCTAGGATTTAATTTGATCAGGGGCCTGGAACATAGGATTGGACACATAAGGATTTATTGATTTGGGGGACAGTGTTTTGGGGGACATAGGATTTAATAACCTGACAGGAACCCCACGGTGACACATTACTATAGTAGCTCTTAAAACCTGAAGAAAACATGGTTCATACGGAGAAAAGTAGAAAAGCGTGTTTCTCTAGGAGACTGAAGAAGAAGAAATAGAAGGATTGTGGAAAGCGGGTGGACTGGCTTGAATATATAAAATAAAGCCAGAAAATCCATGAAATTATTATGTTTCATGGCAAGGCTCCAGAACATACTATTTGCCAAAGCCATAAAGAGTGGCTGGTGAGAGGGCTGCAACCTCACTCAGTTCTTCTTTGGTGGCTCTCTTCTTTAGGCTAGGGCCGATGGTAGGATAGGCTTTACAGAGTTAGCTTGTGAGTTGCCAGGAGGATCTGGCCTCAGAGTAATAGAGGAAAAGAGGCTGGGCTTCTCTGACAAGAAAATTGGGGACCACATTATGACAGTCAGTAGAAAAGTCAGAGAGCCAAGGGAAGGTGACCTTCCAGGAGTTGTGAAGACGGTGACTAGAATATGGTGTTCTATATCCAGTGCATGCTCTGGATAGTAACCAAATGCTGTTTAACATCTGCAACCAGAGGACAGCAATAGTGAAGAGGCGGCTATTTTGAAATTATTATTAGTTATAGTGGTATATTTCAAAGTAGCTAAAAGAGGATTGTAAATGTTTGTACTACAAGGAAATGGTAAACATGTGGGTAAGGGATATAGTTATTAGCGTCATTTGATTATTCAACAGTGTATACATGTGGAAAACATTACATTGTACTCCATAAACATATACAATTACTATTTTTCAATTAAAAATAAAATAGAGGCCGGGTGCGGTGGCTCAAGCCTGCAATCCCAGCACTTTGGGAGGCCGAGGCAGGTGGATCACGAGGTCAAGAGATTGAGACCATCCTGGTCAACATGGTGAAACCCCGTCTCTACTAAAAATACAAAAAATTAGCTGGGCGTTGTGGCGCATGCCTGTAATCCCAGCTACCTAGGAGGCTGAGGCAGGAGAATTGCCTGAACCCAGGAGGCGGAGGTTGCGGTGAGCCGAGATCGCACCATTGCATTCCAGCCTGGGTAACGAGCGAAACTCCATCTCAAAAATAAATACATAAATAAATAAAAATAAAATAGAACTAAAACCAAAAAGGAATGGAGAAGACGGAGTCTGAGGGCAATCAATCACTCTAATAAATAGTTGCTCCGTTCCAGGTCCTGAGCCAACATTCAGATCTGGAAACTATTCTCTGTAGCCTATTGCTATAAGGCCACTAAGACTTTACCCTTATGACCTAACTACTTCCCAAAGGCCCTGCTTCCACATAGCATCCCATTGGGCATTAGGACTTCAAAATAAGAATTTTAAGGGGACACAATCACTCAATCTGTAGCCCCCTAAGTGATTGTATATCTGGAATGCCCACTAGAAAGCTTGTCTTGAGCTGGGCTTACTATGTCATAAAAACATGTTCTAGCAGCACACTATGAAATAAAAAATAGTGCATCTGCTACTGTGCTCAAGCAAGACTGGAGGATGCAAGTCAGCCACACCACTGGATAGCACAGACTTTCACGTCTCGTTTCACTGCAGTACTTTCATGTGTCACCTGTAGATACATAGGGAAAATTCTAATTAACCATCTGGAGGAAAAGAAAGAAGGTTGGCTAAGGTTGGGTTAAGGTTGTATTAGGTCATTATTTTGGGTAAAAGCTAAAAATGGATGGTGGTTGCATCACAGTGACATTTGGGGATGGCCTTAAGAAAAGTAGTGAGGGGCAAATATCCCAATGAATAAAGCTGGAAACGGTTCACCTGATCTTTTCTCCACTTTGAAGTGAAAGTGACTGAAAGTGAGAATATATGTCAGTGGCCTGGAAGGGAAAGGATTAGAAAATTGCAAATGAGAAATTGTAGGGTAGAGGAATGTTGTTGAACATATGGGAGTGGGTGCAAAGTGAAAGCTTTTGTATTACCAAACACACACACACACACACACACACACACACACACACACACACGAAAGCACCCACCATGGAAGAAGCACTGAAAAGCCAAAGTAGACAAAAGGACTGAATCAATTCATGTCAGCCTGTCCTTGTCAATGTTCTTCTTATTCCTTCCTTCTAAAGGAGAAACAATGTTCCTGAGATGTGAGCCTGAAGAAAACACAAGTAACTCTTTTTCTCAAGACCAGGCAGTAAGTTTTGCAGAACCAAACCACTTTGTAGGGTGAAGTTGTGGGAAGGGAGATGTTAGAGCTGCCAGTGACTGACAGGATGAAATTCTTAGAAGGCCCAACTTGGCTAATGAGCCCAATGATACATACTTCATCAACTCTGACAGTAATGAACTGGAAGTTTCTCTCTATCTGCCAGACTTCCATGTCCATCTCACCTTTGGCTTTTCATGTGAAATGTATTCATTAGCTCCTCAAATTCAAATATCTCACAAAATAGAAGGTGAGGACTATTGAAGAGTCCTGTATATATTTTTCATAAAGGTGATTTTTTATTGAAAGGGTTATGTATGAGGAAAAGGAGACAATAGTTCACCTTGCTTCTCTTATTTTTGTAGGTGATTGCGTTTTTTTTCCTTTCTCTCTATGTAAAACTTTATTTTTAATAAGATGGAAATTTAAATTATTCAAAAATCATACTCAATGTCTATATTTAAATTATTCAAAAATCATACTCAATGTCTATATTTATTAAGTTTTAAATTCTAGAATGTTGGGATCTTACAGTCTTCTTAGAGCAAGCAAAGTCCAGAATATACACTTTTTTGGCAGTAGGGGTAGAAAGAAGCTCCTGCATTCTCCGGCACAGAGTCACCTTGATCATGCAGGCCAAGTAGGACCTGAGCTGAGTGAAGAAGCTTCTTTCCTGGCCACCTCTGGGTTCGACATGTACTCCTTTAAAGACCTCTTATATTCATTCATTTGTTTGATTTTATACTTAAATTTCTAGGTTTTCAAAGGCAGTAAACCATATGTGCATTCATATTACCAATGGAGGGCATTTTTAAAATTTCTAGTTGGATAATACTCTTTTCTTCTTGAAAATCAGTGAAACACATGTTTTTTTCCATGACAAAGTTCATGGATTAAACAAATCAAAGAGAAGCTATTCTGTTTAAACAGTAGGGGGATACCGCAATAGCACATTTTTTTTCCCTTGAAGCAACCCTACTAAACTCACAGAATTCTTGAGAGTTCAGTTTGCAGATCACTGACAGAACATCCTCTCCTTATGTTAAAGGTGAAGAAATTGAGAGATGCTATGTATCTGCCACAGTATGAGATAGTCGGCAAAACTGTTGAGTAGACCAAATTTAAACATTGATTAATATAGTACTCTTGAGTCTATAACAGCATGTGTCACCTTTCAAAATGGCATAAAGAACATATACTTTAGACTCCAATAGACCAGGTCCTCCAAGTTTCTTAACTCTTTCAAGTCTCAGTTTCTCTGATTATAAAGTGAGTGTTAGCCCTATCTCATATCATTTGTTCTGAGGAATAAAGTAGAAGAAGTATAATGGCACCTATTGTGGGCCTGGTTTTATTAAAAACTTGAAAACTGTTAGTTTCTTTCTCTCAGTTAATTTTACTTTTGCCTTGGATAGCATACAATGTCATGGTAAAATAAAGAGCACTGGACCGTCCCAATACACTCGTATTATTTGTCAGTTTCTTTAATAGTAGAATGGAAATGGGCTTCACATCAAGCACATTACAACAGACACTTAAGCAACAAAAAATTGGTGACTTGTGAACCATTAGCCCAGATGGCAAAATATTGATTTTGCTTATTTCATAGATGGCTTTATAGTGGGGAAATGCAGAAAGAATAGGACTGTGGACCTGAAGAAAAAAACTGACACATATCTATACCTAATCCTTCAATAAAGGGTGCTTATGAGTATTTATTTTATTTTAAAAATATATATATATGTAGCCTTTTATAAATTTATGAAAAAAGAAATAAGAAAAAGTGAAACAAACAAAACTCTAAGGTAACTGACCACCCTGACATTTTTGGAAAGGCTTTTGAAGGCCATTCACACTTTTCCTAGACCTCCTGTAGATGATTCACAAATACCAAGATTATTTTATTTACACTGATTATGTTTTTCATTAACAAAAGGAGAATATCTATGCCAAAAATGTCAGCATAAATCAAGACAAAGAATTGATTTAGATTTGTTACTCTTAAGTGCTATCCAACACTTAGTAAGAAATATCTAGACCAAGAACAATGAACACACAGTCTATTATCTCATAACCTTAAAAATACTGAATGGCTTACTGGCACAGTATGAAGCTACCTTCTGTTGAGAAAAAATTAAAGTTGCTCAATACTGCTATTTTGTGTAAAAAAAAAAAGCAGATATGTATGTATTCTTTCAAGAATATGAAATATATTCTTTCATTATCATATTACAATGTTTGCTGTTTTGAATATTATCATGTTCACTTTTTAATGTTATCTTTTCATAATCTGTCTTTTTGCTAGGGGCTGCCATAACAAAATACCACAGATTGGCTTAAACAAGAGAAAGTTATTTTCTCTTGGTTCTGGAGGTGGGAAATCCAAGGTCAAAGTTTGACAGGACTGACTCTTCCTCAGGTCTCTCTCCTTGCCTTGCAAATGGCAGTCTTCTCACAGTGTCCTCATGTGGCCTTTTCTCCTTGCTATTGCATCTTGTGTCCCATTCTCTTTCTTTTTTTTTTCTTTTTAGGATACTAGTCAGATTAGATTAGGGTACATGCTGTTGACCTTATTTTAACTTAATCATCTTTTAAAGACCCTATCTAGAAATATAATTGCATGGCTTGGAGGACCTCATTTAACTTTAATTACCGTTTGAGAGGCATCATTTCCATATACGGTTACATTCAGAGGTTCTCGGGGTTTCGACTTCAATATATGAATTTTGAAGGACACAATTCAACCCATAAAACTTTTCAACTTTCAAACTTACAAAGTGACTAATATATTAGTCAATGAGTTCCACAGTTGCTATTGGATTTAAACATTTGTTTACAACTTCAGAGACTTGTTTAGGCTACTAGGTGGGTGAACTTCTTCTGTCTATGCCCAAGGAAAGTTTCTACCTGTGCTCTGTAATTGTATCAAGAGAGATGGCCAATTTGCTTATGGTCTAAGTGTAAACATTTATTTTTGTGTGTGTGTTTCTTTCTGCGTGGTCCTGCATGATATTATATCCTGTCAAACACCTATGGGTAGGAATTTCCAAATTGTCTGATTTCTCCAGAAACAACCTAATGGTTGTGAGCTGGAACATTGTTGTGTACAATCTGTTACAGTCTGTGTGGGTGCATGCATCCGGGCATGATGCATGTGTAGCAGCAGGAGGGGTGTGCATATGTCTTTGTACAAACTTTCATTTTCGTTTTCCCTTTTCTTTTCATTTATCTTCTGAAGTCTCTTTTTAAGTTCTTCATATTCTGTCTTCTTTTACCATAGAATTCATACTTTTGCAAATATAACAGAGTTTCTTTTCCACACCTAGTCCATCCCATTCTTGCAATTTCTTCCACCATGGACGTAGGCTGATATTAATGCAGTCTTAGTCTGCTGCTTAGTCTTATTTGGGCACTAAAACAGGCAATTTCCCCTCTTAGGATGAGAATGTGTTAATACAAATAATTGGTTCCTCAAATATAATTCTTTGATCACTAGCAATGGTAGTGCTAGCTCTTCTCCTAAAGCAGTGGCTTTCAAACTTTTCTGATCATGACCCACATTCAGATTCAGCATGCAGATACCTACATATCAACAGTGATCAGTCAACTCCACTGTTAGTTGCTGTCTTGAGTTCACATGAACAGTCAAAATCATGAGACACAATAGGTTTTGCTTATCTTTAAGACACAATAGGTCCACTATTATGTCTTTAAGAAATAATACCAGACAGGACCAAACACAGCGTGCACAGAAACAGCAAAGTGGAGGTGTTGTGAGCCCCAGGCCCAACTTCTAATGTCGTAGTTATTCTGTTTGAAACGTGCAAGGTTATGAAAGATAAAGCTTAATGTGAGCAGATGAATTTGACTCGGAAAGCATCAGCTCTGAAATCCCTTCAGCTTGTATATTAGCTACTCACATAGCCCTCAAGTACCCATTACTAGATAATCTTGGGAATTCCTGAGGAATACACCACAAGTGACCATTTTCTGGAACAGCTTTATCTCAGCAATGCCAGGTTTTAATTAGTCTTGGCCACAAGGGACATACAGTTGGTCTGTAACATAGTTCTTAGCCAATTTCTCACTGATCTTGGCAGAGGAAATCTAGCAAATATGGATGGTTGAAATAAAAATAGTAAATAATGTTATCTTAAATGGTGGAATTCAGGTTGGACTATGGTACTTTATGCTCACTCTTAATTAGAGGTTATTCCCACGATCGCTCTTTTTACTTTCTGTCATCTCCCCATTACCACCACTCACTGCCTTCGTCACTATCATCACGAACATTACTATCTCTTACTGTTATCAGGGTGCCACTGCAAAAGCTCAGATAATCTCTTAGTCTGTTTGGTGCTGCTATAATAGAATGCCTGAGACTGGATAAGTTATAAGGAGCATGAATTTATTTCCTACATTCCGGAGGCTAGAAAGTCCAAGATCAAGAGGCCAGCATCTTTTAAGGGCCTTCTGGCTACATCATCCCATAGCAGAAAAATGGAAGGGCAAAGAGAGGGCAAGGGAGAAACAAAAGGGGGCCAAACTTGTCTTTGTACAAGAGACTTACTCTCATGATATCGGCATGAATTTGTTCATCGGGTGAAGTCCTAATGGCCTAGTCACCTCTAACACGCTACCTCCTAACACTTCCATTGGAGGTTAAGTTTTCAATGCCAGCTTTTGGGGAGACACTATCAAACCATAACAAAATCAAAACGTAGAATGTATGAAAGAGCTGCTTTTCTACAACCATTGTCCTTTAAAATGGTTGACCCCAATGATATACAAATGACTTTCAGTTAAAAAGTTTGAAATGCACTGTTTTTGAATTCTCACAAATCTAGCAAAGAATAGATAATTTATGAAGAGATATGAATATAGAGAAGAAAGGCACTTGATATAATTGGTCACAAAATGCTTCATATTTAGATAGCAAGGCACTCCAATCTAAGAGAGGAAATTGAAATAAAGAAGCAGAAAGTATTTCTCTCTTAGGGGATGGAGAATGGAAGATACTTTATCTATAGAAAAGGGCAGTGATGATGTGGTGATATGTGAGGATTTACATGTTCCAAAATATTATTCCATGTTGCTTAACATTTCTATCATTAAATAATACATCTGGGTTATGCACACATAACACACACATGCATAGTATTCAGAAGAAACAGTTTTGGTAAAGGTAGGCTTTGTGCTCTTTTAAGTATATTGCAGGCACGTCTGAACTGAGATAATAGGGGCGATGGGTACCTGGCTTTATAATAATGTTTTCCCCTCCTTGAGTTTTTCTTCTGTTAATAGAACTGGTTTTATATCGTGTTTGTGATGGTTAATTTTATTTGTCAACTTGGCTGGCCATGGTACCCAGATATTTGATCAAGCATTATTATGGATGTTTTCTGTAAAGGTGTTTTTTAGATGAGATAACCATTTAAGTCAAAAGACTTTTTGAGTAAAGAAAAGAGCCTCTATAATGTACGTGAGCTTCATCCAATCAATTGAAGGCCTTAATACGGAAAAGACTCAACTTCTACAACAAGAATGAATTCTGCCAGCTGATGACCTTTGGTCTCAAACTTCAACTGTTCTCGAAGTCTCCAGCCTAGTGACTTACTGTAGAAGATTTTAGATTTGCCAAGCCTCCATGTTTACCAATTCTTTAAAATGAACCTCTGCTTATATATACATTTAGATATTAACATATAAACACACACACTCATATCCTATGGATTCTGTTTCTCTGGGAAACTCTAATACAGATTTTGATACTAGGATTGGTTCTATCAGCAACTGTTTTTAGTCAGTATAGCTCTTTCTTTTTTTTTAATAATGAAAAATGCAGTTGACTATTAAACAGTTCAGTTGTCAGTGGCAAAACTCCCATGCAGCATTTGGTTTTCCTGACTTTTAGCTAGCCTACTGTTGACCAGAATCCTTATTGACAACATAGTCTGTTAACACACATTTTATATATGTATCACATACTTTTATACATGTATTATATACTTTTTAGTAACATTATTTTTCCTCTAGCTTATTTAATTGTACAGTTGAATTTGTACAATTGAATTTGTACCATTAAATAAGCTAGAAGAAAAACAATGTTACTAAGAAAATTGTAGGGAAGAGAAAACATATTTGCTATTTATTATGTGGAAACTGATTATCATAAAGGTCTGCATCCCCATTGTCTTTACAGTGTGTAGGCTGAGGAGGACTGAGAAGAGAAAACACTGGTGTTACTGTTTCAGGTGTGGCAGAGGCCGAAGACAACTCAAATGTAAGTGGACTCGTGCAATTCAAATGCATGTTGTTCAAAGGTCAACTGTATTTGCAATTGTGAGAAAAGTGTAGACTCTGCTGTCAATTTTTGTAATCTGAAGGAAAACATGGTTTTGTTATGCAAAAAAGGTAAGAGTTTTATAATTTTCTTCCTTCCTTTCTCCCTCCCTTCCTTTCTTTCCTTTTCTTAAAAATAATGATGCAGTGATTACACAGCTGGAATGCTGTGACTCAGAAGTGAAAAAGCAGCAGGTCCAATAAATAAAGGCAGAAGCAATACTTGAAATTCACAACACATAGTAATTGGCATGGGTGGTTAAACCGTAGAAATCTGAGTTAGGACGAAGTTTCTAAGATGCAGTGTTGAAAGTTTAGCTTACTGTCTTTATCACAATTGTGAATGGAGTCATAATGCTTTGTTTGTCAAGATTCTATTAGTTTTATAAATTTTCTTCAAGATGTATTGTGCCTTGTTCTTAAATATCTAGCTTAAGAAAAAAAGACATACATTTTCCTGTGGTTCTCAGGACTTCATACAGTTTCTTTGTTAATTCATATATTTGAGAATGATATTTGAGAATGTTAGTGGCATGATATGAAACTGTTGTCTGTAATGATAACGGGTAACCACCAAACATCCAACCATAAAAACATAATAGTGGCGACATTTCTCAAAATTAATAAAAACAAAATTTTTCTTTATTAGAGATTTTGATATTCAAGATTTCAAGATTCAACTAAGGAATGCACTTCTCACAGGAAAGGCAATAAAGTACAAATTCACCAAGTGACCAATTACGAATTTCTCAAAGGGTGATAAACTTCCTTCATATATCCTGATACTCAAACAAGAGTCTGTTCTGTGTATCAAGAGATACTAATAAACATTTATTAATGTGACCAGTTACTACAAATAAAAATTCCTATTCTGCAAAGTTCTCCATATTTAATATGGAGAACTAAATGGATAGGCCAATTTAGATTTCAAAAGAATGGAGATAACCTATATGCAATGTTGCTATAAAGCAGATATTCTGTAGAATCAAAGTAGGTTTAGTATAGTTACTAAAAAATCTCGCCATAGTGGACTTGTGTGTCCAACTCAAGTGATAGTCCCACAACGCTCATCTCCTTACTTGAGTAGCTCAGTAAATTGATTTTAATTTGCATGCTGTAGGACTTTCCACCCTGTGGCAGGCTCATTTCTATGACCTGGTGATTCCTATGTCATTTTTGTTTTGTACTTTTCTTGGTGACTTTCTTCTTTGACTTATCCTAGACCCAAAGCTCATGCCTGTTCAGTTCTACCCCATACATTTTTTTCTAAAGTTTCTCAAAGTTCTTTTTTTTTTTTTTTCTGTATTAAGCAGTCTTTAAGAAGGCAAATGGTATGTGAGGTAAGGCATTCAGGAAAACCTCTCTGCTATTTAACAGTTATGAAACTGTTTCCTTGTCTGTCCCACACTTAAGCTTCTTGATATTCTCCCTGCTTTAGCCTGGATGTTAAATTAGATGGCTAAGTAGAAGTTGCCCAATTTTTTTTTCCTGCTAGGCAACAGAAAAAAAACAACAACTTTGAAAGCCTAATCTTATTTTTGTGAGGTTGAAGAACAGACAGGTAACATGATGATTGGCTGGACAAAAATATATTTTATTGATATGCATTTATTATATTAATTACACATAATATACTCAGTGATATACACATCTATGTTGAAGAAACTTTTTAAAAATCATTTTTACTCTTATTTTAGATTCAGGGAGTATATGTGCATGTTTGCTATATGGTTACATTATATGATGCTGAGGTTTGGGATGATCCCATCACCCAGGTATGAGGGTATACCCAAGAGGTGGTTTTTCAACTCTTGCCCCCTTTCTTCTCTCTCCATTCTAGTAGTTTCTATTGTTCCGTGTCTATTGTTGCTGTCTTTATGTCCATGAGTACCCAGTGTTTAGCTTCCACTTGTAAGTGAAAACCTGCAGTATTTGGTTTTCTATTCTTGTGTTAATTTGCTTAGGACACTGGCCTCTAGCTGCATCCACATTGTCACAAAGAACACAATTTCATTATTTTTTATGGCTCCACCATTGATGGGTACCTAGGTTGACTTCATGTCTTTGCTATTGTGAATAGTCCTGTGATGAACATGAGTGCTTATGTTTTTTGTTAGAGCAATTTACTTACTTTTGAGTGTGTACCCAGTAGTGGTATTCCTGGATCGAAGGATAGTTCTAAGTTTTTTGAGAAATCTCCAAACCTCTCTCCATAATGGATGAACTGATTTCTATTATAACCAAAAGTGTATATGCATTTCCTTTTCTCTGCAGCCTTACCAGCATATGTTGGGTTTGTTTGTTTGTTTTTTAGTAATAGCCATTCTGACTGGTGTAAAATGGTATCTCATTGTGGTTTCGATTTAGATTTCTCTGTTGATCAGTGATGCTGAACAGTTTTTATGTTTGTTGGTTACTTATATGCTTTCTTTTGAGAAATGTCTGCCTATGTCGTTTGCCCATTTTTTAATAAAGTTGTTTGTTTTTTGTTTGATGAATTGTTTAAGTACCTTATAGATTCTGGATGTTAGTTTTGTTGAATGCATAGTTTGCAAATGTTTTCTCCTATTCTATAGCTTGTCTGTTTGTTGATAGTTTCTTTTGCTTTGCAGAAACTCTTTCGTTTAGTTAGGTCCCACTTACAAATTTTCGTTTCTGTTGCGACTACGTTTTAGGACTTTCTCATAAATTCTTTTACAAGGCCAATGTCTAGAATAGAGTTTCCTAGGTTTTGTTTTCTAGGATTTTTATAGTTTGATGTTATACATTTAAATCTTTAATTAATTTTTTATATAGTAAAGGTAGGAAGCCACTTTCACTCTTCTGTATGTAGTTAGCCAGCTATTCAAGAATCATTTATTAAATAGAAATGACTTTCCCTGTTGCTTACTTTTTATTGAATTCCTCAAAGATCAGATGACTGCAGGTGTGCAACTTTATTTCTGAGTTCTCTATTATGTTCCATTGGACTATGTATCTTTTTTTTTTTTTCTTTTTAACAAGTATCAGACTGTTTTGGTTCCTGTAGCCTTATATACCATAGTTTGAAGTCAGATAATATGATGTCTTCAGCTTTTTATATGTGTCTGTAGGTTTGCTTTGGCTATTTGGGGTCTTTTTTTGGTTTCATATGAATTTTAGAAGAGTTTTTTTCCTAATTCTGTGAAAAAAATTACATTGGTAGTTTGGTAGGAAAAGCACTAAATGTGTAGATTGCTTTGGGCAGTGTGGCCATTTTAATAATATTAATTCTTAATGTATGAGCATGAAATATTTTTTCTATGTTTTTATGTTATCTCTGACTTTCTTCATCAATGTTTGTAGTTTTTCTCATAGAGATCTTTCACCTTCTTGGCTGGATGTATTTTTAGGTATTGATAAAACTGGTCTTAAATATATATGTTTGTAATGGTTAATTTTATGTGCCACCATATGTGTGTGTACATATACACAAACGTTCACAAATGATATATGAGATACTTCCCAGTATTTTATGAACATATTCATATCTAATCAATGAGGTTAGCTTTGCATTGTGGACGTTTCAGCAAATATCTCTAAAGAAGAATAACCACTGCACAACTACACCACGATTAATTTTAGAGTTACTCATGAAGGTAGGTTATAAGATAAATAATGAGGAAAAGATGTCTGTGTGGTGGTGGAATGACCATTGGTTACATGATACTTACAATAGCTGAATGACTGTAGAAGCTTTCTACAGCCAGAGACAAGGAAACTAAAATTAAAGGATGCCATAGTATT
Organism: Callithrix jacchus; assembly: GCF_049354715.1. Lineage (NCBI taxonomy): Eukaryota > Metazoa > Chordata > Mammalia > Primates > Cebidae > Callithrix > Callithrix jacchus. The sequence goes on along the minus strand of NC_133516.1, from coordinate 101,699,444 downwards.
TACACACATGGAACGTTCCTTATTCAAAGTTTTTCTGTTTCTACTTCCTTGTTTATGTAGGCTAATCATTTAACAGGGAACTGCTATCTCAGTGACTACTATCTCCACTTTTATTCTCGGTGAAGTGGCAGTTTATTGATGACAGAGTTGACTGGGATATTTAAAAGGAAAGTTGTAATAAAGGGTAGAAGAACCAGCTGATTCTTTTGAGGTGTTTGGATTACTTGGGGAAAAATATATGTTAAAGTGGATTATGGCCAAGGATGGCATTAAGAAAGCTAAGCTGCACTGGCTATGTGATACCGTGCCGGTCACTACCAGCTATGTGTCATTGTGTAAACCACTGTATTTCTCTGTCCACAAGTTTTCTCACCTATAAAATGGGTCTTGTATCAATTCATTGCTAATGTCTTTTCCAAGTCTAACATTTTATGTTTAAAACACTTAGGAAATTTATCTCTGAGCTCTTCTTCAATTATAGTTAAATCAGAACCTTTGTTCTCTTGATAGCCCAATGGATTACTATATTTTTAAGAGGCTAGAGAGTGGCACAGCAAGGCAAAGTGACCTATTCAAGGACACACTCTTCAAAAGGGACAAAGCCAGAATCTATTTCATTGGATTCACTTTTTTTTTAACAGATAGTGATGCATCTTTGCACCCTGCCTTGATTGTATAAACAAGAATACAAATGTTCACCAAATATTTTCCATATTCCAGAACTATAATTTTTTAAAAACAGAAGGCTCTTTTCAAATCTGCCAGTGCATATTAAAAGCATTACCCTTGTCAAGGTAATGGGAGAATAATGCAATATATAGAGAAAAAAGCAATAATCTGAGTAACTCTTTGACTTCCTAAAAGCCAAGGCCAATCTTTATGTAGTCAAACTTGTTGAGTTTTAGTGAAGACCTGGTCTGGGCTGAGGCTTCCCTAGCTCCTTGTAGCAGATGGCATGAGATACTGAAGGTTTTTGATAAACTTGAGATACAGTCTGTTGAGATTTAATGTTGCTTTCAAAAAGGTCAAGGAGAAACTGAGAATTCTTTGCTCTGCATCTATACCCACAGATTCATGGCTTTTGAGATTAGCAGAATTTTTAGGATTAGAGTATGTCAGGGCAACTGAATATAAATTGTTGACATGGTGTATCAGTTCCCTATTATTATAATAAATTACCACATATTTAGTGACCTAATTCAGCACGATGTTTTTCCTTACATTAATGGAGGTTAGAGGACCTAAAATCAAGATGTCTTCTGTAGGATTTAGGGTAGACTCCATTGCCTTGCCTTTTGGCTCTGGCTCCTTTCCTCATCTTCAAAGCCATAAATATGCATTTCAAATCTCTCTTTCTGAGGCTGACAATCCTGCCACGTTCTTATAAGGATTCTTCTGATTATATTGTGGCCATCCAGATAATTAGAAAGAGTCTCTCCTCAAAATCCTCAGCTGAGTCACATCTGCAAAGTCTCTATTGCTACGTAAGGCAACGCATTCACAGGTTCTGGGCATAGGCATGTGAATATCTTTGGGGACCAGTATTCTGTCTACCACATATAATAAACTGAATGGGCCCATTTGGATCTGTTCTACTAGCAGAACAGTGTTTGGTAAGTTGTTCATGGACCTTCAATTAAACAAAACCAGATTCTCAGTTGTCCCCCAGGAACAATAGCATGTGAGTCTTACAAAGAAGGACAGACTGTAGAAGCTCTAGGGAGGTAATGGACATAACACAGATGACTAAAGTTTAACCCTCTGGGAAGCCTTTTGGAAATTAGAAGAGTCAGTAAACTTTGATAATGTTCCAACACTCTTTTACCTTTAAGCCAGTTCAACCCAAAAGCACCTCCAGCCTCCTGTGGTTAAGGCATACTTCTGCTTCAGGGCACACACTAAGTGTTCCTCCTGTCTGGAATATTATTTTCTCAGATATTTCATGTAACCCTTCACCTTCTTCAAATCTTTGTTTAAATGCCAGTTTCTAAATGAAGTTTGCTCTGATTATGTGAAAATTGCAAACTATCCCTTTCTTCACATGTCTAATACAAATTGTTCTGTTCTAGTTTGAATTATTATATTATTACTTTTTTATAATTATAAATTTTAGCTGATTATGTCTACAGAGAGTACATTATCTCCTTTTACCCCCTCCGTGTAGAAGTTAAGTTCTAAGATATAAAAGCTTATCTGATGTTTTTCATGGAAGTATCCTATGTGCTAAAAGCAGTGCCCAGTGTATAGCAGGTACTCAGTAAAAAGTTTTAAAGAATTTAAGGACTAAAGATTAAACTCCAGCCAATTCACTAAAATGTATCCCAATCAGCTTGTTTCCAGCTGTTCTCCTATTTTAATTTAAATTTTATTTGAGTAACTATTCCCGTTTTAACTGATTCCTAAACTTTAGCTTGTCAACTGTTTTTGCTCTTCTTGTATTTTAAACTAGTAGCACAATACTTGGCACTCACAAGGAAACAGGCTCAGAGTTCTCTCTCCAGTTCTTCCAACCCTGGCTACTCACGGAAGGAAAATTTACTGAAGCTTTGGTCCTGAGACACAAGTTTACTTGGCAGAGCTCTCAACTGGGCCCACATAACCTGAGATTGGAATTGGACAGCCGTTTCTATGACAGATGCTTCTTAAAGTACACACATATTGGTTCCACCAAACTTTTGGAGTCTAAAAGTTTCCTTTTACTACTCAAAATTAATAGAACCTGGCTTTGTGAACCTTATGAAAGACATAACTAGTTTCCTCTTGGCCATTTCCTGTGTCATTGCTTTGTTTTCTTCCTTGGAGTAGAAATGAACATGTTTTTCATTCTTCCAAAGTGATTCATTTCCTCTGAGAGATTTCTGCAGAGTAGAATCTCACAGATTTGCCAGCATGGTTTTGAGCCCAGTGCTAGATTATCATGAAAAAGAAAAAACCAAAAACCACTAAAAAAATAAAACAACAACAACAAAAACCTGTATAGAAAAAAAGTTGTAAAGCCAATTTTTGAAACAGTTGTTAGTAACAGATATTAATGTTTGCCCAATTTGGTGACCTTCTAACTTAGCCTAATAATTGGTCATATCTTTTGAACAAACAGTCTGTGTTATACATACGGTGTTTTCAAAATGAGATCGATGTAAATACATAGTTCTTTTGACATCTACCACGTCATAAGATAGTCGGAGTGGTAGAAAGATTCACTAAAATGTTAATAAGCAGGTTGATGAAAATATTTAATTTGGCATGTCATGTGGATCTTCAGGAAGTGAAAATCCTCATGCTGCCATAGGTATAAATCCTTTAACTCTCCCTCTGCTGGCTTCACCAGTCTGCACGCTGAGTTCACTTCTCGCATGTCATATTTTGCTGAAGAAAACAGAATGACAAGGCTCATTCTGTGTCTGCAGCAGCACAGCGGGTGAGTTTTACTTGGAGGAGCCAGAAACCATTCTCTGCCAGAGAGACGTCTTATTAGCAGGCATGAAGGGATAAAGCAAATTCAACTAAAATACAGACTACAGAAAATATTTTGCAAGCAAATCAGAAGTCATCTATATTTATTCATCGATTTCTTTATATGGAAAATCATTTGGTAGTTTAAAAATACTTATGGAATAAGAATGAGCTATAGCTCTCTAGTCAGTTTATGTCACAAAAATGACCAAAATCTTCTTTTAAATGCAAACACATGCGGAGATAGCGTATTTATATTAGAAGTCTTTAGCATTCACGTATTAGATAAGTTAACCAATGCACAATGCCAAATTTGAGACCAAGTTTTGCCCTAAGATTTTCTGTTTGTCTCATATCATAAAATTTGTAATAGTTCCCATTTCTCCAATATCTATTGTGTAAATGGATTAATCTGAAAGGAAATGGAATATTTCAATCATGGCAGAAAATGACACAGGTGTTGACAGTAGATTGGAACATGTCATATCTTCTTAAATACACTTTTTCCAAACACCCTCATTTCTTTCACTAAATCCTTACATTTTCCAGAAAGCCAGATTAGAAGCTTTAAACACTTCTCTTTTTTCTCCTTTCCCATATATACTTTATCTCTTAACAAGCCACGTTCTCCAGCTTTCCCAACTCTTTCTTCTTTGTCTGACCACTGTGTAGTTTCCACTCATAGATCTTCAGACCTAACTGAAGGTATCAATTGAAGGGCCTGATTTGGCTTCCTCACTAACCTCTTGAATTTCAGTTATGGCCACTCGCCTGCCCTTGCTCCAGTCTTCTGCCTCTCCACCTTCCTTACATACTTCTTTTCGTCTGGATAGTAATGGAATTGCTGGATCAAATGATAGATTTACTTTTAGTTCTTTAAGGAACCTCCACACGGCTTTCCATAGGGTTTGTACTAGTTCACACTCCCACCAACAGTGTAAAATTTCCCTTTCCACCACCTTCACACCAACATCTATTATTAACTCATGTTCTGAAAAAAATATATAATTCCCAATGATGGAATTGAATGGAATAATAGAGAACAGAAGATATTTAGGTGTGTTAGTCCAATCTGAGTGAGCTCTGTAAGTAGAAATCGAATTTATTCTTAGTGAGTCTGAAACAAATGCCTGGGATTGGCCTCATGTTCTGTGAAGAGTAATGTTGTGCAGTAATTGCATGGGGAGTAGTACTTTAATTATAATGACTATGGGCCAGGAAGTACAATGCCACGTAGAAATTGAATTGAGCAAATATCAGCATCTGAAGCAAGAGAATTTTGTAGAAAACAAAATATCGTCGGTAAAATGGAATTTAGAGCGATTACCATTTGTTGTATTTGAGTCACATCCTATCTCTTTGCTCAATACTTTTGAAGCAATCTATAATGAAGGACAAAAAAGTTAATAAAATTAGAATTACTAGCAGTGGTAGAAAGCAAGCAAACAGAAGGGTGAATCACTCTGAATTCCTGGTTACAACTAAGAGAAATAGACCCTACATGATGTAAGCAGGAAAAAAGTCTTAGAAACCATGAAACTCGGGTGGTCCAATCCCCTCAATTTTTAATTAACACAATTAAGAATGGTTTCAGCTACTCTTTGAGGTCTCATAGGCAAACTGTATTAATGCCATGAGAGTCACTAATCTTCTTTTTTCTTTCTTTTTTTTGAGTTGGAGTTTCGCTCTTGTTACCCAGGCTGGAGTGCAATGGTGCGATCTCAGCTCACCGCAACCTCCGCCTCCTGGGTTCAGGCAATTCTCCTGCCTCAGCCTCCCGAGTAGCTGGGATTACAGGCACGCGCCACCATGCCCAGCTAAGTTTTTGTATTTTTAGTAGAGACGGGGTTTCACCATGTTGACCAGGATGGTCTCGATCTCTTGACCTTGTGATCCACCCGCCTCGGCCTCCCAAAGTTCTGGGATTACAGGCGTGAGCCACCATGCCCGGCCCTACTAATCTTCTTTATACTAACTTATACTTTTTAATGTGTTTTATATGACCTCTTGAATAATTTCTTATGCCTCTGGGGTATGAGCACTTATATAAATTTGCATTCATTTTTTTCCTATTTTTCTGACATATAAGAATATGTGATGAATAAGTGAAAAGTGATTAGAAAAAAAGTGTTACATTTAACAGTAAAATTTATACATAAGTGCAAATTAATTTGTTTTTTGAAGTAAAAAGATGTTAGAGGTCATTCTTCTAATCTTCAAGAGTTTTTGAGAAAGGATGCAAATATTTTATTGGCATTTTCTTGGTGTGATGTTTTTTACTTGCCAAAGCTTTGTCATTTGTGAGTAATATAGATAAAATAAATTCCTGGCCAGGCGCAGTGGCTTATGCCTGTAACCCCAGCACTTTGGGAGGCTGAGGCAGGTGGATCACCTGAGATAGGAGTTCAAAACCAGCCTGACCAACATGGAGAAAACCCATTTCTACTAAAAATACAAAATTAGCCAGGCATGGTTGCACATGTCTGTAATCCCAGCTATGTGGAAGACTGAGGCAAAAGAATCACATAAACCTTAAAGGTGGAGGTTGCCATGAGCCGAGATCACACCATTGCACTCTAGCCTGGGCAACAACAGTGAAACTCTATCTCAAAAAAAAAAAAAATAAAGGAAATTCCTATCAGTTTTTAATATTACAGAAATGTATTTAAGTGTCATATATTTAATGTTTGCAGAGAAATACTTTTAGTGCTATAGAAACATGTCCTTTTGACTTTTTATGGAAAAAATTATGTTAAATGTACCTATGTCTATATGTGCAATGCAGTTAATTCTTTTAGTTGTAGATTTAAATAACACCAAATACAATTTTTGAAGGTTTTTTTTTTTTTTTACAAAACAGATATTGTCCAAATAAATAGTTATACTTTTACTATTCACCTAAGGGCCCTTTCTTGACTTTTAATCACAGTGTAAAACAATTTCAGGAATTCAACATGAAGAATTAAGGTGTGGTACTTACATGGCTTGTTTAGCTCCTAGGCTAAATGAAGAGTTTTAAAAACATAGTTAGAATCTACTACTTTTTAAAAGACATATTAAATCTTTTAGTAAATTAGGATCAATGAAAAAATTAAGGGGAAATTAGAAAATGCTTTGTAATGAATGAAAACAAACCACAACAACAAAAAACAAAGACAACATACCAAAATGTAAGTGACATGGCAAAAACAGTGCAAAGTAAAATTTGTAGCTATAAATGTTTACATTAACAGACCAGAAAAATCTCAAATCAATAACCTAACTTTACAACTTACAGAAATAAAAAAGAAGGAAAAATTAAGCCTAAAGTAAGCAGGAAGAAGAAAATAATAAAGACTAGAGAAGGAGATATATAAAATAAAGAACAGCAAAGCAATAAAGAAAATAAATAAAAATCAAAATATGCTTTTCAGGAGAAGTTTAAAAAATTGACAAATCTTTAATTAGATGAACTAAGAACAAGAAAAAGAAGCTTCAAATTACTGAAACCGAAACCAAAAAGTGAGGGCATTACCACCACTTCAGTTGTATAGCAACTAACTGGGTAAGCAAGGAGAAATGGATGAATTTTGAGGAACAAAAACCTACCAAGACTAAATCATGAATAAATTGAAGGTTTGAATAGAACTATAGTAAGAAAATTGGATTTGTAATAATAATTTTAAAAACATCCAACAAAGAAACACCTGAGACCTGATGGCTTTACTGGTGAATTCTCCCACTCAAATAACTAGCAGTAATCTCTCTCAAACTTCTCTAAGAAGTTGAAGAAGAGATAACATTTCTATATCATTCAATGAGGCTGGCATTATCCTTATACCAAAGCCAGACAAAACAAACAAAAAAGAAAATGGAAAATCAGTATCCTTTATAAATCTTGATGGAAAAAAATTCAACAAAATACTAGCAACTGAATTAAGTAGTATATTGCAAGCATTATGTACCATAGCCAAGTGGAATTTATTCCTGGGATGTAAAAGTAATTTAACATGCAAAGCCAATCAATGCCATACATAATATTAACAATGTGAAGGAAAAAAACAAAACTAACTACATGGTCTTATCAACTGAGGCAGAAAAAGCATTTGACAAAATTGCATGTACTTTCATGATAAAAAGTCTCAACAAATTAGGAATAGAAGGAAACAACCACAACATCATAAAAGCCATATTTGAAAAACCCACAGCGAATATACTAAATGATAAAAGACTGAAAGTTTTCTTTCTAAGATCAGCAACAAGGCAAAAATGCCTGCTTTTACCACCTCTATTCAATGTTGTGCTGGAAGTTCTAGCCAGATCAATTATGCAAGAAAAGGAAATAAAAAATCATTCAAATCAGAAAAGAAGAGGTAAAATTATCTATTTGCAGATGACATGTTTTTATATGTAGAATATTCTGAAAATGTTTAAACAAAACTGTTATAATGAATAAATAAATTTCGGCAAGGTAGTGACAAAGTCAACATAAAAAATCAGTTGCATATCTTTACACTAACAAAAAAACCCAAAAACAAAATTAAGAAAATTTATAATTCCATTAGCAAAAGCATAAACAAGAGTAACATACTTAGGAATTAACCGAGGAGGTGAAAGACTTATACATGACTCTAAAGTACTGATAAAGAAATAAAAGCAGTCACAAATAATAAAAACCCTATGTTCATGGATTGAAAGACTTCATATTATTAACCTGTCAAATGTCAATTAAAATCACTAAAGGACTTGAGCATATATTTCTCCAAGTAAGACATACAAATGACAAATGGCCAACAGGTATATGAAAAGGTGCTTGACATCACTAATGATCACAGAAATGCAAATCAAAACCACAATGAGTTATTGCTTTACACCTGTAAGGTTCTGTTTGGACTACAAAGTTTAAACAAAAATAAAAAATAAAACCACTTTGTTGAGGTATAATTGATATACGAAAAGTTATACATTTTTAATACAACTGGTTAAATTTAAAATTTTGTTTTCATTATTTGAATATTGGGAGATTTCAAGATAAAATGTGGATTTGGGATTTTTATGAAACATCGAAATAACTGGCAACACTAGGGTTACACTACCATATTGTAAAAGTGGCTAGAACCCAGTAGCTACTGCCCCTTTTAGAAGATGCACTGGGTCTCAGTTGTCCGTATTTTCGCTTCCCCTAATCAGCCTGCTTCACTCAGTCGTTACCTGCCTGGCTCCTATAATCTCTACTAGATCACAATACTGCTTGCTTCTTAGGAGAAGTCAAAGCCTTTTAAGATTGATGTGTACATCCCAAGCTGATAATATAGTACCTTTTGATGTATTTAGGAAATTTCAAAAATTAGAAGAGTAAATGGAAAGGCATGGCTTGTGGGCATAGTGTGTCTTACTGCTCTCCCATGTGTAGAAGGAACCAAGAAGCAGTAGACAAGAATTCGACTTCAAATTAGGGGTCATCGAAAGTTATAATTTCCAGTGCAAAATAAGCATTCTGCTTTCCCAAAATTAGTAATGGTTACATTGAAACAATATTTATTAGAGAAATAACTAATAATTCAGGACTAGCCTCGATATAACTAGCAGTGCAAGCTTTCATTTAAAATCTGAATTCACTAGGCCTCAGTTTTCTAATAAGTAAATAAAGGCATTTGAAATTAAGATTCTGTAAAGTTCCTTTTATCTCTAATATTCTATTATTCCATGCAGAAGCTTTCCACTCTTAATTATGAGTGTTGAGACTCTTCTGAACAGTGTCTAAAAGTATCTGACCTCTTACCTCTTAAAGGAGGTGATTTTATTTGAAACTAATACAGCAGCTTCCTGATCTGGTTTTCTGTCAAAAGACTAACAACATTATCAAAGCAAGCTCTTTTTTTTTTGGAGACAGTCTTGCTCTGTCACTAGGCGCCAGGCTGGAGTGCAGTGGCGCAATCTCAGCTTACTGCAACCTCCGCCTCCTGGGTTCAAGCAGTTCTTCTGCCTCAGCCTCCTGAGCAGCTGGGACTACAGGCGCATGCCACCACGCCCAGCTAATTTTTGTATTTTTAGTAGAGACAGGGTTTCACCATGTTGGCCAGGATGGTCTCTATCTCTTGACCTTGTGATCCGCCTGCCTCGGCCTCCCAAAGTGCTGGGATTACAGGTGTGAGCCATTGCGCCCTGCTAGCGAGCTCTTTATCTAGGAATCTGAGTCTATAATGTTCAATAAAGAAAATCATGAAATTCAGTATATATTTTTCAGCATTAGCTTCTGGTGTCAAATAGCAATACCTGCTTCCGTGCTTATTTTATATGTGCTGTAAATCAAGTTTTCTAACCAGGTAGTTTCTATCTAGAGCATGTTTCATTAGCGTTTTTCCTTTGCACAGAACTCAAAATTTTCTTTTATCATGACAAGGGGAAGAAAACATGACTTAGGTTGTTTATTTTCTAGCATAAATGTGCTGACAACTGTAATTTCTGTTTGGTTTCTTTCAAGGTACCATTTTATTACAGCACAAAAATATACATTTTAATGCTGTCTAGACAAAACCATTGCTCCAAGTCAACACCAGAAGTGATGTAAATTGTGTTTTCCAAGGTCTAACATTATGTATGACATCCCCAGTAGGCAATATAGTAGGATTCAGGCATCAGGCAGTTTTGAGTGTTCAAATCCCAGCTCTAGTCTTTCCTAGAGATGTTAAATTGTGAACATTACTCAGTACCTCTGAGGCTTTTTGCCTGTTATAAATTGATCTGATGTTAAAATATATTAGCTAATTCATATGATTATGAGAGTATTAAAAGTACTAATGTGCTGAGCTCAGAACTTGTACTTGTTGTTAATAATAATACTGCTAATACTGCTACTAATACAAAATTACACAAACTTATCACTAAAAATGCAAATCTTGTTTCCAGAAGTTGTCATTAACAGATGTGCCCAATATATGAAACAATCTTTGTACTTCCCTTCAGTACCATAAGGGGCTAAAGAAGAGATGCATCTGCTTCAGCTTTCTTTAGGTCATTCCGTGACATCTGGCACCTTGCTATTCAAACACTCTCCACAGGTCATTCTAAATTACAAATTTTGCAAATAGATTGTCTTGCACAGTCAACGAGTAGATAGCAAAACCAAGAAAGCTGATTATTTTCAATGATATATATATATATATATATATATATATATATATATATATATAATTTCAATATATATATCATTCATGTATATACACATATATATCATGTATATATGTATACACACATATTTATATATACATTTATATATATATATATACATTTGTGTGTATATATATATATATATATATTTTTTTTTTTTTTTTTTGAGATGCTGTCTCACTCTGTCACCCAGGCTGGAGTGCAGTGGTGTGATCTCAGCTCACTGGAACTTGCACCTCCCAGGTTCAAGTGATTCTCCTGCTTCAACCTCCCAAGTAGCTGGGACTACAGGCATGTGCCACCATGTCCGGCTAATTTTTCGTATTTTTAGTAGAGATGGGGTTTCATTGTGTTAGCCAGGACAGTCCCAATCTCCTGACTTCTTGATCCACCTGCCTCAGCCTCGCAAAGTGCTGGGATTACAGGCATGAGCCACCACGTCTATCCAATAATATTTTATAATTTTATAATAATATGAATTAGTAACTAATTGATCACTATTGATTCCGAATAAACTAGGAGAGACTAGACAAATGGGGGAGAAAAGCGTTTAGACTAGCTTCAGCAAATTTACTTTAGACAGAGAGAATGACGCAATAATCCTTTGTAACCTATGTCAATGATCTCTGAAAACTATGCTTCCCTACCCATAAAAGAAATTTTAAAAGTTATGTAACTTCTTGCACATTTATAACTTGACTTATAAACACTTTCATTTCATTGTAGATTTATATCATTCCAAATGCTGTGATATCTAACACACTATAATTATTGAAGTTTTTAAAATAAAACTTTATGTTGCCCTTTTAAATAAAATTCTATGTCGTCTAAATACTAATCAAAGTCATATCACCCTTCATTTGTTTAATATACAAACTGACTTTCCTTAATCAGACAGAACTGTCTTCTCTCTCTTCCACTACTATTTCCATTTTATGTCCTGATAAATGATATCTCTAAGTAGCATATTTACTTTTGAGAATATTGTTCATTATTCAGTGATACTCTGCACGAAGATTTTGTATGCTAATTAATCTTATGTTTTTGAAATATTTAGTCATAATTTTCTGTTATTTTCTTTTGGATTGAGTTTTGTTATAATTATTAGTGCAGAATTTATCAAAATAGCATATAATTCAAGTTTTGATGAGACTATAAAATTGTACATTAAAATATGGAAATGCATATATTACTTCATTTGTATATGAATTATCGTTATGTTGATACATACTTTAATATCAAATTTATTCCAACTTTTCTGTATGCATATATAAAACCTTGTTCATATAAATAAGAAACTGGCAACTGAAGGTGAGTTATAATCACAGTGTACCTCAATTCTTAAACTTCTTTTTATGTTATGTGTTAAAAATTATACTGTGATCCAGCATCAAAACTCATCTTTAGTGATCCACCACACATACATCAATTAAGTCTTTCTGTAAATTTTTAAACAGCAAAGAACTAGTTTGAACTAGCAAAGAACAATAAACAATCTAGTTTGCAGAACGATTTCATTACCCAGTCGTTAGGTTTTTGAAAAGTAAACTAAAATAATTTTACTAAGAGTTGTCAAATGATGACTTAGGTGCTTTATACTCTTTCACTTAGAGGTACCTTTTTTAAGACGACATTTTATAAAGTTTTCCAAATCAAAATAACATTCAATTTAAATATATCTTTTCCAGTAATTTTCTGATAACATGGTTCTTTCCGAACATGTCCTTTAAATACATTTGGGGTTGCAGTCACAGCTCAAACAAAGATGTGTGCATGCTCCCCAAGCTCTTCCTCATTTGCTTCCTTGATTCTTTACCAGTGGTTCAAAGTTGCTAAATAAAGATTACTCATGCTGCCTACTCTACAGTTTCTCTTAATTTATAGTAAATACACTTTGGGGTTGCAGTCACAGCTCAAACAAAGATGTGTGCATGCTCCCCAAGCTCTTCCTCATTTGCTTCCTTGATTCTTTACCAGTGGTTCAAAGTTGCTAAATAAAGATTACTCATGCTGCCTACTCTACAGTTTCTCTTAGTTTATAGTAAATACACTTTGGGGTTGCAGTCACAGCTCAAACAAAGATGTGTGCATGCTCACCAAGCTCTTCCTCATTTGCTTCCTTGATTCTTTACCAGTGGTTCAAAGTTGCTAAATAAAGATTACTCACGCTGCCTACTCTACAGTTTCTCTTAATTTATAGTAACCCAGCATGTGCCATAATACACACCGTCTAATAACCCACTGCCACCTTAAACATACATATGTATGAAATTTCAAAAGACATAAAATGCTATAGTGCCTTAATTAAAAGATGTTTGACTTCCACTAATAATTTGAATTATTTCTTCATGTAATATTCAAAGAATTTTATACTCTGGAGTAGTCATAGTAATATATAGAATAAGTGACAGGCATACTTTTCTTTCATACAATGGAAGAAGAGTGATTATGAAAGGCAGTGTGGGATAGAAAATAAAATACTTTATTATCTACAGATTCATGGTAAAAGCACCAGAGTAAATTTAGAAGCTGATTTTTTTTTATTAAATGGGTATTACCCATTTTGAAGACTGCTAAACCATATTATAGAACATAGTTCCTGCTAAGCATGGAGAGTCAGGGGCACATCTCTCTTGTGCCTGCTCTTTGACAAATATAATCAGACTGGAACTGCCTGGAACTAAGGAACAGTGGAGATGGCACCTTCCCCAGGCATTGCAGCTTCTTTCTCATCTCCAGAATTGTTACAGGAGGCTGTGAAGGGATATTACAGAATTGCTTAGCGTAAGTTTGGAAAGGGCTGGAGTTCTTAAAGAATGAATAGAGTCAGAAACAGGGAAATATTACTTTATTTTTTTGTTATTTGTCTTTTAAATCCTTATCCAGTGTAAACTTCCTTTTACTATGGGTGTTTATTGAAAAACAAACCAACTCCATTACCACCACAAAAAAAAAGGTGAAAATTTTTTAGGTTAATTGCAAAAGGAAAAAATGAGAAATAAGATGTCCATAGGCGGCTTTAAAAAACAGCCCTGACATATTATTGGGAATCTAGAAAGCCACATTCATGTCTTGGGCTATGTTCATGCTCGGGGCTGTGCACATGCTTGAAAAAGACCTGAAAATGTGCTAATCTCTAATCTCTGGCCTTTTCTGAGGCTGTGTACAAGCAGAAAATAAAAGCTGATTACCTAAGGGTTAAGGGTTTGTCTCAACATATATACAGAGCTCTTCAGCAAGGACAGAGACTTATTGGTTCGGTATCTAAGAAAATCTCTACCTAATCATTAGCGGGTGATTAAACTAACTGAGCAGAGATTTCAGTGATCACCCATGAACAAACACAGACTTCACAGAATTAGGTCAGCAGAGTCACTAAACAAATAACAACATACATAACAAAGAGCAACAACAACAACCTATGGGAAGGGGAGAGATTGTGATTTCTGAGTTATTGTATTATATTATTTGCAATGTCTAGCTCTCAACAGAAAATTATGAGACATGCAAAGAAATAAGAAAGTATGGTGTATATGCAGAACAAAAGGGAATCAACAGAAACTGTTTCTGGTGAAATCTAGATGTTGGGCTTCACAATGACTTTACATCAGCTATTTTAAATATGTTTAAGCAGTTAAAGAAAATAATGTCTAAAGAACCAAATTGAAATGCAAAAATTATGTCTCACAGAATGCAGAATATTAACAAAAATATGTGAATTATAAAAAGAGACAAATAGAAATTCTGGAGTTAAAAACTGCAGTCGCAGAAATAAGTAGTTCACTAGAAGGGCTCAACACCAGATGTCAGCAGGCAGAAGAATTAGTGGACCTGAGAATAGATCAACTGCGAATATCTAGTTTGAGGAATGGAAAGAAAAAAAAGAATGAAAAGAAGTGAACACAACCTCATAGACTTATATCATCAAACATACCATCATATATATGCATAATGGAAATCCTAAAACAGGAGAGAGAGAAGGGAGCAGAATGAATGTTTGAAGAAATAATAAAAATCACTAGTCTACACATCCAAGAAGCTCAATGAATTTCTAGTAGGATGAACTTAGAGATCCACTCTGAGACCCATGATAAAGAAGGCATTTATGCAGCCAATGATCATGAAAAAAAGCTTATCATCACTGGTCATTAGAGTAATGCAAATCCAAACCGCAATGAGATACCATTTTATGCCGGTTAGAATGGTGATCATTAAAAAGTCAGTACGCAACAGATGCTAGAGAGGATGTGGAGAAATAGGAATGTTTTTATATTGTTGGTGGGAGTGTAAGTTAGTTCAACCATTGTGGAAGACAGGGTGGTGATTCCTCAAGGATCTAGAACCAGAAATATTATTTGACCCAGCAATCCTATTACTGCGTATATACCCGAAGGATTATAAATTATCTACTATGAAGACATATGTGCAAGAATGTTTACTGCTGCACTGTTCACAATAGCAAAGACTTGGAACCAATCCAAATGCCCTTCAATGATTGACTGGATAAAGAAAATGTGTCACATATATACCATGGAATACTCTGCAGCCATAAAAAAATGATGTATTAATGTACTTTGCAGGGACACGAATGAAGCTGGAAACCATCATTCTCAGCAAACTAACACAAGAACAGAAAAGCAAACACCGCATGTTCTCACTCTAAGTGGGAGTTGAACAACAACACATGGACCCAGGGAGGGGAACATCACACACCAGGGCCTGTCAGGGGGTGGGGCGAAAGGGGAGAGATAGCATTAGGAGAAGTACCTAATATAGAATACAGGTTGATGAGTGCAGCAAACCACCATGGCACATGCAGACTTATGCAACAAGCCTGCCCGTTCTGCACATGTATCTCAGAACTTTAATAATAATAAAAAATTTCTTTCAGTGAAAAGTAATATTATAGGTTATTATTATAATTTTCAAAACAATATATAAAGCTAACTTATTTTTTTATGATGAAGGATCTACACACATTTACATAAAATTGGCAAAATGGTGTTGATGGTTGTGGTAAAATATCAGGATCAAGTTTTAATTTTAAGAGTGATAACAGATATGATTTATGTTGCCCAATTTCTCCATTTTTTTCTATCCTTCCTGTTTTTTTTTTATTAAAGTAGAGATTGAAGTGACAAGATGGATCTGAAAGAAGCCTGGAAAAGGTCAACAAAATATCAGCCACTTGTTTATGAAATTCCAGATGGGATTTGTTCACCAAAAAATTATAATTCTGATATTGATATTAAAAGCAAAAAGTTGGCATTATTCTATCAAGACACACTGTGACATTTACCTTACCTAATAAGTTTGGAAGTACAAGGCCAATCTTGGAGACAATGTTTATGTCCTCTTTGATACTCTTCTTAAATATAACTTTAGATGAATATTAATTCTTTTGATTGGGCTGCTTATTCTCAAAAATATGCTTTTATTCAGATGTGAATAAGTGATACCATGTTCAAAATTGAGGGGACATGTTTGTAATACCTCTGTCTACTGTGTATGCAACTTAGATAAAATCTCTACTCTTGGGGAGATTCCATTTTATCAGGGGAGACAAAAGGTAAACGTATTAGAGTAAACAAAATGGAAACAAGTAAGACCAGATACATAATTTGTGATACCAGTAAATAAATGAAAATTCAGAGCCCCTTTTCAAATAATATTCGGAATTTCAAGACAGCAACAGTTGAGCAGTAACCAGCTGTGAGGTCCTTTGAAACTTCAGACTCACTGGAACTGTACAGATTGCGAGCTCATGAAGCCAGCCCTGGAGATAAGTGCTATATAGAAAATAATGCAAGTTAAATGGCTTAAGTAAATTAGATAAATTGGCTTAACAAATACCATTAAAGGTTAAAGAATTTAAAGTACTTAAAAATACAATTATTTATCCAAATAATTGTACATGCTATTTAGATGAGTTTCCGTGTGTTTTAGAACTTTAGCCAGGGTATCTTAAAAATGCAGCTAGCAAGAAATGGTTTAAGTTCATGCTCTCATTAAACTAATAAGATGGAGTACTTTTGTGGGGGAATACACTCGACTTTTAAATTCAGCAAGCTTTTCTGCCCTCTGCAAGTTTTCTGACCTTGGCCCAGTTACTTAAATTTTTGAAGCCTCAATATAATGGGGATAATAGAATAGCATTTGAAGTTGCCTTTGTAATGAAATAAGGTGATAATACAGGGTGCTTAGCCAAGTGTCAGGAATATAATAAATATTCAAAAAATATTCAGTAAAAGCAACTATTACCATTGCTGCTAAATATCTTACAGACTTTATTCTCAGAAATAATTTCACTTTATTTAACCAGTTTTGCTAAGAGAAAAGTTTCTGTAACTTGACTTCACAACCATTAACCAAAACCTTCTTGGTTTGTAATTTTAAAAGAAAAACACTTTATGAAACATAACTGCATTAACAAAACACTTGATAACCATCCTTATGTTTGCTTTTGGTTATAGCGAATTACTGATACTGTGAAATTCTCACTTAATTACTAATAATTAACTAGATCTTCTCTGAAAAAAGAATTTACTTGTTCGCCTGTGAGAAGGTTTCAAACTCGTTGAAGAGCTTGTTTTTATACTTTATTGCTTCCTCTCTCCTGTGGATAAAGCAAAAAGGTGGGAAGTGGGGGGAAGTATGTTATTTATTTATTTTTCTATTCATATATATATTTGCAAATGGACATTAAAGTTGTGAAATAATGATGGAAGGAATATAAAGCTGAATCAGGTCACAATGTGTTGATACGAGTTTACTATGCAGAAGTTCTTGGTGTAATGTTGTTGCTCTAAGAGTTTGAAGACTAACGGCTTGTTTGGTGGGCAAAACATGGATGAAAATGTGGTCTATACGAAATTAAGTTGAAAGACCAGCACTGCCTTGGTATACTGTAGAAAAAGAGATCCAAAAGATAGGGAGATTAAGGATTTATCATGCGATATCTGCTTACTTACCCTGGGAGGACACAGTGGACTTATCTTTCATGAAATTAGTGAGAAATAAACGTGTGAGAAGAGTTGTAACATTCTCGAAGAGCTCTATGGTTGCTTTTCTCTGTAGCTAAGAAATTAGAGTGGAGACTGCTGCTTCTAACCTGGAAACCCAAATATAATATGAGAAATTAAATCCCTAATTACTCCTATTGAAGTAATTAAATCCTTAATTACTCCCATTAGGGTAGCAAAGACTATGGAGCAGCACTTCATCACCAAACACAAGGAAGACATGCTTACTAATTCAGAATTTTCGGATATGTGGAGACCTAAGGCATTTCCTAGTTGATCAAGGAGTCCCTAGAAGTGAAAAAGATGGGTACTCTACTAAATTTTTCTGATGTGATTTTTGTAAGCAGAAGAGCTCTAGGTCAAGTGAACAGAAGCCTAATTTAAATCATAAAAAAAGAGATTCATAGCCTTTCAATCCATTCCCAGACTTGAGCCAGTTTACAGACCTAGAACGCCTAGAATAAAGGGGAGGCTGAGTCCCCTTCTGGAAAAACCCTGCTTCGCTGCCAAAATGTTACTCTGTTAATATTTCTTCTGTTTTCCCCCAAAGGTATCTATAGCCTTTGACAAAGGTGGCAGTGCAGTGAGGGAAATGAAATAATCCTATTTTTCAGGGAATGATTGGAGACCAAGAATATCACTTGTATAACACTAGTCAAAGTAAGGTCTTAGTAGGTCTGTTGATCAAGGTAGTTTTAGCTCAGGTCAATCTCAGTGGATCTAATGTGTCCTTGAACCTACTCCAAAGTACCAGGATAAATAATTGGAATAGATACTCTTAGCATCTGGCAGAGTCCCCACATAGGCTCCCTGACCTTTGGAGTGAGGGATATTATGGTAGAAAAGGCCAAATAGAAGCCATTAGAATTGCCTTTATTTGGAAGAATATTTGACCAAAGGCAATACTGTATTGCTAGAGGGACTGCAGAAATTAGTGCCATCATCAAGGATCTGAAATATGCAGAGGTGGTGATTCCCCTTCACCTTACCGATTTGGCCTGTGCAGGAGGCATATAGAGCTTGGAGAATGACCATAAATTATTATGAACTTAATTGAATTATGACTTAAACTGCAGCTGCTGTTCCAGATGTGGTTTCATTGCTGAAGTAGATTAAAACACTCCCTCGTAATCCATGTGCAGCTACTGATCTGGAAAATGATTTTTAAAAACATCTTTCAGTAAAGGTCACCAGATCTGTTTGCTATCACCTGGCAAGGCCAAAAATACACCTTCATTGTCCTAACTTACAGAGAAATTAACTCTTTCCTATGTCATAGTTAGTCTGCACAGACCTTGGTTATCTTTCCTTTTCACATGACACCATAATGGTCCATTGCATTATTATGTTAAGTGGACAGTAGCAACTTCTGTAGTATATTTGTAACATGTTTGCATGTCAGGGGATAAGACATAAATGAATATTCTGGGGTCTCCCATCTCACTGCAATGTCTAGGAAGTATAGTTGTGTGGAGCATGATGATATATCTGACATAAAAATTATCATGCCAAATGGATCTTTCTGGATTTCAGAGGCAACACATTCCTCTTTTGGGGGTACTACTCTGGCCTACTTATTGAGTGTCCTAAAAAACTGTTAGTTTTCAATAAGGCCCAGAACAAGATAAGGCTCTGCGACATGTCCAGGCTGCTATACAAACTGCTGGGCCATTTGAGCCAAAGTGGCCACTTTGGCTGATTGAGCCCTAGGATCCAATAGATCGTACAGTCCTTGAAGTGTCAGTGGTTATAGAAGGGCTTTGTGAAGCTTTTGGCAGTCTCCTGTAGTGTACTCTGCAGAGACTGCATTTTTTGCAAATTGATGACTTGTGGCAACCTAGAGTTGATCAAGTCTAATGGCACAAATTTTCCAGCAGCATATGCTCACTTCATGTCTCTGCCACATTTTGATAATTCTCACAACAGTTCAAACTTCTCATTAGCATTATTCTCATGGTGACTTGTGATTAGTGATCTTTGCTGTCACTACTGTAAATGTTTTGGAGTACCATGAACCACACCCAAGTAGGATGGGGAAATTAATTGATAAATATTGTATGTGTTTCAACTGATCTATCAACTGGTCATTTCCCATGTCTCCCCCATCTTCTGGTCTCCCTATTTTCTGAGACATAAGACTACTGAAATAGATCAATTAATAACTTTATAGTGACTTCTTAGTGTTCAAGGGAAAAGAAAATAGGACATCTCTCACCTTAAATCAAAAGCTAGAAGGGATTAAGCTTTGTGAGGAAGGTTTGTGGAAAGCTGAGATGGGGTAAAAGCTGGGTACGTTGTACCAGAGTTAGCCGAGTTGTGAATGCAAAGGAAAAGTTATTGAAGAAAATTACAAGTACAGCTACAGTGAACATACAAATGAGAAGAAATCAAAACAGCTTAAGTGCTGATATGAAGAAAGTTTGAGGACTCTAGATAGAAGATCAGACCAGCCACTGTATTTACTTTAACTAAAGCCTAATACGGAGAAATGCCCTAACACTCTTCAATTCTGTGGAGGCTGAGAGGGGTGACAACACTGCAGGAAAAAAGTTGGGAGCCAGTAGAAGTTGGTTCATAAGGTTTCAGGAAAGAAGCCGTCTCCATAAATAAAAAAAGTACAAGGTAAAGTAGTAAGTGTTCATGTAGAAGCTTCAGCAAATAATATAGATTTAGCAAAGATAATTGATGAAGGTAACTACACTTAACAATATTTTTGTTAGATATTAATGGAGCTAGTAATTTTAAATTAAAGCCAATACTCTTTTACCATTTTGAAAATCCCAGACCCCTTATAGTGAAATCCCATCTCTACTAAAAATACAAAAATTATCCAGGCGTGGTGGCGGGTGAATGTAGTCCCTCCTACTCGGGAGGCTGAGGCTTGAACCTAGGAGGCGGACGTTGCAGTGAGCTGAGATTACACCATTGCACTTCATCCTGGGTGACAGAGCAAGGCTTGGTCTCAAAAAAAAAAAAAAAAATTATCCTAGATCTACTGTGTCTTTGCTCTATTAATGAAACAACAAGGCCTGGTTTACAGCACATCTGTTTAATGCTTGGTTTACTGACTATTTTAAACATATTATTAAGACCCACTTCTCAAAAAAAAGAGGTTTTCTTCAAGGTTTTACTGCCCATTGACAATGCACGTAGTCACCCAAGAGCTCAGATGGAGATGGTCAAATAAATTAATGTTGTTTTCCTGCTAACACAACACCCATTCTGCAGCCCGTGGATCAATATGTTTTTTCAACTTTCTGATACTATTATTTACCTCTTATAAGGCTATAGTTGCCATAGATAGTGATTCCTTTGATGAATCTGGGCAAGGTGGTGAAAGCCTCCTAGAAAAAAAGAATTCAACATTCTTGCTACCAAGAACATTTGTGACTCATGAGAAGAGGTCAAAATATCAGTATTAACAGGACTTTTGAAGAAGTTGATTCCAATCCTCATGGATAACTTTCAATGTTTGAAACTTTAGTGGAAGAAGTAACTGCAGATGTAGAAATAAAAGGTAACTAGAATTAGAAGTGGAGCCTGGAGATGTGACTGAATGGCTGTAGTCTCACGGTAAAACTTGAACAGATTTTTTTATGGATGAGCAAAACATGTTGTCTCTTGAGATGGAATATACTCCTGGTGAAGATGCTATGAACATTAGTATTTAGAGTATTGCACAATCTTGGCTAAAAAAGCAGTGGCAGGGCTTCAGAGATTTGACTCCAATTTTGGAGGAAGTTCTATTATGGGTAAAATGTAATCAACAGCAACAAATACTACGTAGAATCTTTCATGAAAGAGCCAATTGATGCACCAAACTCTGTTGTCTGAATTTGATAAATTGCAATAGTCATCCCAACCTTCAGCAATCACTCCCCTCATCAGTCAGCAGCCATCAACATTGAGGCTGCAATTTTCACCTGCAAAAGATTATGAGTTGCAGAAAGCTCAGATGTTTGTTACAATTTTTGGGGTGAATAATGCTTTCTTAAATTAAGATGTGCACATATTTTAGACATAATATTATTTTACGCTCAGTAGGCTACCATATGGTGTAAACATAACTTTTATATGCTTTGGAAAACCCAAGAAACATGTGTGACTTGCTTTAGTGAGGTATTTGCTTTGTTACAGAGGTTGGAACAGAAACTTCAAAATACCTGAATTATTCCTGTATATGACAAAGTGGCTCCAATGTTCATGGGTCTTATTTACGGCACATTTATTTTCTCCCAGCCCAGTTGTCTGGCTTCATGCGGAGTTATTTACTATCAATTGACTGAGGGAAAAAGAACACCTTACATATGGTTCTGCACAACATGTGGGCACTATCTGAAAGTGGACAGCTATAGCACCACAGACTCTTTTTGGAACAATGGTGGAGTGAAATTCTCCCAGGAAGCAAAACTTGAACAGTGCACCTTGTTGTGCATTTTGCATGGAAGGAGAAATATACAGAAGTGCAAATGTATACTGATCTATGAGCTGTGGCCAGTGATTTGGCTGGATGGTAAGGGATTTAGAAGGAACATGATGAAGAAAAAATGGTGACAAAGAGGTCTGTGGAAGAGGATGTAGATAAACCTCTATGAATGGGCAAAGAATATGAAGACATTTGAGTACATATGAATGCT
Source organism: Callithrix jacchus (assembly GCF_049354715.1). Taxonomy (NCBI): domain Eukaryota; kingdom Metazoa; phylum Chordata; class Mammalia; order Primates; family Cebidae; genus Callithrix; species Callithrix jacchus. The sequence continues at coordinate 101,677,183 of NC_133516.1, read as the reverse complement.
TACTAAATGTAATCTCTGCAGAGGAAGATTTTAATAATCAAGCAGATAAGATGATACATTTTGTGGATATAAGTTAGGCTCTTTCCCAAGCTCCCGCCTCCCCCCACCCCCAAACCCCGTGACAACTCAGTGGGTTCATGAACAATGTAGCCATGGGTTTGCAAGAGGCATGAGATGCAGGGATGGAGGTCAAGCATGGGCTCAGCGACGTAGACTTCCACTCACCAAGGCTGATCTGGCTAAAGACATTGCTGAGTGCTCAATCTGCCAGAAGCAGCGATCAGTACTAAGCTCCTGATATAGCACCATCCTCTGGTGTGATTAGCCATCCAGCTGGGAGCAGGTGGAAACCATTGGAAGACTTCCATCATGAAAGGAGAAATACTTGGTTCTTATTGGCACAGACATTCTAGATATGGATTTGCTTTCTCTGCATGCAATGCCTCTGCCAAAACTACCATCTGTACATTTATAGAATGCCTTATCTACCATCATGGTATTCCACACAACATTTCTTTTGACCACAAAACTGTGTAGCAGATGAAGCATGACAATGGGCTGTGCTCATGGAATTCACTGTCCTTATCTTGTTCCCCATTATCCTGAAGCAACCAGCCTGATAAAATTTTGGAATGGCCTTTTGAAGACTCAGTTTCAAAGCCAGCTTTATGCAAATACTCACATGACTGGGACAATGTCCTCCAGAAAGCTGTACGTGCTCTAAATCAGAGTCTAATATATGATGTACTTTCTCAGATCAGGAATGAAGGGGTAGAATAGGAGTAGCACCACTCACTATTACAGTTATTGCTCCACTAGTAAACTTTTTATTTTTCCCCCTTGGTCTTATGCTCTGCTGGTGTAGAGGTCTTACTCCTAAAGGAAAGAATGCCTCTCCCAGGAGACACACAATAATTGTATTGAACTGGAAGGTGAGAATGCCACCTTGCCTCTTTGGGCTACTCTTGTCTCTGAATCAACGGACAGAGAAGAGAGTTACTCTACTTGTTGAGATGATTGATCCTGACTACCACGGAGAAGTTATGCTGCTAGTACTCAGGGATGTAAGGGAGAGTATGTCAGGTATACAGGAAACCCTTACGGTGTCTTTGACTACTACCATGTCCTATGATTAAAGTCAGTAAAAAATTACCCCATCTTTTTCAGGCAGGCCTGAAATGGCCCAGACCCTCAAAAAATAAAGAGTTGGGTCACCAAATAGGCAAAGAACATAGCCAGCTGAGATACATGCTGAGGGCTAAGATAACATAGACTGGGTAGTGGAAGCACATAGTTATAAGCTGTGAACATTTGACCCATTGTAGAAATGAGAACTGTAATAGTTATGAGTATTTTTCATTTATTTTGTTATGAATGTGTGTACACATGTGCACCTGTGTGTGTGTATGTGTGTGTGCATGTGTGTGGCGTATTGGGTAGCCTAATTTTATTCAATCTACATGTTCTTACTAATTTTTACTACTGAGTAAGGAATTCTACTTTTCATGGCAGAATGTCTTTCCTGCTCTGTCAGTTTTAAAAAGCAAACAACAAGCTTTTTTTTCCTCTCTTTTTTTTTTAACTATTTTGCTTTGGGGAAAGAGTAAACATTTTAAAAATCATCATATAGTGTTTAGGGAAAATGCTTCTGGTTTTCTTTTACTCCAACTACCGTTTCCTCTGTGTATGTGTGCTTACATCTATCAGGTCATAGATTTCAAAGAATTTGCTGAGAGTTAAGCCTTTTGGGGGCAAATACATTTGGATTTTTAAAATCATGGTTGAGGAATAGGCAAAAGACTCACGTATCCTTCAGCCATTCTTTATAAAATGATGAAAGGATAGGCCAGATATTCTCTTGAGATTCCAGATATTCACAATTTAGGGGATGATATTCAAACTTCACAAATCTTCACCGAAGGGACCTTAACACCCCTCCAGGGAGCCTGCTATCTTAAGCTGAGTCACTGGGGGCTGTGACAACAGTCAGAAGACTAGACCAAAAACAGGGATGAATATTGTTGCCTTTTATATCCAACAGGGCAGGCAGGGGTTTCTTCTGTGAGGAGGACTATCAAAATTAGCTGAGAGCCCCTTAAGAGCAGGTGGTGTTGAAGGACAAAGAAGCAGTCTTGAATTCTGTTCCCTATTTATGTAGTCTAGAAAACCCCTTCCATCATGCCTTGTTGATGTGATTTTTCTCTTATTTTTTTGAATTGAATTAAGCTAATGAGTCAGGATGGATAATTCCTTAATAATAACTACAATTGGAAGTTACCCCTGACCTGTGGGGCTGCTCCTGATACATCAGCAATGTGTCCTCAAAGAGAAGTCTCCTTTCCATTTTCTCCCATGAATATAACTTGTTTCTCCCTTGGTTTAGATGAATCACCAGGTACTGAGAACGTCAGGGCTTACAGGGTTAAAATGATCATGCTTTTAAATTACCTCCAGACAAAACTGCTCACTTGTTTGCATGTCAGTCTTCGAAGAGAGCTTTGCTAATTCAGGGCATATAAAAATGTGTTATAGTAATTCAGTAGAAAAACTTGGGGGTCCTTAATGATTGGAGAAATAACTATGATATGCTTCAGCTGAAAACCCTCAGACTAAATATATAAATATTAAGAGCCTTCTTCTGTGACTCACTTCCCCATTCTAGTCTTTTCTAGTGCTCCAAATGTGACGTATTTTACTAGTCCAACAATACTTCAACATTTGTTACTACATTTTGAAAGGATAGCCATAGGTAAGACTGTTCTTTTTGTGTTTCAGAAAACCTCCACCATCATGCTTTGTTGGTGTGATTTTTATTTTATTTTTTGAATGGTATTAAGTTAACGAGTCACAGTGGATTAATATGAATGAGCGAGAGTCTTTTCCTTAATATATTTTTTATGTATGATTTTTCCTATTGGTAACATGAGCTGTTGTCACTATAAGCTTGTATACTGTTTCCAAAGAATATGACCTTAAGACTTCAGGAAAACCCGAATAAAAAATATTTTATCTTTGCACCTTGCCATTCTTTATTTCCTTAAAAAAAGACACACGGAAGCCAAAACTTTTGTTCAACACACACTGTATGCAATTCCTATCTTATTCTAAGTCCAAGCAGAGAGGCAGACAGTATAAGTGGGTCCCTGTGTCCTTAACTTTTAAATTCCCAGGAAATAATTTAAATTTCTGCTTGCTGCATGAATATAACTTGTTTCTGTGCAAGTGTAAGTCTATAAACCTTCCCTAAAGATCTAATGAGAGTCTTTATTTGCAAGTATTCACCTGACACATGCAAGCTAGGCACTAATGACAGAAAGAATGTTTCTGCACTCAGATTAATTCAGAGAATAAATCTAAATTTCTCTGCTTCTGTTCTTGTTATTCAGAAGAAACGATTATATCTTTCTCCATTTCTCTTCCCCTATATATTCAATTATAACATTGAAATAATGTGTTTCACCAAGTCCATGGTTATTAAATTATATTTAGGGTCTGTCGTAAACAGTCTTGTATGAACTTCATAAGGAAAGGTGCTATATAAATAAGCACTTGGAATGGCAGCTGGCATGTGATAAGCCTACTATCAATGTTCTCTAGTTTGTCCTGAGAGTCTCTCAGTTACTTAGTCGTAAGCCGTTTACAGTTTTAATGACAAGGACTAGTTACAGAAATCACAGACTTTTCTGTACACAATGCATCTGTACAATTTTTGTCAATTAACAAAAATGTGAAATTGTGTCAATCTATCATAATGGTCATCCTTGTGCCTACTGAGTGTAAAAGATAACAGTGGTACATATGTAAGAAGAAACAGAGTATGCAGAGAAAGTCGTCTTAGAAGGGTGAGCTCACCCTGGTCTTTTGTGTGAAATCCCAAATGGTAAGTTCTATGAATGAATTGCCTACATTTACTGTATATACCCAACAATATGTGAGTATTTACTTTTATTTAATTCTAATTTAATCAGTAATATTGGATTTCTTGCACATCATCTATGCTCTTTTTTAAAAAAGTAAATACTTAACATACCTAGCAACAACCTAGCTAAGTAGGTTTCATATTTTCATTTTCATCTGAGGAAACCAGATGCAAAAAATTCTGCTGTGAGATGGCACAGCCTTTATTGAGTGCAGCCAACTTAGTCATTCTTGCTACTACACTGTGCCAAGTGGTTGGGATCAAAAATTAATTTTGATTTGTAGCATTAGTTTATGGTGAACATTTTAGCACAATTTCAAAGCTAACATTTTTAAAATTTCATATTCTGTTTAAAGGTTCCATATAAATTTTCAGTTAATTGCCAAGAATGGCTAATCCAGAATGAAGGGCTTAATAGATGTCTTTTTTCCTTATTCATGGTATAGTTGGAGTTCTGTATGGCCAATATATCCATCTGTCTGCACCCCGCATCGTGTATGCTAGCTGTGCCTTCAGAATATGCTTCATCCTCCACCTTCCAGTAGGCCCCTATGTTGTTCCTGTCTGTGTCCGAAGAGGGAGAGGATCAGGAACAATGGCTAATGGATACTAGGTTTACTACCATATTGATGAAATAATCTGCACAACAAAACCCCATGCTACAAGTTTCCCTATGCAACAAACCTGCACATGTAACCCTGAACTTAAAGTAAGAGTTTTAAAAGAAAAATGAAAAAGGTATATACACCATAGACTTTAAAAAAATATATGCAGGAATGCCTTGGAAGAAGCGGGAGAGAAAAAAGTGAAGTTAATGCTAAAAAGAAACCATGAAGAATTTTGTTTCTGGAGTAGAAGATGTATATAACCCATCCTAGTCATTTATTTCAAGGACCTCCCTCAAACGTGAATTCACCAGCAATGAGGCGACTCTAAAATGGTGAACTCGCAGAGTGTCAGCTTTGCATCTAAATATAAAGCCATGTCCACATAGAAACCAGCTCATACGGTGACACAAAAATGTTATTTGAGTAGGTGCACGTACTTTTCTACCTTTCTTTCTATACCTTTCTGAGAATGGGAGGTGATATTTTTTTGGAAATACTCCAAACAGAAATGGTGTTGAGGTTTGTTGTATCATTTTCTTGTAATTAACCTTTTCCATTCCCTGATGCTAAGAATGGTGGCAGAATTTTGGACAGCTAGTATGGTCTGTTTTCTACGTGAAAATACTGCTGAAGGCTGATGAAACAGAGAAAGAGACCATAGAGCAACTCAGGCGGTTGGTGGCGAGTGCTTCTCCAACCACAGGTGGTATACAACAGCACAATAAACACAGTATTGTGCGCACTGCTTAGGTCTCTCAACAGGTAGCTTTTTCCCGCCTCTTCTCTATATGTTCGTCTACGTTAATGAGAAATGCTTGATATAAAAAATTTAACTCAATCGACGAAAACCCATACAGTCAAACTATACCAACATTTATTAATGCTATACAACATTGTCATGGTTGTTTATCAAAGTCTTGGCAACGTAAACATCGAAAGCACAGAAGTAATATAAATTACAGTGAGAAAGCAGAATTTACAACAAAACTGTGAATTTTAATCTCTAGGGAAGAAGAGGATGTTTACAAAAAATGGTGACTTAATCATTTGACGGGTATGTTTTTTATTGGTTGTCATTAGCTTCCAAACTAAAACAGTCCAATTTCAAGAGGCTTTATTCTTGGAGTCTCAGCAAGAAGCATGGTTATGCCTTTAAAACAAAGAGTACATTTGTTTTGGCTCAAGTGTACCCAGTTAGACAATAGACATCACAGGCATTGTTGTCACTAAATAGGGAAACGAAAGACTGGTAGTGCTGAATCTCACCGCAGCTCCCCAGGCAGACATAATTTGAAATAAGTTGACTCCAATTTAGAATCAATCAACAAAAACATATTGAATGCTTAATTATGTGATTAGATCGAATTTCCTGAACAGTATCTTTCTGGCTGTGTTAGGCCACAGTAACTTCTGGCTTGTGGGAGGTCCAGGTGTAATGTATAAAACAAGTAGGCAGAAATACTTAGACAGCAGGTCCTCAACTAATGTCATTTTGCTGTAATGTGGCTGAGAAAAAAAAAAAAGATTCTTGGCTGGGGCCACTGTCTTTGTGGAATTAGTACATTCTCCTCATGTCTGCATGGGTTTTATTTGGGTATTTTGATTTCCTCCCACATCCTAAAAATGTGCATATTAGGTTAATTGGTGTATCTAAATGACCCCAGTCTGAGTGAGTATAGGTATGAGGGCGCCCTTAAAAAGAGTGGCATTCTGTCCAGGGCTGGTTTCCACCTTGCTCCTGAGCTGTCGGGATAGGCTCTAGTTACCTATGATTCTAAACTGGAATAATTGGTAAATAATTATCCTACTTATGATTGTCAATCTTTCTTAAATGTATGGATAGCTTACATTTATTTCGTTGTTTAGTATTAGAAGTGTTTCAGGTCTTTATTTAGAAATTTGGAGATGATTTTATGACCAGAAATATATAGGAACTTTAACTCTTGATGATATGGATTAGCCCGTGGTGAAACTGATTTCATTTTCCTTTAAGGTTTTGTTTTTATATTTCACATATAAGTGAGATTTTGCGATATTGTTTTTCTTTGTCTGGCTTATTTTACTTATCATAACATCTTCCAGGTCCATCCATGTTGTGGCACATGGTAAGATCACCTTCTTTCGTAAGGATGAATGATATTCCATTGTGTGTGTGCACTGTGTGTGTATACATTTTTTAAAATCAGTTTTTCTGTTGAAGAACACTTAGATTGTTTTCCTATTTTAATTATTGTAAGTGATGTCGCAATGAATATGGGAGTGTAGATATCTTTAAAGCTGGTGATTTCATTTCCTTTGAGTATACACCCAGAGGAGGGATCGCTGGATCAGAAAATAGTTCCATTTCAAATTTCTGTAGGAAACTTCGTTACGTTTTGTTTTATAATGGCTGTTCCAATCTACATTCCCACCAACAGTGCTCTAGAGTTCCCTTTTCTCCACACTTTCACCAACATTTTTATGTCTTATCCTCTTTGTCTTTTTTTATTTTTTTCAAGACAAGGTTTCACTGTCATTGTCCAGACTGGAGAGCAGTGAGTCGATTAAGCTTACTGCAACCTCTGACTCCTGGGCTCAAGTGATCCTCCCATCTCAGCCTCCAGAGTAGCTGCAATTACACGTGTGTGCCACCATGTCCTGCTGATTTTTATATTTTTTGTAGAGATGGGTTTTGCCATGTTTCTCAGGCTGGTCTCAAAGTCCTCAGCTCAAGTGATCCACCTGGCTTGGCCTCCCAGAGTGCTGAGATGACAGGCATGAGCCACTGCTCCCAGCCTTGCTGTTTTTCTAAGAGCCATCTTTATGGGTGTGACGTGATATTTCGTAGTGGTTTTAATGGTTAGTTCCTTTCTGATTAGTGATATTAAGCACTTTTTCACATACCTGATGGGCATTTATATCCTCTTTGGAGAAATGTCTCCTCAAGTTTTTTCCTCAGTTTACAGTTGGGTTATTTGTTTTTCAGCTATTGAGTTGTAAGTGTTCTTTATACTTTTGGGGATATTAATACTTTATCAGGTATGTGGCATGCAATCATATTTTTCCATGTGTTGGTTGCCTTTTCATCTTGTTGAGTGTTCACTTTGCTGTGCTGAAGCTTTCACTTACACGGAGTCTCATTTATTTATTTTAATTTTGTAGCCTGAACTTTTGGTGTGATATCCAAAAGAATTATTGTCAAGGCCAGTGTCGAGGAGATTTTCTCTATGTTCTCTTCTAGGAGCTTTCTGGTTTCAGTTCTTACATATAGCTGTATTATCCACTTAGAGTTAATTTTCATGTATGATGTAAGATAAGGGTCTAACTTCATTTCTCTGCATGTGGAAACCCAGGTTTTCCAACACCGTTTACTGAGCAGACTGTTGGCTTCCCCATTATATCCTCTTAGTGCCCTTGCTGAAAATGAGTTGGCATATAAGTGTCAACTAATTGACAAATGCTTTTGTATTTGTTTCTGAGATCTCTGTTCTGTTCTGTTGGTCTGTGTCATTTTTAGCCTGTAACATACTCTGATCACTATAGCTTTGTAATAAAAGTTTAAATCAGGAGGTATGATACCTCCAGCTCTGTTTTTCCCTCCCAAAATTGCATTGGCTATTCAGGGCTTTTGTAGGGTCATACAAATTTTGAAAATTTTTTTTCTATTTTGATGAAGAATTCTATTGGAATTTTGATAGGGATTGTGTTAAATCTGTCTATTGCTTCGGGCAGTATAACATTTTAACATTATCGATTCTTCCCATTTAGGAGCACAGGACATTTTCAGTTTGTGTCTTTAATTTCTTTCAAAAATGTTTCATAGATTTCAGTGTATAAATCTTTCACCTCCTTGGTTAAATTTATTTCTAGGTGTTTTTTTAAATTCTGTCATATATATGTGATTATTTTATTGCCTGTTTTTTTTTTTAGCTATGTTGTTATTTGTGTGTAGAAATGCTTTCACCAAAGTCTTCATGGGGAGATTCTGTTTTTTACTTCTAGTTTCTGCTGGCTCCGGGCCCTCCTTGACTTCTGGCAGCTCCGATCTCTGCCTTTATGTTCACACACCTTCTCTGATTTCTGTCAGGTCTCTCCTGTGTGTTTCTTATAAGAAACCCTGTCATTGGATTGAAGGCCCACTGGGTAATCCAGAACAATCTCTCCAAATTCTTAATGTGGTTGCATATATAAAGACCTTTTTCCCCCCAAATAATGTAACCTTTATAGGTTCTATGAATTAGGATATAGGTTGGGGGTAGGACAGATTTTGTTTGGTTATTTAAAAATATCATGCTAAAAACACAAATTACTACTGAATTTTTGTCAGACTGTTCAAAATAGGTTAGTACATAATTCTGAGTGTATGCTAGTGATGTAAGTATTTATATCCTCACACACTTACCTTTAAAAATTATCTAATGTTCTTATGCTGCTAAAATATGCATAGCATGAAATTTACCATTTAAGTGTACAGTTTAATGGCATTAAATATAGTCACATTTTTGTGCAGCCCTATAGGGTTTTACTGTGAACTGTGTTCTGTTATTTCCTTCGGTTCCAACTTTGCTACATAAAAAAATCTAGAATTAATATTATTATCAAATTACTATTATTCATATATTGAGATGATAAGATAATTTTTCTTTTATATTCTCTTAATGTCTTTTTGATGTTAAATCTAGGACATATCTTGATAGAAAGTATTTTCAATATTCCATTATCTTTACAGGAAAATTCATGCCACATACAAATGCACACAGTTGTGAAGGAGAGCAAAAATTTAGACCAAAAATGTAGCTTAAAAAGAGGAGCTAATTTTGGCAACACATATGAAACTAAAAGCAAACTAACCATGATTCTAAGTTATTTGGGAATGTTTGTTTAAACATACAGTTTTTGTATAAAATGAGTGAGTCAGTCAGTGGATGTCACTTCTTAGTTTTGCCGTTTTCAAAAACAACCTGTAATCACCAGGACACATTCTGTGAATATTTTATTGTCAAGACACATTGCTAGACTTAATAAAAACATTATTTTGCTTACTTTTATAATTCTTCATCCCTTCACAAACCTGTTCCACCCATTAGCCCATGATATTTCTACAGAAACTGAGATACTTTCATGATGCTTGTTCTTCTATCGTGGTTGACACTTTGAGGCTTCCTCATACTATTAATCTCAAAGTATGTACAATGAAGACACTGAACCGTTTTAGCAGGTGAAAGTCAAATTGGTTATTGTTCATATAAGTAAAGCCAAAACAGGGCAGGCAAGGTGGATCATGCCTGTAATCCCAACACTTTGGGAGTCGAGACCATCCTGGTCAACATGGTGAAACCCCATCTCTATTAAAAACACAACAATTAGCTGGGTGTGGTGGCATGCACCTGTAGGCCCAGCTAATTGGGAGGCTGAGGTGGGAGAATCGCTTGAACCCATGAGGCAGAGGTTGCAGCGAGCCGATATCATTCCATTGCACTCCAACCTGGCAACAGAGTGAGACTCCTTCTCGGAGAAAAAAAAAAAAAAAGGCAAAGCAAATTTCTTTCTTTCTCTTTTTTTAAATTGTACTTTAGATTCTGGGGTACATGTGCAGATCATGCAAGATTGTTGCATAGGTACATCCATGGCAAGGTGGTTTGTTGCCACCATCCCCCCATCACCTATACCTGACATTTCTCCCCACATTATCCTCCCCTCTCCTCACTCCCACTATCCCTCCCAAAGCTCCTCCACAACGGACCCTAGTGTGTGATGCTCCCCTTTTGTGTCCAAGTGTTCTCATTGTTCAACACCTGCCTATGAGTGAGAACATGCCATGTTTGGTTTTCTATCCTTGTGTCAGTTTGCTGAGAATGATGGTTTTCAGGTTCATCCATGCCCCTACAAAGGGCACAAACTCATCATTGTTTATATGTGCCACATTTTCTTTGTCCAGTCTATCATTGATGGGCATTTGGGGTGGTTCCACGTCTTTGCTATTGTAAACAGTGCCACGACAAACATGTGTGTGCATGTGTCTTTATAATAGAACTTATAGTCCTTTGGATATATACCCAGTAATGGGATTGCTGGGTCAAATGGAATTTCTACTTCCAGATCCTTGAGGAATCACCACACTGTCTTCCACAATGGTTGAAACTATCCCCATCAAACGACCAATAACCTTCTTCACGCAACCAGAAAAAAACACTTTAGACTTCATATGGAAGCAAATTTCTTTAGTTAACTTTTGACTAAAATGCGCAACTACAATTTATTCCAAAGAGAGAACCATTCAAGTATAAACTTGACGCTGTTATTATCCTCTCAGCAGGAACAGAGAAAATCTCTTTTGAGGGTCTTAGCAGGCCACTGGTTGCCATGCAAACTTGACTCATTCATTACGAATTCACAGAAAATTTAAAATACTAATTGGAGCTTCCATGAATATTTGAGGAAGAAAAAAGAAAACGTACTAGTGAATGCAGACAAGAACCCAAATTTGTCTTTCTTTTCCTATGAAAGGTTAAATTTATAGACCACCATTTGACTTAAACATAAAAATAATTTTGAGCTGGGCAAGTGGATGCCTGCAGTTGATTTACAGTCAAATCACATCCACTTGGAATAGTAGGGTTGAAATTAAAATATGTTGATACGCTATTTACCTGTTAGTCCTTGGTAAGCACAGGGATAACAAATGTCATTTATTTTGTTAACATGATGAAGTTACCATAATCAAGTAGTTGGTAAAGAAACAAATCTATTATGAGTTAACATTTCCAGCCTTTTGATGAAGTTTGATGGTCCAGGAAATGGATATCACAGGGTTCAGCCAATAGGTGGATTAAAGGACTCAGCCAGAAAAGTCGCTACTGTAATTCTGGTCAGATCTTTTTAACGAGCTAATTTTTGTCAATTCCTGGAAACTCTCTCAATTTTCTGCTCCATGAAGTTCTTAGGAATACATACCAGTTTAAATCAGACCTAGAGGTGAGTTGAAATGTTTTTGTCCTATTTCAAACCAAAATATACATTTTAACTCTTTTTTGTCTTTTCAAAAATACAGCAAGTCATTAATGAGAGCCTGTGATAAAAGGAAGTAAGATACCCAAGAAAGGAGTGAGACGCTCTGAGCAAATTTAACTGGAATTTGGATTTCCAAATCGATGAATCACATTCTGAAATCTCCTTCAGTTAAAGAAATTGAACCAAGCAAAACACATTTCTTCTTCTATTGTGATATAGTCCAACCAAAAAAGATTCAAAGAAAAATAGAGTGTGGTTGTTCCTCAGTCATTACTGTTGTGCCAAATTCAAAGAACAGCAAGGACAGAGGACTGCTTTATAAAAGTGAGGTCGATAGGGCACTAGAATTCCATGGTTTGCATTAATGAACTTTTATATATTCACTTTGTCTTTAAAAGAGTAACCTTTTAAAAAGCATTTTATTTCTTTTAAAAGAATGCTGTGTTTATAAGAACAAAGAATGTGACCATCTAGAGAGATAATCCATGTTGACTTAATAGTGATGTAAGATTGTATATAATATATATTAATTATAAGATTATATAAAATGCCACCATATTTATGTTGTACACAGCTTTTTTTTTCACTCAATAATACAATGTAAAACTTTTTTCATGCCATTCATGTTATTTGGACTGTCCATAAAAATAGCAGATTCATTGGGAGGCCGAGGCGGGTGGATCACAAGGTCAAGACATCGAGACCATCCTGGTCAACATGGTGAAACCTCGTCTCTACTAAAAATACAAAAAATTAGCCAGGCGTGGTGGCGTGTGCCTGTAATCCCAGCTACTCAGGAGGCTGAGGCAGGAGAATTGCCTGAACCCAGGAGGCGGAGGTTGCGGTGAGCTGAGATCGCGCCATTGCACTCCAGCCTGGGTAACAAGAGCGAAACTCCGTCTCAATAAAAAAAAAAAAAAAAGCAGATTCAATATCCTGAGTAACATAACTACTCCAGTGAGTAAACTATATCTTAATATTGCTTTGCAAAAATTTATACAACCCATCACCTATTAGTGGCTTGTAGAATTATTTTTCTTGCATTATTAATGCTGCAATGATTGTAATTGTAGCAAAATTTTGTGCATATCCATAATTACTTTCTTGAGCCATTTCTAGGAGTACAGTTTTGCCGATGCGGTCGTATTAAAGCTTTTGATACACAATGCACATTGTCCTCTGGAGGTAACTAATTCCTGCATCCACAATGTAGTTTGGTGAAAAATGAGGTTTAGATGAATTGATTGTCCATTAGAATCCTCTGTAATTTTTTTGTCAGTTTTGTTTTGATTTGGGGGCTTCTGTTTTGTTTTCTTTTGTTTGTCTGGGTCTTCAGGTCCAAAGGCATAGTGATCCTTTGGACCTGAAATGGTTTTATTGTCTTTATATGTCACTGACAAAATTTCCCTCATTACTATTATATGCATTTTGTGATGTGACTTTGCAACTACTCCCATAAAAAGGAGGAGTCAACTTCCCCTCCTTTCAACATGGGCTGGCCCTGTAGCTTGCTTTATTGACACAATAATAGAGTGATAGGACATGCTTCCCAAGCTCAGGACTCAAGAGGCTGTCTAGCTGCTGCTCTTGTCCTCTTACAAATCAGATGTTGTATTTTAAAAAGTCCATGATAGCCTGCTGGAGATAGAATGTGAATGGGACTGACGTACCCTGGCTGACAGTGCCTGCCAGTTGCCAGCAATAAAAGCCATTCAGGGCCAACCAGATGACCTGCCAACTGACCCACAACAGTGTGGATGAGTCCAGCTGACACCCCATAAGGAGCAGAGATGAGCCGTGCCCTCTGAGCCCTTCATATGCTGCCAATCACTGGTGTCCTGAGCAAGAGAATGGTTGTTGTTTTGTATCACTAAGTTTTGGGGTAGTAAAACACTCAGAAATAAATAAAAATAATAATTAATGCAGTTGATACACCTTAAAGTTCATTTACAGCTCCATCTTTTTCTCATGTCCCTTACCAAACAAATCAGTTGATATAAGAATATTAATTTATTTGAATAGAGGTGTTTCACTGTTGCTGAGAAGAAAAGATCCTGGCTTGCTGAATGCTGTCACCACCAATTAAATATACCGCTGCTGCAGAATAACCCACTTCCTTGTAGCATGAATTGGCAAAGTTTGATTTAACTTTATGATGGATAGAACTTGCATGAGTGACACTGTATGAAAGGTGGATTTATTGGACAAAATGTAACTAACTCTTAATAAATGAGACTATATGTCCACCAGTGATAAAAAATCTATCTTGTGGATAGATGAAGTATCATGTTTGATGCCAACATATTTTTTTTTAAGTTGAGTTGAGTTTATCTGAAGATAATTGAAGCTTGCTTTGGTCTGCTGACTGATTACACTTTTTGTTCAACATGACCTAGTGTCCTTTGGACCTAAAATGGTTTTAGTGTGGCTTTGAATGCATGGATATTTTCACAGGATGATTTATGATGCTTACCAAGATATTCATTTGTAATAGCAAAATTTAAGTTAGAGTCAATTTGGCAGCTTTCCAATTCAGTACCTACTACATCCAATGAAAAACTCCTTAAAAGCAGAAAATCATTAAACAAAAATAGCATCTGGTGGTCCATACTGTATTTCTAAGATTAGTAGAAAAAATTTTCCCCAAAACAAATAAACAGATTTACAAAACAATGTATCAGGCAACTCTTCATAGAAACAAAAATGACTCACATCGATGCTCTTCAGTATTATGGCTCCTTTAAACAATATGGTAATATATTTCCTGCATACATTTCCTTGATCATCTCTCTACAGAGCTGCGGAAGGTAGTGAGCAAGTGACTATGTATGAATGAAATGGAATAAGGCTCAGAAACAATTTAAATAAACCTTATATTTTATTTGCATTTTTAAGTGTTTTATTGTTTGGAAAAAGAAAAAAATGTAAAAAATGCTCATGGTTTTCCAAGCCAATTGGGTTTGGGTACAGTTTTGTGAAGGAAGTATCTGTAGTCCGGTTTTCTCACTTATTCCCAAATTATGAAGGCTAGATTCTGTGTAAACCATGCTTTAAACAGGTCATCAAAAATAACTAATAATCTAAGTGGCAGAGCAGACCAACTCTATTTCATATTAAATTTCTATTCTTTCTTGACCCATTCATATTTTCCCACCTTTTTTACATAATTTAAGTGTATATAATAGGTATAAAAGTAACACAAATAACTATAGTACAACCTTGTGCTGATTCCCTATATTGTTAATATTTTGCCCACATTTGTGTTCTTTTCTATTTAATGTAGATATGTATTATATTTATGTATTTATATACTGTATGTATATATTATATATGCATATAAAGTCATACATTGTTTAATTACAGAGATACTTTTTGAGAAATTGGCTTTTTGGTGATTTTGTTGTATAAACATTATAGAATGTACTTACAAAAACCAAGTTGGTATAGCCTACTACACATCTAGTCTATATGGTGTAGCCTACTGTGCCTAGGCTACAAATCTGTGCAGAATGTTACTGTGCTGAATACAGTAAGCAGTTATACCACAATGGTGAGGTATTTGTGTACCAAAACATAGAAAACATACACTAAAAATATAGATTTATAAGCGTTGAAACCACCATCACATATGCAGTTCATAATTGTCCAGGACACCATTCTGCAGTATATTACTGTATACACATAATATTTTATTGAACTAGCTTAAAGTAAGATTCAGGTACAGTATGATGTCTTTTTCCATAAATACTTTAATGTTTATTTTCTAAAGCAGGGCAATTTTTTTTTTTATTTGAGATGAAATCTTGCTGTCACCAAGGCTGGAGTGCAGTGGCACGATCTTGGCTCACTGCAACCTCCACCTCCCAGGTTCAAGCTATTCTCCTGCCTTAGTCTCACAAATAGATGGGACTACAGGCACGTGTCACCATGCTTGGCTAATTTTTGTATTTTTAGTAGAGATGGGTTTTCACCATGTTGGCCAGGCTGGTCTCAAACTCCCAACCTCAGATCATCCACCCGCCTCAGCCTCCCAAAGTACTGGGATTACAGGAATGAGCCACCTGGAAGCAGGGCAATCTTTTGTATAATTACAGTAATTTTAGGACATTAATCTCTGTGATATCTATTCTTACTCTTTTGTTTTAGCAGTATATCTCCTCTTCTAGTAATACTCGTCTACCGCCCATTTGAAATTCGCTCCCCCTGCTATGTGTTCAGAACGCACCTTATGTTACCACTGCAGGATACTCACTGTTTTTAAATTTCACCCTCATCTTGATAGCTATCTCTTCAGTGCACTACAAGCTTAGTAGTGACTAGTATTATACCTATTTTATTTCCTCCCCCAAGGTAGCACAATTCTTGGCACTGATACACTTTTCATAAATATTTTTAGAGAAATGTGTTCCTTTGAATTGTAGTTGAGACATTCCCGTCTTCGCCTCCGTTAAGAATAAGTAAAATTGCTATACAGTTTTAACTTTCTAAAATTTAAACCAGTGGACATCCAGACTTGAGAACTCATGAAGGAAGAACTCATGAAGTACCTAGTTTGAAGCAATTCATTTTAGCATTTCGAGGATTAATTTTGTAGTTTCAATAGAAACTTAAACTAACTTAAAGGATCAATTATTTTCAATAGTACTTATAATAGCATACATTTATTAAAAGCTTGCTATGCTTGAGGCACCTTGTAAGTATTTTAGATAACTGTTAGTTAATCAGAATAATAATATTTAACAAAAACTTACATGTTTTTGGCACTATGTCAAGCATATTCCATGGGTTATGAAATTTAATAATAAATTGACAAATACTTAGGAAACCTTTTCTATGTTTCAGGTACAGGTGAAGTGCTTTACACATATTAATTCTCATTTAATTCTTACAACATTGTGACAGGATATTATTATTATTCCTATTTTGCTGATGAGGAAACTCAGACTACAGAGATTCTAAATTTTCAACAGGAGTTATTATGTCTCTCTAAAGAGGGAAAATCCTGAAATGGGAATAAGTTAGGTTACTTACCTATATTAATGTTACAGAGTTGCTATAACAAATTACCACAAACCGACTGACTTAAAACAATAATAAATTTATTGTCTCACAGTTCTGGAGGCTAAATAAAATTCTGAAATCAAGGTGTCCGCAGGCCCATGCTCTTTCTGGAAGTTCTAGGGAGAATTGTTTTTTCACATTAGCTTCTGGTGTTGCTAGCAGTCTTTGACATTCCTTGGCTTGTAGACACATTATTCATGTCTCTGCCTCTGTCATCACATGGCATTCTCCTCTCTGTACATTTGTGTCTGTTATTTCTTCTCATCTTATAAGGCCTTACTGGATTAGGGACCACCCTAATGACTTCATGATAATTTACTCACATCTGTAAAACCCGAATTTTCAAATAAGGCCACATTTCAACATGCCAGATGTTAAGACTTCAACATATCTTTTTGGGGACAAATTTCAACCTATAACATTACCCAAGGCCATTAAGCTAATTAATGACCCTACTGGGATTTGATCGTGGCCTTATCTGACTCTAAAGCCCACATTTTTTACCCCTGTGTTCCACACAGCATACAAGACTTGAGTCACCTTTAGTTCCACAAGCTAACCAAAGTTATTAATAACAATGGCAGTCATCAAAACAAAAGCATTCAACGTCAAAAATATATATCGCTTAGATATTTACTTAAAACATACATGAATAACTTTTGTAATATTAATACTTCAGTTTAATTTTTCAAACTATAATATGAAATTTATTTATAAATAAATGAAACAATTTTATACATAAAAATCTCATTTGTTTATGCTATTACTAGCACAAATACCTACTTTTAAAGAAAATTATTTATCAAAAGACTGCTTATCTGACCTTAGTAAGTTTTCTTAATGTTTTTTAGTGAAATGGTTTGGTTTTACTTATGTGAGATTTCTACTTTCTTTAAATTTTATTTAATTAAAATAACTAAGTATTTACTAACTTTAAATTTATGTTCTTATATTTTATTTATATTTATATAAATATAAAAAAATGGTGTTATGTGCTTTTTTCCACATTACATTTTACAATTAACCATTATTAAACCCATATAAAAAATTGATTCAATATTTTTATACTTGTAGAAGTGTCTGTATTCACATGGTAATTTTACCAAGTAACTGTAAACACAATTGATATTGCTAGTAGCATTCAAAAAGTTAACATAATAAATTTCTCTAATCTTGGCGTTATTTCTGTAGATCCTTTAGAAGTATCTTCACGATGGAAGAAAGTTTTAGTTTAACTAAACAGTTACATCTGCAGCATTTAACTTACCTTGGTCATCGCACACACTGTCCATCTCATGGACGCGTTCTAACTGGTTTTCCAGTATGTCTTCTTCCCTTGGAATACATTCTGCATGCCAAGGACAGAACGATCCTGGTAAAGGTCCAGTGTAGTAAGTCACTTTCTTGCTCACAATTATGCTGTAGTTTAACATTTCCTGTAGAAATGAAGTTTACAGAATTGCCTTGAACAAGGGAATAATAAACAAAACAAAAAGCATAAGCAGTGAATAACAAAATAATACTTAGGAGGGGCAGGTGGAAAGAATTTTCTTAGTAATAGGAAAACAAGGCAGAATCAACTCAAGCATTATCAATTAAAGGGATTAATTCAAATGTGCATATTTAATCATGTGTGTTAGCATTTTTATTGTGTTACACTTTTGAATCTATTTTAATAAATGAGGTTAGTCTGTAAGTTTCTATTCTAGCTCTCCAATTTTTCTTTTTGTTTATAGCTTAGACAGATAGAAATATAGACTTTTTTATCTATTTTATTACCTTGCTTAATTTTGATTGATATTTATTTTTATTAATTTTTCCAAAGAACTAACTTTTAATTGTGAATATTTGGTCTGTTTCATACGCTTTAACTATTATCCAGATTTCTCATTTCAACTTTCACTATATTACCTCCAACAATCTTAGCTATTCCTTTAAAAGCAACATTTAGGCATCATTATTATTAGGTTATATGGTTACTTTTATCTATGTGATCTTTGGCAAGTTTCTTACACTCTCTGAGCCTGGAACCCCTTATCTTAAAGCAGACAATTCTGTCACTGGTTTAATAGAGTGGCTCTTATCATACAAATAATAATTTTAAGTGATTAGCACAGTGCTGACACTGAGTGGGTTTTCTCATAGACAATCCTGATGAAGATGGTGATGATTATGTTGGTGTTATGCTGTGCCTATTTAAATCAGGCACAACATTCTAAATCTTTTTCTGTCTGAGTCATCTGGATTGGTATTTCAATTAGCCATTCTGTGTGACTTCTATGAATAATTACATATAGGAGCTTATGTAAAACATATCACTTTGTCTACAGATAAATTTATTTTATTCAGTTTACATATTCTACATGGCCTATTTAAGGCAATTAATTCTTCACATGTGCTCCCAAATAAATGTTAATGTCTGTGTACTTATATCTTAGGATTAATGAGGTAATGTCTAAAAAGAACTGTGAATTCTTTGGAGGAAATACAAGGTCAAAGTCCAAATTGTGATACGTATTATGCTTGTGTTTACAAACTAGAAGGAAAGCGCTTCTACTTCACAGGACATGAGCTGTCAAACCCTACTGTATTTGAAGCACTAGCACAACAGCTAAGGAGGAATACAAGAGGGAGCAAGGATGCAAAACTGATGAAATGGGGAAAAATGGGTCCTAATAAGAAAAAGCTGAAATGAAAAATGCCAAAGTAAAGCAAATTTGAAGAAACAAAAAAATGACATAGGGTCATCTTTCTTAGCAGCCTCTTACACTTAGTTAATCATTCTTTCCTAACTTTCTTGACTTGTTTCAGGATAAAACATTCTGTCTTGGTCTTCTTTCTTCCTCTTGACTTTGTTCTCTTGGCTCTGGTGCTGGCTCCCCTTCAACTCCCTGACCTCTAAATGTGAGACATGTTTTAACACCCAGTCATTGAATTTTTTTCTAGCTATGCATCCTCCCTTGGTGATCTCATACAGACTCGGGCTTTAAATATCATCTATAGGCTAATAATTACCAACTTCATTTCTCCAGCTCGGACCTATCCCCTTCCTCTACACCGGTTTATCAGCTGCTTATCTGACATTTCAACTTGAATGTCTAATATGTGTCTCAAATTTAGCCTGTCTAAAACAGCCATGAAGAGCTTTCATTCCACCATTTGCCTGGTCCTTTGTAAATCTCTTATCACATTCTTTGATATTTCAGGACATGGCCAATCATTTTTCTCCCTTTCACTCAAGCCCCAAATCTTCTCATCCTGGTTCTTCTGCTTCCATCACACCACACATCCAGTCCACCAGCATGCTTTGTCAGCTTTGTATCTTCAAGTTATATCCAGAATCTGCGCACTTCCTACCACCAGTTTTACCCCCTGAACTGCTATAATAGCCTCCTAGCCAGCGTCTCTGCTTCTACCCTTGCTTTGCTGTAAGCTCTCAAGCAGTGGTGTGGTTGGCAGAACACAGCTTCAGTCGATCATTTCCAGCCGCATTCATTTGTCATCTTATAATGCATCTCTAGCAGAGTCAGTATCACATCAGGAACTGTTATATGAAATTTAAGTTTAGTTCCACTTTGCAGACACCATGGCCTTGCTCTAGAGCTACAGCAGGCTACATTATAATTTTCCATTAAGCATTAGATAAAACTTCCATAATGTCTTTTTCTATCACAGATGTACCTAAGACCAAAATATCTGTCAGGTTAAATTACCCAAGCTTAGTGTCACTTATACCAAAGTCTGGAAACCTGGATTGCTAAAAAGCCTTTTCCTGCACCGTATGCTACTAAAACGTTACAGTTACTAATGTCATTCTGTATAATAGCCAGAGAAATCTTCCCGAATGTGGCCTAGAAGCGACGGTGCTTCCTTCTTTGAGATGAAAGCGACAGGATGCACTAATTGTTACTTGTTTTGGAAGGTGTTTTCTGGAATGCCATAAACCACTGGTTCTCTAAAAATTGTATTAATATGGGAGTATCTTAACGCTTTACAGAATTCACGTCTCACTCTCTAAAGTGCGTGTGTCTTCCCAAGGCCTCCAACCCACTTGCCACTTGCTTCGTACTGGGTTTGATTAGTACAATGTTATCAGTGTAGTGGACCCATGGGACATTCTGCTGGATGTCTATCAGTCTGGATTTCATCAGAAGATGTCCCACTGAACATCTGCAGAATACAGTTGTAAATGTCTTCCGACTCCTTCTCCTACATATTTTATAGGTGCTATCGTTCTTTCATGGTAATTTATTTTTCCTTTCTTAGGAAGTTCGGGACATCCTTGACCTTGCTATGTGGTGATTCATCTAGTTGTTGCCATAGTGGGTAGGAAGGAAAGCAGGGAAATTTCTGAGGCGACAAGAGTTGTCCTATGGGGGTTGTAAAAAGACTGCAAAAAAACGATGAAGCATTCAGCTCTATTCCAGCACTCACAGAGGTTTTAGAAGAATTTGGTAAAAGAAGATTCTCAACTGTGCTAATCCCAGATGTCCTCATCCTATGTTTTACATTTACACGGACACCCTGTACTGTAAATCTACCAGCGCATTATTGCCAGGAGAGCAGGTAATTGAACCTTTAAAATCAAATTCTTACCTCCACCTCAAATTTTTTCTGGAACCAAACTCAGATGGACAGTAGTGTGTAGAAATTTTTATGAGGAAAAGCTCCAAAGATCAACATTTCTAGAGTAGAGAGAAGGAAGAATTTGGGAACTAGTGATTGTGGGTCACAGCACAGTCAGAGTATGACTTCAATCCACTTCACAAAGAACTCTGACGCTGTAACCATGTTTTATAGTTTTCCTGAGTGAAATAAGGGGGATGGGTGTGTATACTCCTAATTCAATTTGTGATTAGATGCAGGTCCCCGGGGAATGGGGGAGTGATCTTGGACATAGAATATCACTTTATTAAAGGTAATTTTCAAAGATAGCTGGGAGCAGTACAGGACACATCCACAACAACCTCCAAATTTGTTATCAACGTTGTAGCAATTTTTCCAAGCATAATTTTTGGTTAATATGGAAGTGGTACTGGCACAAATGAGTCTCTCCCTGTGTAAATATCAACCAGCTTTAAGACAAATGAAAGTCAAAGGCTTGCAGAGTTGGAAGAGGCTGAGAAATCCTTTAGTAAACTGCTCGGTTAGAGCTTTGAACCCAATTGACAGCATTCTCGACACATCTATGGGCATTTGTGTTATTAGAATACAACTTTCATAGATTTGATCATTTTGAAAATTTTCACCTCTTGTTGAGAAGACTCTGCCTCCTCATAACTTCTACCTTTTCTTCTATTTTGACGTGAAGAATCCCATATGTGTAGTAAATTCTAATGAAAGTGTTTCAGATACATGAAGATGACTGTTAAATAATACGCCACGCATCCCCATTCGCCAACTTCAACCATCTTCATGTGGCTGAATTTTAATTCTGTCACGATCTGGTTACTATGTTGTGACTTCACTCCAAGTTGTTAATTTTTCTGTGTCACTTTCAGAACTGAACGCAGGGTATCCAGGCATAACTCACACAGAACATGGGATATCCCATTTTTAAAAGAAAATGTACTCCTGTTAAAACAGTTTCATCTCTTATTAGTTCTTTTGGCAATTACACCATGAGGCATGTTACTCAGTGCTTGGAAATTGTCATATCATTGTTATAATTAAAGCAAAGGTTTAGCTAATGCATTGATATAAACTTTCTTGTTTAATCTTCTAGAAAATTATGAGAGTGAGATATTATTCGATGCTATTTGAAACAAGGAAAAGTGCAGATAGATGTGAAAATAAAACAAAAAAGGGTAATGAAGATGATAGCATACCCCTGAGGAATAGGTGAAATAATATAGAAAACTTTTGTTATCATATGAATATAAGCTTTGTATTTTTAAAATTTCATTTGCTGAGGAAGAAATATCATGAAAGGGACGGGCGCGGTGGCTCAAGCCTGTAATCCCAGCACTTTGGGAGGCCAAGGCGGATGGATCACGAGGTGAAGAGATCGAGACCATCCAGGTCAACATGGTGAAACCCCGTCTCTACTAAAAATGCAAAAAAATGGCTGGGCATGGTGGCGTGTGCCTGTAATGCCAGCTACTCAGGAGGCTGAGGCAGAATTGCCTGAACCCAGGAGGCGGAGGTTGTGGTGAGCCGAGATCGCGCCATTGCACTCCAGCCTGGGTAACGAGAGGGAAACTCCGTCTCAAAAAAAAAAGAAAAAGAAATATCATAAAAGTCATGCTCTACAAATGAATGGCAAATGTGACATGGTCTGGAAATCCAGAATGCTTTACAGATGCCAGCAAAGGTTAATCATGTTAGCTTTCTCTAGGAGTGGTCGTATCTGTGTAAGAGGATAAGCTTATGGACTGTGCTACCTAAATTGTTTATTAAGAACCCTTTCCCAGCAAATGCTGAGAATAGAAAGAAAGTTAAGCTTTGATGAGGCAGCAAAATCCTGAGTGAACACCTTGTGACAGCAGCGTCACTATAAAACTGCTATTTGGCTTTTATTGTTATTTAAAATACTTCAATGAGACTTCAACTGCTGCCATGATACCAGCAGGACATTAAATTGTGTATTTGAAAATGGCTAAAATATCAATCTGTGGTTAAGCATACGACTGTATTTATGGAGTTTCCCTATAATCATCGTAAGGCTTGCTTTCTCAATTGACTTTCCGCTATGGATGACAAACATCTTACCAGAATTGAACCTTACTATAGCATTGGCCGGCAGCTAAAACATCCAAACTTTGTCCTGCTAATACTGAGCATTTATTTATTTATTTGGGTTTTGTAAACATATGCTTATCAATTCATTGAAGGCTTAAATAGTTGGCAGAATGGTAGGTGTGCAGAAAACTACAGAAACCAAAGGATGAAGACATAACTTAACCTTCAACATAAGTAGAACTAAAGTTTTAGGCCATTCGTTTCTAAATTGATTCCTATAAATTTTGAGTAATTAGGTGTGGTTGATCTGTAGGAACAAGACCTAGGTCCTAGTTTCATACTATATAACCAAGTAAGTGGCTATAGGCCAACTTCTTTCATTTTTCCAGGGTCAGGTTTTCAAACACAGGAATTGGAATAGCTGCTCTTAATAGCTTATTGTTTTTCTAAGATTTGGGGATTTTAATCTCTCATATATATTATTAGGTCATGTGTATACGGCCTTTTTGCTCCCTTATCAAAGCTTATACATATATACATACTGTAAATTCAGAAAGACTTGGTTTCTAGCCACCAGAAATTGCAATTGAATGCTGATAGAACCTAAACCTAAGTTAATATAAAGAGAACTATATCATGCATATTAAAAAACAAAGTAGCTAATGACTTCACTTATGACCAAAAATTGACTGAGATCAGTGTTGCCCATCTGTAGGAAACAATTTGAAAAACAAAATACATGAAAGGTAATTTTAAAGATGTTGAACATCATGCAATGAAGGACAGTCATCTACATGTGGTAGGAACCAAATGAAGCGGGCCCTACAACTTTCTTAGCTAAATCCCTGGAGAACGTTTCCAGGCTGTGACACAGAGAGAAGCAATCCAGGCAAAGTCCAACCGTTTTCCCGAGTTGTAATAAAGCTGGAGGTCAGGAGAGAACAAGGCAGTCATAATTCTCAGGCAGAGTGTCAGCACGGTACTAAGAGAACCTCACAGAGATGGAACTCTCAATACCTGCAGAGGGTCTCATTAACGAATTAGTGTGAATGCTGATTAGCACAAGCATATGAGGGGAAAGAATCATCCACATAATTACAAGAAAGAGTGACTTTGATCCTATACCTCAAAGCTTGCATGGAAAAACTTCACAAGTCACAGGGTATCAGGTAGTGTAAGAAGAATCTTGTCTCAGCAAGGACAGAAAAGCTTAAAAACAAATCTAGGAGGAGTAAGAAAACGTCCAAGTAACTTAATCATGTTCCAAAACAGTGATAGAATGTATATAAGAATATTAAAGCACACAGCACCCAACAAGATAAAACTCACAATGTTTGTTATTCAGTCAAAACTAAAAGCATGCAAAAAAGCAGGAAAATATGACCTAGAATTAGAAGACAAATTAGTCAATCAAAACCAATCCAGGACTTATATAGATGTGAGATTAGCAGCAAAGATATTTACATAGTTATTAAAGTCATGTGTCATTTGTTCAAGAATTCAGTGGAATGATTGAAAATGTTAAATAGAAATGTGTCAGATATAAAATAAAAATTTCAAATAAACTTCTGGAGATGAAAAATTTAGTATTGGAGATTTTTAAAAATATACCTTTGGGGGTTAACATTAGATCAGACACTACACAAGAATAAACTGGTGGATTTAAAGACATAATAATAAAGGCTTTTCAGAATAAAATGCAGACATAAAAGAAGACACACACACACACACACACACACGCGCGCACGCGCGCGCGCACACAAAATGTCCATGATAGATAATGTCAAGTGGTCAAGTATATGTGTAATTGGAGTCTCCAAATGAGAAAAGAGAGAGGAGAGAGACAGAAGAAATAATTGATACAGAAAGACCAATTTGTTTTCAAATTGATTCAAACTATAAACCCCACAGATCCAAGAAGCTCAATAACATTCAAGCACAGGAAGATGAACAAAAGTACTACAACGCATATTATAATTAATCTGCTAAAAGTCAGTAATAAAAGCAACCAGAATAAATATTACATTATTATTGGGAAATAATTCTTAATGGATTTCTTATGTTTTCTCCCCCCCATCTTATAAGGAAGGCAACACTGCCTTTTATTCTGGACTTCTTTTTAAGTGCATTTAGTGAACAGTTTAGCCTCCCTCCAGAGCAAAGAGCAGTCATACTTAATATACATTATTAACAATTTAGGCTTCCTAAGCTCAGGGTTTCTCTGATGTTACTCAACCCATTGCATGTGCAGGTATTATTTCTCTATCTCTTTGCATCACTCTGTGGGAATTGGGGCCCTGGGACTTGCATAAAAACACTGATACTTTGGCTACTGTTAGTGATATGAGTCATACATTTTTATTCATCTCTGACCCATGAATTTTATGTCTTCTCACAGTTTCCATGAAAATATAGCAGGCTGGCACGCTAGCTTACAAGTCAGGTAAACTCTTAGACCCTTCACAGTTCTTGACAGTTTTGGCAACAAGATTAGGGTGCAAACATTATCATTAAAGGGTTGCAGCCAAATGACGGTCAAAAATTCTGTTATCTTCAGTTTCCAAGATCACCTTTATGCTATTCACATCTGCTGTTTTTCTTTGTGAATGGGTAACTCAGGAAGGACGTTTCCATTAGTAACTGGGGAGAGTTACCTGCCTCTGTTCTAGTAATAGAGTGAGGAAAGGGAAAGAAAAGAGACAACAGGCTAATACATTTTCTATTTTGAAATAATTTAAAACTTACAAAATATTTGCAAGCCAGTTGAAATAACTTTTTTTCTGAATCATTTTAGTATGTATGGCCAATATTAATCCCTATTATCCAAAGTAAGTAATATACATTTTTCTACAAAATAGAGCATTCCTCTATAAAATTATAATCAAACATAAAATCAGAAAATTAACATTGATAGGCTGCTACTACCTCCACTGACCCGATTTAAGTGTTATGAATTGCCTATTTTAAAAGAAAATAAATTAATCCAAATTCGTGCTTTGCATTTAGTTGTCATTTTTTGGGGTCCCATTAAATCTGGATTAGTTCCTCAGTTTTTATTTTTTGACTTTCAACAATTTAACATTTTTTGAAGATTAAAGGCCAAATATTTTATATAATGTTGCTCTGTTTTTATTTGTCCCATGTTGCTTTATAATTAAATTCAAGGTATATATTTTAGACATTAATACCACAGAAGTGACCCTGTATTCTCATTGCATCTTCTCAGGTGGTAAATAATTTTAATTTTCTTTAATTGCCCATTTTTTGATTGAGTTTGCTTTTCTTGTAAACTTGTTTAAGTTCCTTGTAGATTCTGGATATTAGCCCTTTGTCAGATGGATAAATTGCAAAATTTTCTCCCATTCTGTAGGTTGCCTGTTCACTCTGATGTTAGTTTCTTTTGCTGTATAGAAACTTTAGTTTAATTAGATCCCATTTGTCAATTTTGGCTTTTATTGCTATCGCTTACTGTTTTTTAGTTATGAAGTCTTTGTCCATCCATACCTATGCCCTGAATGGTATTGCCTAAGTTTTCTTCTAGGGTTTTTATGGTTTTAGGTTTAAATCTTTAATTCATCTGGAGTTAATTTTTGTATAAGATGTAAGGAGGGGTCCAGTTTCAGTTTTCTGTATGTGGCTAGCCAGTTTTCCCAACACTATTTATTAAATAGGGGATCCTTTCTCTATTGCTTGTTTTTGTCAGCTTTGTCAAAGATCAGATGGCTGTAGATATGTGATGTTATTTCTGAGGGCTCTGTTCTGTTCCATTGGTTTTGGTACCAAAACATGCCGTTTAACAGATCTATACATGCTGTTTTGGTTACTGTAGCCTTGTAGAATAGTTGACATCAGGTAGCATACTGCCTTTCGCTTTGTTCTTTTTGCTTACGATTGTCTTGGGTATATGGGCCCTTTTCTGGTTCCATATGAAATTTGAAGTAGTTATTTTTAATTCTGTGAAGAAAGTCAGTGGTAGCTTGATGGGAATAACACTGAATCAATAAATTACTTTGGGCAGTATGGCCACTTTCACAATATTGATTCTTCTTATTCACGAGCATGAAATGTTTTTCCAGTTGTTTGTGTCCTCTCTTATTTCTTTGAGAAATAAGTGGTTTGTAGTTCTCCTTGAAAAGGTCCTTCACATCCCTTATAAGGTTTATTCCTAGGTGTTTTATTCTTCTTATTGCAATTGTAAATGGGAGTTCACTCACCATTTGGCTCTCTTTTTCTATTTTTGGTGCATAAAAATGCTTGTGATTTTTGCATGTCGATTTTGTATCCTGTGACTCTGCTGAAGTTGCTTATCAGCTTAAGGAATTTTGGGGCTGAGACGATGGGTTTTTCTAAATATACAATCATATCATCTACAAACAGAGATAATTTGGCTTCCTCTCTTCCTATTTGAATACACTTTATTTCTTCCTCTTGCCTCATTGCCCTGGCCAGAATTTCCAATACTATGTTGAATAGGAGTGGAACTCACCAGTTATTTCATTGCTGTTTCTTATTTGATTGTTAGTATGATGGTAAGTGCCAGTGATGATTTTCTAACTGCATTTTTCTATGCTAATAATTTTTAATTCTGCTCTAAAATAACTATTTGTCTTCTTCCTTATATATCCATTTATATAAGATTTATATAAAGCCAGAGATTTGTGTTTTACTTAATGGTTTATTATCAGTGACAATCTTCATTTCATGCTCAAATAGTTTCATATTTGACGAGTGGGAGTCCTTTAATGTTTTGTTTTGTTTTGGTGTCCTTTTTAGTCTTTGAACACTTCCTTACTTTATGACTGATATGGTTGGCTTTGTGTTGCCACCAGAATCTCATGTTGGATTATAATCTCCATGTGTCAAGGGAGGGACCTATAATCTCCACGTGTTAAGAGAGGGAGGTGACTGGATCATGGCGATGGTTTTCCTCATGCTGTTCTCGTGATAGTGAATTCTCAGGATGGTGAGTTTTCATGAAACCTGATGGTTTTATAAGGCATTTTCCCCTGCTCTTGCTCACCCCTTTCCTGAAGCCTTGTGAGGAAGGGGTTTGCTTCCCCTTCTGCCCTAATTGTAAGTTTTCTGAGGCCTCCCTAGCAATGCAGAACTGTGGGCCAATTAAGCCTCCTTTGTTTATAAATTAGCCAGTCTTGGGTAGTATCTTTATAACAGTGTAAAAATGGACTAATGCAGTGACAAATAAAATGTTAAAAGACTACCTTGTATTTTTCCTGAGTCATCCCTGAAAGCCAAGTTTTTTAATCAAAAATGCTATTTAGAAACCAAGATCTGGGCTCTGGGAGTGCTTGAAGCTATTGAGTGTCATCACTCACATGTCCTCTCAGTGGACAATCTAGGGTATGCATATGTATGTATATGTGTATACATATTCATATGTATATGTGTGTGTATATATATATACACTTCTATGTGTATGTGTATATATATATATACACTTCTTTGTGTGTATGTATATACGTATATATGTGTGTATATATATATGTATATATGTGTGTGTATATATATATACATACATACACACGTACCACCTACATGCATCTCTCTATTTATTTATCTATATACACATACATTGAAAACCACAAATTTATACCAATACCAATACAAATACCAATACCAATCTACTATCATCAGTTAATTTTTATTTCCATCCTTTCCTATTAACTTTAGTTTAGGTACTTATTTTCATTCCTCCATGATGTAATAGATTTCCTATCACAGCTGCCAGTCCTCTGCATTGAAATTCTTCTTAGTTCCATCAGGCTCTGACACCAAGTCACTCTTGTTTCCCCAAACTTTCAACTCACATACACATAAGACACATAATGCCACATGGGCATCTATCTACCTTACTCTGACCCATCAAATGGATTTGGGGACTAACTTATTTAGGAAGTATAAAAGGAAGGAGGGAATTAAGGACAGCTGGTTATTATAAATGTGTATGACCCTGGGCTGCATAAAACAAAATTTGAGAAATGTTTAACCAAAGGCACTTCAGTTGTTTTTCATTCTCATAAGCAAATGAGGACAGGTAGAAACAGAGAGCTTTGGATATGCTTTATTTCAACCTTTACTTGTAGTGCAGTAGCTTGTGTCTAATAGTCTGCCCTCCCTTGTGAAAGTGGTGGTGTGGATGGTGTAAGAAAATTGGAGAGAGAATTCCCGCATAGTATGTTCAGTAACATGTTTACCAAAGTTTTTTTGGTCATCCAAGGGCTTAAATTAGATGTATGTAGAAGAAATTTTTTTGCTCTAATCTATGAATTAACTTTGGGTTAGGATTAGAACTTCACTGGCCTTTGTTTCTTAACTCAATTCTATTTCTTCCACTGAAAAAATGCAGTCAGATGTATTGAATATGTCAGATTTCTGGAATGGAGATATAAGACTTGTGATACATATATTGCTAACCATAGCTAGTAATAGTTCAGCCAATAAAAATCATAAAAATTTCATCTTTTTTTGCCTGCAACAGTGAGTGAATGTCTGTGGATTTCAAATTGATTATACCTCATCTTTATATTTTATTTTACAAAAGAATATAAGTGCACAAAGTACAAAGAGAATATATCACCTATAATTCTGCTTCCTTGAAGGTCTTTAAAAATCTATTGATTAATCTCATATATATGTATTCTTTCAAATGTTTAGTGACTATATTTCTTATATATATAAAAGAGATTAATCAATAGATTAATATATATATGTATATATATATATATATATGCCAACATATGCACATGTAAATTTAAGGTTTTTAATTAATTTTTGATCTCTTGTGCATTTTTCAACAAATGATCTTTTTAATATATCAACATGTCATCAAATATTAGTTTACAAAAGGCTTTTTGTTGGCATAAAATTCCATTTTATACATTTGTCGTTATTTATTTAACTAAATGGCTCTTGGGGACATTTATATCATTCATTTCTTCTTTATGAATGTGTTGCCATAAATATCTTAGTAAAATTTTTTTGTACTTTTTTTTCCAATAACCTCTTAAAAGTTTGGTCAAAATAAAACTTTTAAGTTTAAATTTTTCTTCAGAAAATTTGAAATAATGCCTTATGAGAGTATCCATGGATCCCATCTTTTTTTTTTTTTTTTTTTTTAACCAGATCTTGGTAACACACAATCTTTAAAATTTTTGAATTATCTTTACCAAATTGATAAATGAATGTGGCATACCATTTCAATATGCATTTTAATTAAAAGAGCCACTAAGTATCCTTTCAAATGTTTAGTGACTATATTTCTTCCTCTGGGAATTACTTATGTATATTAATTCACTAAGTATTGTTAAAGGCCTAATCAGCCACAGACCACCAAGCAGCAATCTAAAGCTAAGGGAATTAGCCTGACTGACTCCACGCAGGCATGGAGGGCACTCCAGAGGAATGACAGAACGCCACCTGACGAGAGAGAGAGCAAGGGAAGCATCGTAAGGTTTTGGTTCTTGCTGCATGACTCTGCAGAATGTTTAAGGGTAGAGGGTATTAATTCTGGATTCATTGCTTCTTCTAGACAAAACCGAAAGGAATCAAGTTCATCTAGGGATTGGGTGCTGACATGAGGTAAAAGCATTTTAGCAATCAGGTGTTCCTAGTAACAGATAAGAAAAGCAAAGAACTTCTGGGGGCATAATCAGTAAACAAACAGAAGTCACAAAAAGAAGAGTTTGCTTGTGGAAATAATATTTTCCACTAATTTAGATGCTAGCTTTTTCTGTGTTCAACCTTTCATTCAGCCTGATTAATGGCAAAGTGGCCTTTTCCTTTTCAATTCCAGTTGATATTTATTGTTGCAGTTTCTGACAGAGCTTTACACTTGATAGAATACAGTTAAGCAAAGTATAGGCAGTGTACATTATTGGATAAAGACACAGAATTTTCTATTATGCATTCTTAAATTTGAGGTTTGGCATCTCCTTTCATAACTGAATAACTGTAAACAAGGTATTTAATCACTTTATTTTCATATTTGTAAAAAGGGACTAGTAACAATAATTTAATATCTATAGACAAATTGAGAAAATTAAATGTAATTATATAAAGCACTTATCAAAATGTCTGACTTGATGTAACTGCTTAAAATAGAATAGCAACTAAAATGGTTTTATCAGTAAGAGTTTCAAATGAGCTAACTGGTGGGGACAATTAGTGACAAGCACATGATTGTATGTGTGTACATGTGAGAATTAAAGGACATCAGACTGTGTGGAAGTTGTTAACACATATTTTTATAATCTGATAAATTGTGGCGGGGGGTGTTGGTTGATGAATCATGGTATTGGGAAGGGAAAGAGGAGCAAAATTTTGTAGATTTAGATGATATTGTAGCCCAAACTCTCCTATTACCCTAGCATAGAAATGCTGAAGAGATCAGTGAGGTATAGGTCTAGATATGACAGACTACTAGGCTGTGGCTTCTATTACAGAAACAAGAATGTGCCCATTTCCAGGATTTTCCTGGCAGAAGACTAAAGTCTTCATGATTCTTGATGTAACTTAATTAACTTGAAAGGCATGTACAAAATAAAGAGAATTGAAATGTTTCACAGAACGAATTAGTAAAATGAGAGGCAGGGATGTACAAGACATGAAGAAAACATGGTGGGGGCAGGTATTCAAATGCTAATTATCAGATTAGAATAAAGAAACATCTCAAAAAGTGGAGAACCATCATTCCATTATGAAATGGAGGAGAAATAAGATGCCAGGCATATGTGGATTCAGAGCAAAAGTCATGAAGGCAGATGGATTAGAATTAAATGCAGTGAAATAGTTGATGTCAATGATACATGCACTTTGGTTCTTCTACAAATGCCACTAGA
Source organism: Callithrix jacchus (assembly GCF_049354715.1). Taxonomy (NCBI): domain Eukaryota; kingdom Metazoa; phylum Chordata; class Mammalia; order Primates; family Cebidae; genus Callithrix; species Callithrix jacchus. The sequence goes on along the minus strand of NC_133516.1, from coordinate 101,645,069 downwards.
TCAGTCCACTGTTTGGGCTGTAATGTGCAATGGTCTGGGATGGTGGAGAAATGGTGTACTCTGCCAGGAATAGTATACTAAATCCGGTCAATAAAATCAGCGAGACACCATTTGAAGAGGTTCTAGACGTTATCCTGCTCTCCTGATAGCTGCTATTTTGGCTTCCACTCAAAAACATGACCTTGGGGAGGCAGTGGTCTCTGTGTCCTAAACACGACAAATCACTGAGGAAACCCAAGTTGTTGGATGCAACAGCCAATCTACTATCGTCATTCAGCCAGGAGAATGCACAGTATTGCTGCCAACTGAGTAGAGCTCAGGGAATGTTACAGAAACTGTGAATGAAAGAGAGGAAGTGAATAAAATTTAGATGCATTTGCTGCTTTCTTCAATAATTAGACTAGAAAAAAATACTTAAATAAAAACTATGCCATTAATGTGTGATATCAGCTCAACTTCACCCTGGACCAACCAGCTTTTTAAAAAAATTTTTTTAATGTAATAGGTCAACTTTGAGTCATTGGTGGAACTAAATTTAGCTGAATTTGGATGATTTAACACCTGCTCTAATAATGTCATTCTTATATTATTGTAGGGGAAGAGTTGTGTTTTGGTTTTTAACTCTATGCATTTTGTCTTATTTGACTTATGTTTTTTGGTAAAGCTAGACATACTTAGAAAAGAAGAAAAATTAGTCTATGTTAAGTATGTCAGTTGAGAGGATGATAGACACTCAGAATTAGTCTCGTAAAAATTCTGGAATTGCCCTTTTGTTGTGACCAATTTTAACATTATACTATTTTGAGCATTTTTCCTCTGCCCCATCTGACCTTTAAATACTTACACAAGCATTAATTGCCTTCAGCAGTCATGGAACAACTGTTCAACCCCTAATTACAAATTTCTGAAAGTTTTCACCATGCTATTTTCAACTTATTTGTAGACCAGTGTTAGGAATATATTCCTGGAGATTATCCAAGGATATATGTGTAGGTGTCTATGTGTGTGTGCGTAAACATATATGTTTGTATACATATGTTAGAAACTTTAGCATAAATTTGGAATAAATAAAATTCATTAACTTTCTGTGGCAAAATTAACTGTAAAGCCAATTAAAATTATATTACAAAATGTTCTAATGTAAGAAAAAATTAATTTTATCTCAACAATGTTATATTTAAACTTCCAAAACTTACTTGTTAGATTGTCACAACAAGATGCTGCTGTGACCTTTCGTAATAGAAAATCACAAATATTCATTTAGGTATGAAGCATCTGATCTAATTTTGGAAACCTTGTAGCTTAATAAACAAAATAAGATATTTCAAATTATGTTGAACTCTGCAGATCACAAAAATGATGTGAATTTTTTTTTATGTTTTTCTTAGGAACAAAAGGAGCCATTTTGTCCCTTGAAATAATATAGAAGAATCCAAAACAAAAAATATGGTGCAATAAGTGAAAATATATTTAGTTCATTGACTCTGCTTTAATAAGCTTGCATACCAGGTTATTCAGGTTATACATAAAAAGTTTTCCTAACTTTCATTACAGGCTAGGTAGTAAGAAGAGACACTTAGCAGCTTCGCGCTTATAATAATTAATTGTTAGTTTATTTTATCTGTGTTCAATAATTATTTAAAGCATAATAGAACAGAACTAAATACTCTAAGAAAGCTTTTGGTAACTCAACATTTATTTTTAAAAATTTATAACAAAGTTGATACAAAAATATTTGTATTATTTTAATATAAAATATAACTGTGAACTGGACAGAAATATGCAGATCTAGTCCTTATTCAGATTCTTCTTAGTCATTGTCACATATAAACTTAACTCTATATTATTGTTCAAGTTCTAAAACAGTTTTTGCAGCTTCAACAACACTTCCCATTGAGTCTAAATTGGTTAGGTAGGCTGGGCACAGTAGCCCATGCCTGTGATCCCAGCACTTTGGGAGGCCGAGGTGGGTAGATCATCTGAAGTCAAGAGTTCAAGATCAGGCTGGCCAACACGGTGAAAGTCCCTCTCTACTAATAATACGAAAATATAGCTGGGAGTGGTGGCGCACATCTGTAATCCCAGCTACTTGGGAGGCTGAGGCACAGGAGAATCGCTCGAACCCAGGAAGCAGAGGTTGCAGTGAGCTGAGATCACACCATTGCACTCTAGCCTGGGCAACAAGAGGGAAACTCTGTCTCAAAATAAATAAAGAAAATAAAAGAGAGAAGAAAAAAAAGGATCATTCACAGTTCTAGTGTGAGCAAAGAGTAAATATTAAAGCCAGGATTTATTCAATACATGAAGCAACTGAGAGCCAATAAATTTGCCCAGTATACCCTGCTATCAAGTGACAAAAGTGGGATTTGAACTCAGATTTCTCTGACTTTAAAATATTTCCTCTCCATCAGTAGTTCCCACCATTTCTGTTATGTAGGTGTCTATTTAACCATTAGAAAGTGCAGATACCAACATTAGATATTTTAGAGATTAAGAAGTTGGCACTGGCATTAGGTTCTCTGGATTTGAATCTCACCTCTTCCTCAATAGCTGCATGGCCTTAAATAAATTGTTTGCGCTCTTTATGATTTAGGTTTTTAATCTCATAAAAGAGTAAAATAATAACCCTCAAAATGTTCTTATAAATAAGGAACTAGGTATGATAATCCATGCTAAAATAAGTAGTAGGCCAAGCTTATAGTTGGGGACCATTGTGCTATACCTGCTATATATTATTTAAATTATTTATATTTTTATAGCAGGTAAAAATTATCTTCCCTTCTTTTTGCTGCAATAAGGCATGGCTTTCTACTTAATTATTTTTCTTTATTGACACTTTGCCCTGAATATTCTCCTAATGGAAGCTACTTCCATTGTTTGCCAGAGTTAACTTTACCCAACATGGTTTTTCCTTTAAACGCATCAGAAAACTCTTCACAGTGAATGACCTTACTTCCTGAAGCTCACATTAGGCCAAGGAACAGGAACCCTTTCTGTATATATGTGGATATCAGAAGCTATTATAGTATAGACGGTACTGCTAGAAAAACTCCGCTAGCTGGTAACACCTTGGGTTGTATTACTTCGCAAAAGTTGAATATCTATTCAAGTTTACACTGATCATAATAGGGACTTTTTTTTTTTTCAGAGACTGAGCTCCATTTAAACCATGATAGCGTCTACTTTCTGTTCAATTTCTCTTCAAAACTTACGTTTCATTTGAAATTGCCTGTGTGCATCATTAAAGAAACACATTTATATTTATTCCTTAAGAACAACTTGCAGAAGACAAAGAGCTACCTTGGATCTGGGATATTTCCACATTCAAGAAGAAATGATTCTGTTGCAACGACTTCTATAAACTGTTCAGACTACTGAAGCTTAGAAAACATGTTAAAATGGAAAAGTGCTTATAAGTAAAATGGAGAATCATAATTTCAACTGCCTTCACCCTCTAGTAAGCCATAAGAGACTTGTTTGCCAAATGCATCTGTGCGAAGAGAATCTCTGTCATAATGAATTTTGCTCGCATATCTTAAGCACGTGTGAAGCAGTGATCCTAAGGTGCTCTTCTGAGAAATATAGAAAGCTGTATTAGTATCACCATGAAATTGGTAAGAATCAATGGTTCCAATATTTGCGGAAAAGACAATTTCATTATCAGAAATACTTAGACACCAACCTCTTCTATGAATGCTGTAACAAATTTTATACATATTTTTGTAACCAACATTTAAACACAAGCTCACGTTAAATTTTTTTTTTTTTTTGAGATGGAGTCTCACTCTGTCACTGAGGCTGGAGTGCAGTGGCGTGATCTTGGCTCACTGCAATCTTGGCCTCCTGGGTTCAGGCAACTCTTCTGCCTCAGCCTGGAGAGTAGCTGGGACTACAGGTATGTGCCACCATGCCCAGCTAATTGTTTCGTGTTTTTAGTAGAGATGGGGTTTCACCATCTTGGCCAGGCTGGTCTTGAACTCCTGACCTTGTGATCCACCCACCTTGGCCTCCCAAAGTGCTGGGATTACAGGCATGAGCCACTGCATCCAGCCGACCCCTCTTTTTGAAACAATAATATTAAAATCGGGAAACACTACACATTGTAATGAAAGCAAAAAACGTTCTGTTTCATTGTCACTAAATATGCTTGCCTTTGATTTTTCAGTGTAACAAAAATAGTACATAAAAACAAAATAATGAGCTCAGATTTTTTCTTTAAATAATCACATTTGTGCCACTTTATCTGTTTTAAGCTTCGTTGCTAGAAAGCATGACATAGCACCAAAAGAATCAATATTTATAGAACTACAAGATTTTGGAAAGCTACCTTCTGCTCTAACTTCTACCATAGGAACATAAATTTACTGAGTGAGTTCAGCTTCCCCAAGCCTCTGGGCTCCTTTCTGAAAATGAGAGATTTGGTCCCGATATTTTCTAAAAACCACGTTTTGCAATAAGAGTTCGAATTTCAACCACTGTCCAAATTTTACTAAGCGAAGACTGAAGTGAAAAGGGACCTTCCTCTATATCAGACATAGCTACTGGAATTTAATTTGGTTATATGCGACATTGTTAACAGTAGTTATGTCCATGACTGCAACTTCAGACTCCTATAACTGTGTCATAGAGCATTATTAGATTAAAGTCAAATCAGGCTAGTTCTTGCCTAATGAAGACTAAATATAGTCAGTGGGATTGTTACAGTAGAATGATTCTTGGTAATGATATATGGCCAAACCGTTTGACTGTAGGGCCCTACGTGAATAATGGCATGGAACAAGTAATGAAAGTGTCAGTGGGCTAGATTCCAAGAGTTTGATTTTGAAAAGTGAATGAGGTGGTTTAGTTAGCGCATTGCCCAAATACTTTGCTTTCATTTCTTCCTTCCTTCCCCTTCCTTCCTTCCTTCCCCTTCTTTCCTTCCTTCCCTCCCCTCCCCTCCCCTCCCCTCGCCCCCTCCCCTCCCCTCGCCCCCTCCCCTCCCCCCCTCCCCTCCCCTCTTCCCTTCCTCCCCTCCCCTCCCCTCCTCTCCTCCCCTCCCCTCCCCCCCTCCCCTCCCCTCCTCTCCTCCCCTCCCCTCCTCCCCTCCCCTCCCCTCCTCCCCTCCCCTCCTCCCCTCCCCTCCCCTCCTCCCCTCCCCTCCTCCCCTCCCCTCCCCTTCCCTTCCCTTCCCTTCCCTTCTTTTTTTGACAGAGTCCTGCTCTGTGCCCAGGCTGGAGTGCAGTGGCATGATCTTAGCTCACTGAAAACTCTACCTCCGGGGCTCAAACAATTTTCCTGTCTCAGCCTCCTGAGTAGCTGGAATTACAGATGAGCGTTACCACACCTGGCTAATTTTTTTATTTTTAAAGTAGAGACAGGGTTTAACCATGTTGGTCAGGCTGGTCTCAAAGTCCTGACCTTAGGTGATCATCCGCCCACCTCAGTCTCTCAAAGTGCTGGGATTACAGGCGTGAGCCACCACGCCTGACCTGGTTTCTTTAATTCTGCTGATTTACCTCCAAGTTCAAAGCAAAGAATGGACAGTATCCCTAGAGAACTAGCAAGGTAAAGATTCTTACTGTAAAATTCTCTCTTGTTGTCATTGATCAAAATGTGTTATGGAAAGTCGTTCAGTCCTGGGTACTCAAGTAGTCACTTTATGCCAACATCCATTTCTTTATCTCTTATATTTCTTTATCAATAATGATATTTGTGTAGAATTGCGGATTAAAGAGAGAGAAGATGAAGTCCTCACCTTGACAGGTTTTAGTCTTGCTGAGAACATAATTGTTAAAGGGGTTTGCAATCAGGAATCTCACCTAAGAACAATAAAGACTATCATCAATACACTAAGCATTCCCATCTAACTGATTTTTTAATCACAACATTCTAAATCTACGTGCATAATTAGTCCATACTTGATGTAACTGGGTGTCCACACAGTGATGAGTTTGCCAGAAGAAGTTATTACTAGCTTTCCAGAAAAAGAAAAAGCCGTCTTAAATTTAGCTTTTGATGGAATGTCCTCAGTAAATTTGTATTATCATGGAGTTTTTGTGTAGAAACTAATTATGTTTATTCTTTGGTCCAGCAAATATTGAGCAGAGAACACAAATTTTATCCTAGGCATTATGCTAAGCATTGAGTATTAAGCACAGTTCTCCCTCATAAGCGTGGGTGTAATATGCGGCCTCTCTACTACATAATTGGCCAGTTTTGAGGGCCAGTTGCCTACTTTGATGATGACCAGTACTCTCTAAATTTAAACTCAATCTCTTGAATGAAGCTAGCATCTTATTCACCAACCACCTTGTGGTTTCGGTGTCTTGGCAAATAATATATGATACAGCATAGATGGAAAAATTAGTATCTGAGAGCACTTAATGACCTTGTTGAGAGCGCTTCAGAAAGCCCAGCTTGTTGGGGCTTAGAAAGGAAAATAGGAGACTATGTAGAATTTTCTGTGAACCTGAAGGAAAGACTTATATGATAGAAAAAATTGAGAAGTGCTTGCCTCTAGGGCAGCAGTACTGTGTAAATAAGTAAGGTTTTTTACTTATGTGCTGGAAATGTGAGGTGTGGAAGATGAGGGTCAAACAGTGAGAACCGTGTCAGAGTTTCATGGTGGTGGGGTGCTTTGTCTTCTACTTCTCTCTTAAACATTGTATTAAGTAAAGAGTTCACTACAGAGAGGATCTGTGATGCTGAGTCTATTTAGATAAACTATGGCTCAGGGAAACCATAACTTTTCTTAAGGAGCTGCACCAATATAACTCAGCATCCACTGGATGGTCTCAAACTACTCTAACCTGAATCATTCAAATGATAGAGGAATTATACAGCTCTAACAAATGGCCCCCTAATTCTTAGAAAGTTCTCAAAATCACTCTCAAAAATGAAAGAATAAATTTGATCTACACTAACATGCTGACATTTCTAATTTGGCTTATTTTTTACATTTCATAAATTATCAGAATTAGGTCCTAAAAACCTGATGGAACTTTTTAGGCAAATATTGTATTTTTTTCAATGTTACAAAGCTTTATATCACCATGTTTATTTCATACAAGTCACCCAATGCCCAATTCGATATGGTTTTATTACTTGGTCTTAACCATTATTTTACTTTAAATTTTGTTAGTGAATAATTCATTTTAATGTCACATGCTACTCTTTAAACTTTTTGAATAAGATGTGTATAAGGCAAAAATTGTGTGTGTGAATGTGTGTGTTTTGCTGGCAAAACTTTTTCTCCTTCCAGTCCCTTTCCCTATTCTCCTATCCTCCCAGTTCCCACTCCACAGCACTCCCCATGACATCCCCCTCACCCACAAATAAACACTGTTATTACATTTTGGTATCCTTCCAAATATTTTTATACATGAACAAGTAAGTAGCAATAAGTACTAGCTTTTATTTTTTCCCCAGCAGGGTAGCACTCACTCTGCACAGTACTTTGCTTTTGAAGATGTTGTCATATATTATCTAAGGACTTCTCTGGCCTTCATCCATTATTTTAATATTTTTTAAAATGTCATTTGTCATAGTTCTTATTTCAAACCATTCTTGGAGATAGGAGTGAAGTGAATGAATGTAGGTACAGGTGCTAGAGAAGGTCCCCAAACCAGCCATAACCACCATTTTTATTTTTATGTATTTAAAGACAGGACTTACGAAGGTGTAATTAGCCATTTCCTGTTTGAAATCTTCAGGAGAGATCTCATAATAAATTGTTTATTTTTAAGGTTTAAACCAGAAGCAAAATCTTCTCATATGATGTTCATGAAATCCATTGAGACTGGGTCATCTCAGAAGGTAAAAGGTAACCCAGCAATCCCATTACTGCATATATACCCAAAGGATTATAAATCATTCTATTATAAAGACACATGCACACATATGTACACTGCATCACTGTTTACAATAGCAAAGACCTTTAACCAACCCAAATGCCCATCAGTGATAGACTGGATAAAGAAAATGTGGCACATATATGCCATGGAATACTATGCAGCCATAAAAAAGGATGAATTCATGTCCTTTGCAGGGACATGGATGAAGCCAGAAACCATCATTCTCAGCAAACTGACACAAGAACAGAAAACCAAACATAGCACGTTCTCACACATAAGTGGGTATTAAACAATGAGAACACATGGACACAGGGTGGGGGACTTCACACACTGGGGCCTGTTGGGGGGATGGGGGACTGCTGGAGGGATAGCAGGGGTTGAGGGGATTGGGGAGGAATAGCATTAGGAGAAATACCTAATGTAGATGACAGGGGGATGGATGCAGCAAAACACAATGGCACATGTATATCTATGTAACAAACATGCACGTTCTGCACCTGTACCTCAGAGCTTAAAGTGTAATAATAATAAAAAAGTAACCCGGCTATAGTTTCTCTACATGGAATATTTTTCAAAGATAAGCAGACATCACTATACCTCACCACAACAGGCATGCTGTGCAATCTGTGCCCCTCGAGATTTCCCTGCCAGGATGTTCTAAGGTAACTTTGCAACCAGTGATTTATTAACACTGGAGAGGGGAAGCAGAAACTCTTGACATCTGAACACTATCTCAGCTCTGTGGCCAAAGTCATTTCACATGCACCATTCTTCATTCCATGAACGTGAAAGGAAATTGCATCCATATTCCAAAGAGCTCTTCCATTTTACTCCTAAACCAAAGTAGCCTTGTAAGAAAATTAGATTAATATTTCAAATTTTCATGTTTGACACTGAAACTGTTAATGTGTCTTATTAATAGAGTCAAATGAATATAACAACCCTTTTAGTGAAGTGTAAACAAATGCTAACTTTGGAGATTATTGAAGTATAGAGGGCTTAGCGTGCCGGTACCTTCAGAATGCCGCGTTCTGAACACTTTCACTGGACACTTTCCTCTGTTCTGGTGGCTGCAGATACCTTTGGTGTTACCTCTTTCTGTCAGTAGTGATGCTTCTCACCTCTGTAACTCCTGCTTCCTGCCTCTGCCTCCATTTCAGCAGCTCAAGCTGTATTTCGTTTTCCGGACACTGGGGTTTCTTTTTCTCTACGTCTTGCCACTTCTTTCTGTGCTTCCTGATGTTTGCAACGGCAGGTCTTGATCCTAACAGTGAGCTTGGCTGCAGTGCCAGCTATTAATGCTCTTTGTCAAAACTTCCACTTCTCCCGATTCCAAGCATTTGGTAGATCTTTTCGGGCTTGGGTGCGGTCAAGCAACTAATTCTGGTAAATGCGTTGTGACAGAAGTATGTGTCACTTCCTGGATGAATACTCAATGCCTATGTGAGGCATAAAGAAATGCTCTCTTCTCCTCTGTCACAAGAGTTGAAAATGTTCAAGACACTAGCAGATAGGAAGGGTTGAAGCCTCGAGTGATGGCAGGAGGAGACCCTTCCTTACCAAACCAATGTGGGGGTAAGGTATTAGCAAGAAATAAGTGCTTCTTTTTTGCTTGTTTGTTTTAAACCACTGAGATCTGAAGGTGTTTCTTACCATGACCTAACCTGATAAGCCACTGAGAGTGTTTCTTCCTTCTTGCTGGTAAATACACCACACATCAGAGTTGCTGGGCATATTCCATATTCATAGGGAAAGGTAAGAAGAGGCTGCTCTTCCAGTGCTAGAGCTTTGGCTTATTGCTACTCTGCTTCCGACTTCAAAACTTCTGGGGAGGCTGAGGACAACAGCAATATGAAAGCTGAATCGCTGACGAAGTGAGATCCAATTAGGGAAAGAAGATGAGGTGATACAGAGCTAATGCTGGGACACTGAGCCTTGCTATGATAATGTTAGGAAGGCCTATACAGCAGTCTTCCTAACGCAGACAGCGTAGCGTAGAGTAAGAGATTACACAAGACACCATCTGGCATCAGAGGGAACGCCACCTGAAGTGGCAGGTGCCTCTGGCTGACAAGCAGAGCAAAGTGAAGAGAGCCAGGACAGCTCGGGTAGCAGGAGAAACAGGAGCTGAGTCACACATGTGGCTTGTAGTCACAGGCTGTCATTCCTGGAGACTGGCAAAGACAAAAGGATTCCAAACCCGGGGTCACTGTACTGTATAGCAATCAAGACAGATGCCTGGACTAGAGGGCCAAAAGCGCAATCCTCTTTTAAGACTTCGGGATTAGGAAAGAGTTAACCAGAGAAATACGGCAGAGACTCAGTTATTGAGACAAGATTAGACCAACCACATTCCTGAGAATGCTGAGTGAGTACATTTCGTAGACCTTTCCCATCTATGTTCAGGATTGATTCTCAATATTGGAGTGGACTTGATGATGTAACTAAAGGTCAACTTGTCCCAACCTTAGAAATAGGAAATGTTCTGAGCAAAGCAGATCTGGAAAAACCGTACAAGCTAAATAATAATTGTTTTTTTTCTATTTCTGATTTTTTTTCTGCTTTGTTCTTATTGTTGATCACAGGAATAAGTAAAACTGCTGCAAGTGACTAGCAAAGTAATGACAGAACAGATGAGACCTGTAGTCAGACCGGGTCTTCACTTACGCATCCCATGTGTAAAGTGAACGGGTTAGGGTTCCCTCCAACCCTACATGGTTCTTTTGTAGCACCTGTTCCTGAGTGATGCACAGACGTGGCATTGCATAGAATGATGTCTTAACATATTTATTACTATATCTATTCATCTTTATCACTATATATTTTTCTACTTCTATATTTCTCACTTCTCAATTTATTTTAGGAAAATTTTCTGATATGCTTTCAATTCACCCAGCCTCCCACCAGTTGTTCATGCTGTCTTTCGGTCTGGGCTTTCAGATCTGGTGCTCAGCAGTTTGTTTCCAAATGTGACCTTGGTTGTCTTTCAATCAAATTTACTCTATCACTCCCACCCCCAGCTGTACGGCATCAGGCTCCCTCAGAATTTACCTGTACTCACAGAACTTTACTTCAGTGCTACGCTAATCCAGCCATATGGCTTGACCCAGCTTTTAAAATAGGCTTCAGACAGGCTCCATGGCAATAAATGTAACTATACCTGCTATAAAGGAAGCATCCTAATGCTTCTTAGAATCTAAAGAGCTTTCTTGGATGTAATCTTTCTATTGAAAAGACAGTTTTTTTTCCAATGTAATGCAAGTCATTTGGGCAATTACGTATTTTATACAAATATAGAGAAATACAAATTTATTTTGAAGATAATGTAGAGAAAAAGAAAAAAATAAACCTTTTGCTCAACGAAGTAACAGTTTTATCAGATGAAACAAATGTAGCTATATGTGACATGATATGTTTTAAAATAATTTTTGAACGAAAGTCTGCAGGTCTCTACTATAAGCATGATTTTGTCTCTGAATAGCTTTCAACCTAGACAAAAATTATATAAATTCTGTACTCTTAAATAAGAAAAATGAAAGAAGATAATCTAGACTAGATGAACTCCAAAGTCACTTTTAATATGTGATTATAATTACTATTTTGAGAGAAATATTCAGGTCACAGTGTCTGATTTGTTTCAAGAATTAATAAGAAATTTGCAATTGTATTTTATTTTAGGATTACCCATACAGAAATATTCTGCAGCGGATCCTGAGAACTTCTGTATTCTAAGAACAATAATTTATTGAGTTTATTTTGCGCCAAGCGCTTGCTAAGGCTTTAATCATGTGGTCTCATTTAATGCTCACTATAACCCTGTATTCGTTTGCAAATGCTGCCATAACAAAGTGCTACAGACTGGATGAATTAACAGCAGAAATGTATTTTCTCACAGTTCTGGAGGCTAGAATCAGGGCGTCAGCAAGGTTGATTGCCTTTGAGGGCCATGAGGGAAGGATCTGTTCCAGGTCTCTTTCCTTGGCTTGTAAACTGCTGTCTTTCTTCTGTCTCTTCACGTTGTCTTCCCTTGGTGTCTAAATTTCTTTTTATAAGGACACTAGGCAAATGGATTAGGGTCCATCCTAATGCTCTTGTTTTAACCAAACCACCTGTGTGGAAACCTTATCTCCAAATATAGTCACAGTAAAACGTATTTGGGCTTAGGATTTTAGCATATAAATATTTTTTGAGAGGGGTACAATTCCTCCTGTAATAAACATCATGAGATACTAGTATTTTTTTTTTTGTTTGAAAAATAAAGAAACTGAAAAATTAGAATAATTTGTCTTGGATCACACAACTAGTAAATAAATTAGAATCCAAGTTCATTTAACTCATAGTCCTCTACGTCATCCTTGCTTTCAGAGAATTACGGTTAGAAGGGATTGAAAGCTTCAATTCCTAAGTCTATAGTCACAGAGGGAGGTTATTTTAAGAGTTAAAAAGTCTTAAGTGGAAGTCAAGTACATGTTAATTATCAGAGGAAGAGGAAAAAAGAATACAGTGCCTGTTAACTTTGAAGAGATGGATGTTTGGCTTTAAACTATGTAATTACTTATATTCTTAAAACAAGAAACATACACATACCAGAGAGTCCAGCTATTCCAGTCTATACTTCACCAAGAGAAATGAAAGCACATGTCTATATAAAGACTTGTAAAACAATGTTCATAGGTATGTAATTTACAGTAGCCCAAAACTGGAAACAACCCGTTTGTCTATTAATATGTAAATAAATAAGCAAATTTTGGTTAGCCCTATGATGGAATGTTACACAGGAATGGATAGAAATGATTTCTTAATACCTGCAGCAACATGGAATATAATAATTATGCTGAGAGATGGAAGCCAGAACCAACCTCCTCAAAAGGTATATTTTTAAGGGTCCAGGTAGAAAATTAATAATAATTTTAATTAATTTATAATTACAGAGATCAGGTCATTGGTTGTGTGGGGATAGGAATGATGAGAGCAAGGGGAAAAGAAGGAGGGAGAGAGACACAAGATTTTTAGAAGTAAGGGATATGCTCATTATTGGATCTTATTATTTTACATGCACTAGTTTTTCAATTTCTTGAAGGTATAATTAGACATGATAAACCACACAGAGTTAAAGTGAACACCATTTAATTTACAGTTATATCTCAGTTAAACTTTCATAAAGCTGAAAAAAATTAGTCTCTAAAATAACAAGAAATACTTCTAAAAAAGTTCTAGACTATTTACATAAACATTAAATTTTACAAATAAATACGCATTAATAAAAATATGTTAATGAAAACAAGAGAAAAGAGAAGAGAAAGAATCCCAAGGAGATAATACACAAAATATAAAGTCTCTAGAGTAGAAAACAACTTTTTAGTAACCAAAAGAAAATGAATGTGGCTAAAATTGTATGAGAGGTAGTAGTGGAGACAGGAATCAGATGAGGTTGAAGAGGCCAGCGAGTACCTGTTCCTGCAGGATTGTATGAGCCTCTTTAAGTTTTTTATCCTACATTAAATGCAAAGGGATACCATGAAAGGACTTAAATAGGAAGGTACTCTCTAAATTGTAAAAGAATACTTGGGCTTGTAAGTGGAAAATAACTCTAAGACTATATTGGATGTTAGGTGATCAGTTTGAAAGCTCTTTGAGTAACCCAGGTGAGAAAGAGTGGTGGTTTATTCTGGGGTAGTAGCAGTGGAAATGGAGGTAAACAGACAGTCTCCCTATAATTTGCAGGCAAAAATGATGGTACATGGGTCAGATGTAATGGAATAAGAACGAGACATGTGAAAAGAAGTTTTCCAGTTTACTATCCTGAAAATATGAAAAATGGAGTGCCAAATAGTAAGGTACAAAAATCAGCAAAATTTCTATACACCAATAATGTTCAAGCTCAATGCCAAAAAAAAAAAAAAAACGCAATCCCATTTAAAATAGCACCCCCCCCCCCACACACACACAAATAAAATACCCAGGAATACAGCTAGGCAAGAAGGTGAAAGATGTCTACAAAAGCATAGCTGGCACAAACAAATGGAGAAACATTTCATGCTTATGGGCTGGAAGAATTAGTATGGCTAAAATGACCATACGGTCCAAAGCAATCTACAGATTCAGTGTTACCAATGCCATTTTTTTTTTTTTGCAGAATTAAGAAACACTATTCTAAAACTTATATGGTACTGAAAAAGAGCCTAAGCAAAAAGAACAAAGTCAGAAGCACTACATTATTTGACTTCAAACTATACTACTAGGCTACAGTAACAAAAACAGTGTGGTACTGGTACAGGAACCGACACATAGACTAATGGAACAGAATGGAGAGCCCTGAAATAAGGCTTCAAACCTAAAACCATCTGGTCTTTGACAAAGATGAAAAAAATAAGCAATGGGGAAAGAACTCCCTAATCAATAAATGGTGCTAGGATAACTGGATAGCCATATGCAGAAGAAAGAAACTGAAGCCCTATCTCACTACACAGAAAAATTAACTCAAAATGAATTGAAGACTTCAATGCAAGACCTCAGATTATAAAAATCCTAGAAGAAAACCTAGGAAATACCATTTTTGACAGCTTTGGCCTTTGCTTTATGGTTAAGTCCTCAAGAGCAATTGTAACAAAAACAAATATGGACAAGTGGAATCTAATTAAACTAAAGAGTTCCAGCACAGCAAAAGAAATTATCAACAGAGTAAACAGACAAACTATAGAATGGGAAATAATATTCACAAATTACGCATCCAGCAAAGGTCTAAATTCCAGGATCTATAGGTAACTTAACAAACAAAAACTAAATAACCCCATTAAAAAGTCAACAAAACATGAAAGCGTACTTATCAAAAGGAAGTTATATGTTAGCCATGCAAGTGGCCAACAAACATATGAAACAATGTTAACTATCACAAATCATTAGAGAAATAAAATCAAAACCACAATTAAATATTATCTCCCACCAGTCAGAATGGCTATTATTAAAATGTCAAAAATCAACAGATGCTGCCAAGGCTGTGAAGAAAAGGGAACTCTTATTTTGCAGTCATGTTTATTTCAGCACTGTTCACAATAGCAAGGACATGGATCAACCTAGGTGCCCATCCACAGTACATTGGATAAAAAATCTGATACATATGCACTGTGGAATACTACACAACTATAAAAAAAATGAGATCATGTTCTTTGCAACAACATGGATGCATCTGGAGGTGATTTTCTTAAGCATATTAACCCCAGAACCTCTTTTCATAATATCTCTTTCCCTGAAGCAGACTTCTGCCTGGGCATCCAGGCATTTCTGTACATTCTCTGAAATCTAGATGGAGGCTTTCAAGCCTCGACTCTTGTCTTATGCACACCTGAAGGCCCAACACCACATGAAAGCCACCAATGCTTGGGGTTACACCCTCTGAAGCCATGGCCCTAGCTATACCTTGGCCACTTCTAGCCATGGCTGAAGCTGGAATTTCTGGGACACAGGGTGCCATGTCCCAAGGCTGCACAGAGAAGCAGGGCTGCCCCAGAGCCTGGCCCACAAAACCATTTTTTCCTCCTGGGCTTCTAGGCTTGTGATGGGAAGGCCTGCCAGGAAGATCTCTGACATGCTCTGAAGACATTTTTTCCATCATCTTGGCTATTAACCTTTGGCTTATTTTTACTTATACAAATTTCTACAGCTGGATTGAATTCCTTCCCTGCCTCCCTGGACCCCCAGAAAATGGGTTTTTCTTTTCTACCACATGGTCAGGTTGAAAATTTTCCAAACT
The DNA here is from genome assembly GCF_049354715.1 of Callithrix jacchus. Taxonomy (NCBI): domain Eukaryota; kingdom Metazoa; phylum Chordata; class Mammalia; order Primates; family Cebidae; genus Callithrix; species Callithrix jacchus. Next base: position 101,629,484 of record NC_133516.1, on the reverse strand, counting down.
TTTATGCTCTGCTTCTCTTTTAAACATAAGTCGTAATATTAGACAATTTCTTTGTGAATACAAATGACAGTACATTGATAGAAACAGCCAGACCAAATCTTGAATGCTTTGTTGCTTAGAAGTTTCTTCTTCCAGATACCCTAAATTATTGCTCTCAAGTTTAAGTTTCTAAAGATGTCTAGAAGAGGGACAGAATGTTTCCAATCTCTTTGCTAAAGCATAGCAAGAGGGAACTTATTCCAGTTCTGAATAAGTTCCTCATTCACATCTGAGACCACCTCAGCCTGGATTTCATTTTCCATACCACTATTAGCATTTTGACCAAAATGATTCAACAAGTCTCTAGGAAGTTCCAAACTTTCCCACATCTTCCTGTCATCTTCTGAGCTCTCCACAGTGTTCCAACTTCTACCCATTACCCAGTTCCAAAGCTGCTTCCACATTTTCAGCCCTCTTGATTACAATGCCCTGTCTTTCCTGGTACCAATTTTCTGTATTAGTCATTTTCACACTGCTCTAAAGAACTACCTGGGACTGGACAATTTAGGAAGAAAAGAAGTTTAACTGACTTGCAGTTCCAAAACCTTAACAGGAAGTATGACTAGGAGGCCTCAGTAAAGTTACAATCATGGCAATAGGCAAAGGGAAAGCAAAGACCTTCTTCACATGGTGGGAAGAGAGACAGAGAGGGAAGGGGGAAGGACCACACACTTTCAAACAACCACATCTCATGAGAACTCACCTACTATCATGAGAACAGCAAGGGGTATGTCCATCCCAGGATTCAGTCAACTCTTACCAGCTCCCTCCCTTGACAAGTGAGGATGACAATTCGAGATGAGATTTGGGTGGGGATGCAGAGTCATACCATATCAATGCAATTATGTAAAAAGGCCAAATCTACAAATTATTGGCATCCCTGAAAGAGAGAGTGAGACTGCAAACATGGAAAACATATTTTAGAATATCATCCATGACAACTTCCCCAAGCTTGCTAGAGGGGCCAACAATCAAATTCAGGAAATAAAGAGAACTGTTGCAAGATTCTACACAAGAAGATGATCCCTAAGACACCTAATCATCAGATTTTCTAATGTTGAAATGAAAGAAAGAATGTTAAAGGCAGCTGGAGAGAAAGGTCATCTACATAGGGAACCCATATCAGGCTAACCAACAGACCTCTCAGATGAAGCCTTACCAGCCAGAAGAGATTTGGGGCCTATATTCAACATTCTTAACGAAAAAAGTCTTCAACTAATCTTGTCTTTGTTGAATTTAGGCTTTTAAATACCTTTTGTTAAAACACAAATAATTATGCATACATCTTAGTGTCATTTATTCACTGAAATTATTAAAATAGTTTAGGTAGTTTAAGAATATTTAGTTAAATCATTAGTTTAAAATAATTTAATTAGGTAGGTTCTGTGTACTGGGCATGGTGTTAACTACCAGTGATTGAAAGATGACTTTGACATTGCCCCTGGCCTCAAAGAGCTCTCAACTTGGTAAGGTAATTTGAGCTTTTATAAATACTCTAAGTCCTCAGCACATAATTTAACATTTCATCAATATAGTTTGGGATTGTTGGTTATTATTTTCTGTCTATTCTATTAGATTATTTTCTATTCTGTAAGATTTTGTCTATCCAACTAAAGGAATACAATTATAGCAATAAGAGTATCTTCATTTCATTGAGCTCAGCTCCTCATTTAACATAGAAGGAAGCTAAGGTCATGGACCATATGGGAAGAGGCCCACAGAGAGGACGGCAAGTTCTAGTTTCTTACAATGACAGACTCAAAGCTGTTGCTCAGCTCTCCGTGCTCCTGTGCAAGACTCTGTTTTTCTTTACCCATCACTAGATGATAAACCCTTAAGAGCATGGATTTGCCCTGCACTCTGCAGCACTTTCTACAGACTAGATTTTGTCTGTCCTGACAGCTTTAGGGCATCTCTTAGGTATGCCAAAACCTGTCCGTGTGGCCCATTGAGAATAATGTTATAATCTGTATTGTATGCAAGTTGCACTAATCTCTGGGTACAAATGAGGTCTATTGAAGTAAAAATAATATCGTGGCTAGTAGGTCCCTATTCCTGATGCCAGACTTCAGTCCACTCTTATGCATTCCTAACAACTGATTCAATTATCTCAGAGCACCCCACAACCGATTCAATTATCTCGGAGCACCCCACAAAAATATATTGCAGGCCACATGTGTTCTCCATTCTCTACCAGGACATCTTTCTATTGGTATTTTTTAAGGAATGCTTTCCCGTGTGGCGTGGCTGTCTCTCCACACCTGCTCACTCCTGATGCACTGAGGTCGGCGATGGAAGGTAAGAGTGTGTTTTTGAGGGTGAAACTCATGGTGTGGCACTGCTGGTTAAATGGTGAAATCTCCCTCTCACCGAAGAAGAGCCCTCAAGCGGCACATTCTAAGGGAAGTAGATTCTCCCAGCATTTTATGAACAAATCTTATTCAGCTGCTAGATATTTACCTCGAATTTCTTTAGAGCTTCAAAGTAGTCACACAAACCTGGTAAAGTAACGTAGAGGAAGGTGGCGAGGATGAGGGGAAATCTCAGCTTTCCTTTCTCTCCTTTCTATTGCCCCTTGTGTGTGTGTGGGGGGGTAACATACAGCAAAACCAAAAATAAACAGCTTCTTTCTTGATTTATTTAAACAATTAAACAAAAACCTCCATGGATATCACCTTATGTAATAGATGTTCATAGTAATTATTGGCCACGAGTTTCATAAACAAACAGAAAATTCTGAATTTTTTAAAAGAAACATTCTTCTTACAGAAAAAAAAAAAAACAACTGGAAGCCTACAGAGGCAAAATGACTTTCTCCCACATAATAAAACAAGTTGGTATTGTGCTGGAATTAGTACCCAGAATTAGGTCTGAGCCAACTGCCACTTCTAACAGCAGAGGGATACAACTGTCTCACTATATGAAAAAACAGCAATTAAAAATCTCACCTCTCTGAATAATGTCAATAAAGTTTTCTATTATGAATGCATGTGATATGTCATGTGATGAATGACATATAAATACAGATATATGTGTGTGTGTGTATATATGTATATGTGTGTGTGTATATTCAAAGTTGGTTGTTTATACTTGAAACAAGCCTTCACAGTGAGTTTGCTGGTTGCGCTATTAATATATTTTATGTGGGTACCACCCCTGAAAAACAGAAAAGGATATTAATATTTCCTTATCTTTCATACAAACAGAATACCTTGAGACAAATCTTATATCTCAGAATCTTTAGGACATCTCAGCTCTAAGCTAAAACCATGGGAGAACAAATAGATCTTTATTTCTAACTTTCTTTGAAAACCGCGTTTGCTCTGTCCTTGCATCCATAATATGTGTAATATTTCCAAACCAAATACATTGTTTATGTATAAGCTAGATAAGCCAACTTCAAGAAGCTCACTGAATATATTTTCAAACTTTCTGTGGTTGTTGCTGTTTGGAGCTGACTGAATCTGTAAAGTAACTCAATCCAGGTATTGCATGGAAACAAGGTCATTGTCCTAATTACTTTGCTAAGATAAGTTTTGCTGTGATAGATAGGCAAACCGTGATCCTGTGCTTAATTTTCTTTTTAAAATTCAGACAGATCCTCTCTTTTTGGTCAATCGGTTTTCTTATTTTGTAGTCTGTGTGATACTTTAATAAAAGAGACCTCTCTCCTCTTTTAAAACGGTTGCTGCAACGTATCTTTGTTTTTTGGTGAAGTTAATTCTCAAACTAGTGGACTGTGTTCTGATGGCCTCAGTGTTCTGTCTCCAAATAATCAAAACAGTTCTTTTACTTTTTAGTTTTTCTCTGTTTCTTCTTCAGATTCTGTTTAAAAGCATGAACAGACAATAGTCATGAAGTTGCTTCACTTGTCAAAGGCAGTGTGTCCTATACTAGCATAAACTAAAAGACATGGTTAAGATGTGGTAAGATTCAACATGTAGCATTCAAATGATTTTTTGCAAATCAAAAGAGAGTATCACACTCAAAATCTCTTTGATATCTGGAAAGGGCATGGAAAGTTTCTTTACTGTTTTTTTCCTTTTGCTCAATACTTTAAATTCTTAAATTTTTCAAATATGTTTAACGACTTATCTTTTATCAGATAAGCATTTTAAATGGTGAACATATACAGGAATGTCATGCCACCTTTAAATCCTTACAAGTCTCAGGGGTATCACCATGGTAACTTGAGATCACATTATGATCTTTAAACAAAAGCAAAGTGTCGTTTTTTCAAATCCCCTCTTATGGTGAAGAGCTGCAGGGTGAGTGAGGCACAGAAATGGAGTCTGCTTGGCTTAGGTTCTCATGGCACTGGCTCTTGGAGATGTTAAAAAATGCTATCTGCACTGCCCTTGAGTGGCTAATCATAGAAAAATCAGTGTGAACTTCTTTGAGAATTATTAATGTGTTTATTTTTAAGCATTTAAGACATAGTAAAAATGCATTAATATTTATACAGAAATTGTCCTGGTATTACACATTTGAATAACTTAGAAAAACACATATATATAACATCAAAAATTTAAAACATTTGTAGGGTGAATATTTGTTTTATTAGTAGAGAATACATTTTAAAATTGTATACTCTAAATCTCATGGCTGATATTCAAGATATAGTTACTTTCTTCCTTATTCTTCATTAGATATATAAGATGTGAATAATATTAACTTACAATTCTTCATGCTTTTAACATTTCAAAACATCCATGTTCCCAGATATTTTTCTATATATTCTAGAGTGTTTCTGCTTCTCTTTCTTAAGATGTACAGAGTTAGAGGAGAGGTATATGCCAGCTGCAAAATGATATAAGTCTGAACGCTTTTGCAGACAATAATTCTTCTATGAAAGATACAGACATCATTCTTTGTGAAGCAAGAATAAAATCATGCCCTTTATTCATTGTCAATGGACCTGCTCCTCCAGAATACATTACTATCTTTTATCTAATAGCCTATTACAGACTGCAGAGCATGTAAAAGCAGTGATATTGCTCAGAGTCTAGAGATTTCATTTTTTATTTCAATGCCATTATTAAATAACCCCTTAGATGGAAATTCAATACTGGCATGCTACATGATAAGCTATGTTAATAGCTCATGTTATGCAAGAATTGAGCAATTATTTGAAACTTAATAGCAGGCCTGTGAAAATGTGTAATTGGACAGATTTCCATCCACTGTAATGTTATGTAGTTACCTTAGTGTTAGCAGATTAGGATGAAAAAAGTTCATGAAACAGGGCCAGATTACTAAAGAGGGGATTTCTTTTATGTAGCTTTTTGGGGATGAGGAGGACAGAAATACTTGTGAATTGTTTGAACAGAAATTGTAGTGCTAGAATGAGATTTGCACAGTAGAAACTTGAAAACATTTATGTTCTTTAGTTTTATACATATATATGTCTCCAAGAAACAGGGTTTTTTTAAATAGAGAGTCTTTATAATATGAAAAAATTTTTAAATGTAAACACATAGTAAATAGAAAGATTAGTTTAAATTTATTCACTGCTGCAGAAAAAATAAGGAATCAGAAATGAATAAGGAAAAATAATCACCAGCTGGTAGATTAGGTGTAATTATAATTAATGATGATGATGTAATTATATTCAGAAAGAAGTGATACAGGAAACCACAGTGGAAAGAAAGAGTAATTATGAAAATTGTAAAACCTTGGCTTATCAGCAGGAGTCACATAGCTGTGTACTCCTTGAGTTGAAATAGATGGATCTCATGGCATTTCATAATTCAGTAATAATATCTTTTGTTGTATACCAGTAAAAACAAATAAACCCTAGAAAATCACTGATCTAAAAATTAAATCAGGGATGGGATTTTAAAGGGGGCTTTAATTTGAAATTCCAAGAATTTAAAGGAAAATAAGTCAAGTAAACAAGAAAATTTATACCCTGGGAATGAGAAAAGAATGGAAGAGGAAAGAATTTGTTATGGAGTATAAATTCAAGGCTCCTGTATATGCATGTGGTAGCTGAAGAACCGACATCCCTGATATGGTTTGGCAGTTTCCCCATTCAGATCTCATCTTGAATTCTCATGTGTTGTCGAGGGAACCAGTGGGAGGTAATTGAATCATGGGGCAGGTCTTTTCCATGCTATTCTCGTGATAGTGGATAGTATCACAAGATCTGAGGGATGTATTATAGAGAGTTTCTCTGCACAAGCTCTCTCTTTTCTTGCTGCCATCCATGTTAGACATGACTCCTCCTTGCCTTCCGCCATGATTGTGAGGCTTCCCCAGCCATGTGGAACTCTAAGTCCATTAAACTGTTTTCTTCTGTAAATTGCCCAGTCTTGGGTATATCTTTATCTGCAATGTGAAAACACACTAATACACCCCCCTTTCTAACAGTGTTTGTCCTAATCCTCGGAACATGTGAATATGTTGTATCACCTGGGAAAAGAGAATTTGCAGATATAATTAATGATCTTGAGATAGGAAGATTATTCAGAATTATCTGGGTCAGCCAATGTATTGTAATCACGAGCATCCTTACAAGAGGGAGACCGAAGAATCAAAATTGGAGAGAGACACAGAAGTAGAGGTCAGAGAAAAGGGAAGATGCTACCCAGCTGGCTTTTAAGATCGAGGAGGGTCTGTGACTCAGGGAACATAGGCAGGGTCCGGAAGCTGCAAAAGGCAATGACTGGATTCTCCCCCAGGGTCTGCACGAGGAATGCAGGCCTGCCAACACTTGGATTTCCACCCACTGACACTGACTTTGGATTTCTGATATCTAGAACTGTAATGAAATAACTTTTTGTTGTTTTAAGCAACTACGTTTGTTGCAATTTGTTACAACAGCAATAGAAATCAAATATAATGCAGGCTTTCTGTATACTAAGTCTGTATACTACATGCTCTTTATAATTAACTATGCTCTTTATTAATTAGATTATGATATGAAGTTACTAAGCCTTGTGTCATTGTAGTTGCAGTATATCTCCCTTAGAAGTCCCTTTGTCTGTTGCAAGGACCTGATCTATCCATGCTAATTCTTAGAAAGTGCCTTTCTTCTTTCTTCCTTTCTCAGCTTTCTGTTTAAAATATGCATATACATGAAAACTGATTCTTCCCAGGCCTCATGGACATGGAAATAGTTCTATAGTCATGGCTATTTTGATTCCTCAGATTTTGTGGGCCTTTGTCTCTACTTTGCAAAGACCCTACCTCCAAAATGTTCCTGGGAGTCTCCAGAGGTTGCTTTACCTTTGCTTACAAAACAACCCATTTCTGGGGAATCACACTCCTTTCTGGACACTACAGTACTCCAAAGGGTATCTCCGTAGATTCTGTTGTGCCAGTGTATCCTCTTCTCTGTTATAAGTACCACTGTAGCTGTCCTGGAGACATCCACAAAGGATTGTTCCAATTCACAGGTCAACTTTTGAGGAAAAACAAAACAATAGCTCTTCATTCTTGGTACTCTATTCTGCTAAATGAATTCCAGGCAGTGCTCCCAATATCTGATGGTTTTTAGTGACACAGTTGTTTCATGTTTTATTTAGGTCCCCTCTGTTATCCGTGGGATCCCAAAGTGAATCCAAGTGGAACATACCTGGGAAACCACTTGAATGTAGCTGCCATGCTGTCCTCAGAATTGTCCCCTTCCCTTGACAACCATGCACTTGTATTGACTCTCTTTTCTCCATCTCAGAAGCCATGCCAGCTTTAATTGTGGCTTGAAGTTTTTGAAAGCTCATGAAAATCAACTCACAGGAGGTTTTCTCCACCTGTTCACCAATGGTGACGTATTATCTCTTGAACTTGGCATGGACACACCATTACCTTCATTTCTATGCTTGTCTAAGCCTGGTATTTTTAATAACCAAGGAGGGACTGTTTAGTATGCTTCCTCACGGTGTCAAGGCAGGATGAAAACACTGATCTACTTGAAGAGATTGCGAGGTAAATAGCTTTGTGTCTAAAAAGTAGAATCTACTTTAAGTCCTCAGTTTGAGGTTTTGTTGTCACAATATAAAGGATCCAATCTACCTGTGAATGTTGTTGGCAAAGTTGTTGTCACCCGCAGGATTTGTAAGAAGTGTTTATCCATCCCAACAGGAGTGGTGAATTTGAGATCTGCCCTGATTAGGTGGAGACTCGGTAAATAGCCAGAAATGGTAACTGTGGCCAAGGCGGTGGGTAGATGAGGGGTGCCATCAGTGCTTTCCATCCCTGTGATCGAATAATGGGGCCATTAAAAACGATCATTTCCACTTTGAACTAATTACTGAACTATTTTAACTAATAACTTTAACTTTCTTTATATCATTGTTCAAGTGTGTTGTTAAAACCTGAAAACAAACAATACTGATTCCATCCTTTACTCGAGAAATTTCTATCTGCTTCGCAAGAACATGATGCTCTGCTAACAGGTCTGCCTCCATATTATTACTCTGTTACAAATTTACCCTAACATGAACATTTTAAACAACTAAAACTTTTTATCTCACATAGTTTCTGAAGGCCAGGAATCTGGGGGCGGCACAGCTGGATGATTCCGAGTCTCTCAGGAACTTGTAATAAACGTGTTCTCTGGGGCACCACTCATCTGAACACTTGACTGGGGATATGAGGTCTCTTTTGAAACTCCCTCCCATGGCTATCAGCAGGAGACTACATTTCCTTGCCATTTGGGCCTCTTCTTGACTTGGCAGCTAGCTTCCAACAAAGGGATAGAGAGAAAAAATCATACGAGTGCTTTCACTGATTACATTTATTAGAAGCAAATCACTAAGTCCAGCCCATATGCAACAGGAAAGTCTTCTACCAGGACACGATTACCAGGAGGTGGGGACCCTTGGGGGCCATCCTGCGTGATGCTGTCAGAGCCACCAGTTTGCAGACTGAACCTGAACAAAGCACTATGCCTCTTGGATTCTTTGGTTCCTCACTTTACAGTTTTAGAGATTTTACTATATAATGCTTTCTACATCTATCTGAGCTCTCAAAAATGACAATACACTGAATGATTAAATGCTAGAATGCTAGAGGACTTGGATAGAAACATCCTCAGTGAGTGGGATCATTTCACCTTATTATCTATAACCCAGTTTCCCAATATGACTGTGAGTTTTCTTCACGACTCAGACATCCTCCAAAGATTTTTTATTACAATGATTGGTAGCAATTGTAATTTATTATCATAGATTATTTTGCCATTCACTGTTTAAGGGCCATTTGTGAGATTTCTTCATCTTACCATTAAGGAAATTAATTGAGATCCAGAATGTTTTCTATGTTGCTGCCAGTCACAAGGCTAATTATTGAAGTTTATCTTTAAAAAATATCATATGCAGTAGGACTAGTTTTGCTAAAGGAACAAAATAAATCACATGTACGGAGAACTTACTGTATATCTGGCACTCTTCTAAGTGCTTTTATTCCTCCTAATAATCCTAGTGAAGTAAAACCAAAATGATATGCTGTGATTATATATGTGTGTGTGTGTGTGTATATATATGCACATATACATATTTATACATATATACACACATATATACATATATACACATATACATATATACACATAAACATATATATACATATACATATATACATATACAGATATACATTTGTGCATATATATACATGTATGTATATATACACATACACATACATATATAAACATATACATATATACATATACATTTGTGCATATATATACATGTATGTATATATACACATACACATATACATATATAAACATATACATATATACATATACATTTGTGCATATATATACATGTATGTATATATACACATACACATATATACACATATACATATATATATGTATATGTGTGCATGCATTGGCCCAGTCAGGAGACGATACCATGCAGTCTGGCTCCAAACCATAGGCTCTCAACCTCTATTCTACTTGTATAGAGGGGTCACAGAACTTACATTTGATTCAAACAAAAATTTGGGGAAAAGACCAGGATGAGAATGCCACTTACTGGTACAGTAACATACCCTGAGAATTACAGTCATGGCAGAGGTTGCTGTGCTTCCACAATGGCACGACACTTCTTTAAGTCTGTTCACACTCAAGAATCTTCAGCAAAACAAAGAGGCTGAGTGCATGAAATCTAGTTCAGCACTTTGAGTACATCAGACATTCTTATATTCTAGGAAGCTAACATGAACCCCCGTTCGTAGTTTTATGTCAAACTAAGTACTTTTATATTCTAAAGGCACCAAGTTTTCCTGTTGCTATAGTGCCTGTTAAATACGATGATCTCATCTTTTGTCCACCCATGTTAGGAGGAAGAGGGTTTCAGTGTGGAGTAAAATGAAATGGTAGCTAGGTATGAGCTGGCAAACACTAGTCTCAGTAAACACCAGTTATTTCTCTTGTTTTTGTTTTCAGAGTGAATCATATGCTAGAGATTCCCTGGAATAGCTTACAATGAGAGACACAGGATGACTAAAACTTCTCTGAAGGCCTTTTTCCAGAATTTGATCTGTTTTGTAGCTATACTCAACAATCACAGAAAATTCTGGGTTTATTTGCTGGCTGCTTCTGTCAAAACAGCATGGAAACCATAACTATTATCTAACGCTTTGAAGAAATACCCATTTGATTTACAGTGTCAACACTGAACATTTTTGTCAATTTTTACATATTTTAAATAAATTGATACAGGAAGTAAATGTACTGAATATAATTGACCAGATAAAACAGAGAAAACCCAGTTAAATTTGAATTTCGGATATATCACAAAGAAAACAGCATAAAATGTTTGGGATATATCAATACCAAAAAGTATTCGTTGCCTATCTGAAATTCAGATTTAACTAGCATTTGTACTTTTACTCGCTAAACTGGAAACTTTAATGTTGAGGTCTCAAGAATGAGAATGTTCTTGCCCATTATGGTTTTTAGGTCTGGTGGTCTCATTCCTTAGGACTCCACTTTAAACTATAAGCTAAGTAACAGCTGAGCCTCTGCATCTTATGAGAAGAAGCAAAGACTCTGAGTTTAGATGATCCTAGTTCCAGCCTAGCTGTGTTATTTACTGTATGTACGATCAGAGACAAAGCACCTAAGTTATATTTCATTTTTCACAGTGGAATTATAGTGATGATACCCACCTCAGGCTATTCTTCTAAGGATCAAATGTATCTGAAGTTCTTGAGTTTCTCTCATACAATAGCCCTGGAACACATTTTCGTTACTGCTTCCATCTTTCTTGTTGCTGTAAAAAATATATGGCTTGAATTCCTTAGGCCTTGCCTGCATATGAGTATAAATGGCATTAAATTAACAATAATAATTTGAATTTCATCAGTTGTTTCCTTTTATGAGTAATGGTTTTGACCCAGTCTCTGGATTTTTCCCATACAACCTGGGAAAACTCAGGGTGTGTCTCCTATATTCTTATAAATCCTTCTCCATATTTTCCATCTCCAGCTTGGTTTTTTACCTGATGACTGTGAGGCATTTTAACAATATTTATTACCTTCTGTCTCTGCAGCTTCTAATATCCTTGAGGCCGCCAATACTTTACTCAGAGTATCGTGTCTTACTCTTCCAAAGATGGAAAGCCTTGTTGAGGTACAAAAATATATACTATGTTTACTCCATGCTCAGTACTCCAGGACCAAATCATATTATGATATTAGTGGGACAGTTCTGCTCTGTCCCTTACATTTGAGGTATTTAAAGGGCTATTGTTTTGGTTCTCATATTTCAGAGGTTTTCTTGTAAAATAACAATTTGTGAGGCCCACACCTCCTCACCTAAGCCTATCTTTCATCCCTTTCTCCCTCTCTCCCTCCTTTCCTTCTCTCCCTCCCTCCCTCTTTCCTTCCTCCCTCCCACCTCCCTTCCTTCCTTTCTTTCTTCCTCCCTCCCTCCTTCCCTTCCTTCCTTTCTTCCTTCCTTCATTTCTTCCTCTCTCCCCTCCTCCCTCCCTCCCTTCTTTCCTTCCTTCCTACCTGCCTTTCTTCCTTCCTTCCTTTCTTCCTCCCTTCGTTCCTCCCTTCTCCCCACCCCCCTTCCTCCCTTCCTTCCTTCCTTGCTTCTTCCCTCCCTCCCTTCCTTCCTGCCTTCTTTCCATCTTCCTTTCTTCCTACCTGCCTTTCTTCCTTCCTTCCTTCCTCCCTCCCTTCCTCCTACCCCCTTCCTCCCTCCCTTCCTTTCTGCCTCCTTTCTTTCCTTCCTCCCTCCCTCCCTCCCTTCCTTCCTGCCTTCTTTCCATCTTCCTTCCTTCCTACCTGCCTTTCTTCCTTCCTTCCTTCCTCCCTCCCTTCCTCCCACCCCTTCCTCCCTCCCTTCCTTTCTTCCTCCTTTCTTTCCTTCCTCCCTCCCTCCCTTCCTTCCTTCCTCCCTTTCTTCCTCCCTCCCTTCTTCCCTTCTCCCCATCTCCCTCCCTCCCTTCCTTCCTTCCTTCCTTTCTTCCTTCCTTCTTTCCTCCCTCCCTCCCTCCCTCCCTCCCTCCCTCCCTCCCTCCCTCCCTCCCTCCCTTCCTTCCTTCCTTCCTTCCTTCCTTCCTTCCTTCCTTCCTTCCTTCCTATAAAAATGGAGTTTGGAAAATACTCCATTTTAACCAATAGAGAAAAACAAAACACAGAGCAATCTATTTTTTCCCATTCAGAATACAATATACATTTACCTATAACCACTTTACTCATTCAGTATTCAATGGATTAAATAGAATTCAATGTAGGTGTAGAATGAAAGCTAGGCAAAATAAGCTCAAAAACATTTATCAAAATCGCACAGTATTTACCAGAAGGAATTGGACAAATGACTGTACAAAATTTAAACTGCATAAAAGAACTTGGAGGAAATATTATGCAGTAATTCTGTTTTGGGGTCCATTTTTATGTGTAGTAGTGTCTGTATGTTCTGTTTTAGCGGAAAGTTATCCAGACTCTTTGGATATAAAGTAACAGGACTTAATGACCTGGTGTGCTGGGAAATGCCAGAACTAAGAATCAAAACAATTTTCATTGTATTTATGTATAAGTCCAAAGTGTGACAGTGGCAGAAGCATCAACCTGTGTGTCAGCCAAACGGAAATGCCTGAAGACTTCCCAATGTAGCTGACGGTTTCCTGCTACTGGACAGTTTCCTGCAAAGCCCCTTTTTCTCTGTCTTTATAAACTGCTCTCGTTCTTCTCAGAAACCGTCATTCTTCTGTCCCATGTCTCTCCCTCAGAGTCAGCGTTTTTACGGCCTGTGCTCCCTGCACATATTCTTCAGTTGCATTTGCCACTTGCTATTTTAATTGTTCTTCTTTTTCTGCATGTCTCTCTCATCTCCTTGGAGGTAGGAATCATATGCTATTCATCCCTGTGTTACCAACGTCCCCTTAGCACAGAGCTTGGCAAATTGAACATAGCGGGGCCATTGTCTGTAAAATGAGACATGCACATTTGGATCATTTCGTTCTATCACATGTATTATTCTCAACTAGTAAGCACTTCTAACGCTCTAAGAAATTATGAAAAGGCTACAGAAATGTGAATGATTTGATATAACAGGAGTTGAAAGATACTCATCTTCTGGTATCTAGGTGTTCCTTCCAACGCTGATATGTATCTTCAGTTTGGTTGTCGTGCCCAGAGTCCAGATGGATTTTTATTAGTTCCTCAAACAATGCAACAGACTTGACTTGTATTTAAATCAGTATAATTAGTATAATCTTAAAATAAAACAAATAAAATTGCTGAATGGCCCTGAATCTTTATTTATGACTCTTTTTGGTGCTTAATAAATTTAAATGATAGAAAAGAGCAGGATCCTTTCCTGTGACCTGATGCATAACTTTTTGATGGCACCAGCTGATATTACAGACTTTGCCTAATCTTCTGAGTTCCATCCAGCATCTTTACTTGATCCAATTAAAGTTTCATTTATAGGAAAATTTCATGGCTTTTACCCCAAAAACAAATACACTTTTGTTTCTAGATGAGAACTTGGTTTGTCTGTAATGTACGTGGTTGTGTGATGAAGTTTAGTTTGTCTGACACTTCTGTTCTTTTGATTAGAGGCTCTAGTCCAGAGGTTTTTCTGAATAAAAGTTCTTTTCCACAAATTGGCCGTAAAGATGAATAGTGAGTGTTTATTAAGCATTTACACTTACAACATTGTTCTAGGTACTTCGCATTTAATTCTTACAGCCTTCTGGAAATAGGCGCTCTCTTCGTTTTACAGGTCTGCTGGCTCTGGGAGGAGCACGCATCCAGATCCTATTCTCTTCAAAGTTGTTCTAGTCAGTTGTGGAATGGGCACACAATATTGATAAAAGCTGTGATTAACATTTGCTAATTAAGTAAATTAAGTTTTACAGGCACCAGGTTCACTTTACTCAGAGGAACTCATGATCAATTTAGTTGAGGCACCGCCATTGAACTCCAAGCAAAGTCATGTCCCAAACCACAGCCCATGTGCTTATTCACACTCTGGCCACAAGGGGGAGATTGCTAAAGGCATGGGAACGTGCACCTGCTCTTTTTCTGCTGTCAAGTGGCTTTCCTTCAAAATGTGTGCCTTGATTTAGAGTGACGCCCGGGCTGGGGTTTTTTTTTTTTTTATAATTTTTTTTTGATTTGTTGTATTTTTTTTTATTTCATTAATTTCTGTTCTTGTCATTATTTCCTTTCTTCCACTTTTTTTTTTTAAAATTTTTATTGGATTTTAGGTTTTGGGGTACATGAGCAGAGCATGCAAGACAGTTGCGTAGGTACACACATGGCAGTGTGCTTTGCTTTTCTTCTCCCCTTCACCCACATTTGGCATTTCTCCCCAGGCTATCCCTCCCCACCTCCCCCTCCCACTGGCCCTCCCCTTTTCCCCCCAATAGACCCCAGTGTTTAGTACTCCCCTTTCTGTGTCCATGTGTTCTCATTTTTCATCACCCACCTATGAGTGAGAATATGCGGTCTCGCTACAACTTTTCCAGTGTGTTATGAAGGCCTCCCTGTAGCTCTGTGCTCGTTATGCCTAATCATGTCACTGGATGGCACATTTCATGAAAATAAGGTAGCTTTAGAGAGAACGTTTCAGGGTGGATACTAAAAAAAATCGTAATCATCTAATACAACACAATTCAGCTACTCTTAAATGATATTCTTTCCTTTTTAGTGGCTCTTTCCTATAGTGTCCTGGCAAGTCTTCTAAAGCTACAAAATGGATAAATCAAGAACTTTAGCTTACAGCAAAGGGGAATCTGATCATTAACATAAAATTGGATAAAGGATGCAGTCTGGGACCAAGAGACTGAAATTACAATTTTCTCTACTGAAGATAATTCTGCCAAATGCACTCACTTAATTTAATAACTATATCATTATACTGTGGATTAAAAGCATATGCCACAATCAAAGTTTTGAAGAAAGCATTATACAAAATAGAAAATTGACTCACTTAATAAACTTCCAATGAGTCTAAAAACTCATCTTAAACAGCTGTAGAAACTTAAGGGTTTAAAGTAATCTCTTTCTTCAGTTTCTTTTTTTTTTTACTATTTGAAGTACCTATGTAGGTCATCCTATATGGGCCTATTGAGGTTTCATCTCTCCATGAGTGGTTTTATGAACTAGATGTGGGAAGCAACTAAAAAAGAATGATCATGAAAACTTAGATTTCTGTTTTTATGTTTGCATGTGTGTTCCACATTTTCTTTTAAGATTTGTAATATAGTGTGATCAGCACAGTATTATATAGTATAATACTATATTATAATACGGAATAATCATATGCAGCATATGAGTATACTGTAATTCATGCTATAATAATACAGTTATTATAGGCGAGTACATTTGGCATAATTATCTTAAGTAGAGAAAAACTATAATTTCAGACACTTGGTTCCAGACTGCATTCTTTATTTAATTTTACATGGAAGATCAAATTCCCAATAATGATAATTGAATACTATCTTCCATAGTGACATGATAACTAAATGTATTTATTAAAATTTTATGGACATTTATTGAAATCAGTGACATATGCCAGTCATTGATCCAGGCACTTGGGATGCTTTACTAAGCACAAGAGCCCTCAGTCACTTGCACTCAGAAGAGAGCATTCTAGTGGAAGAAATAGAGACAAAAACATTACTAAGTAAATTATATGGCATGCCAATATAGAAATAGTATGAAAAGTAGATTAAGGAAGATTGAGAATGCCAGGAAGAATTGAAATGGGGTCAGAAAAGATCTCCCTGAGAAGGTGAAATTTGGTCAGAGTTGTAGCAGCAGAGGGAGTATGCCTTGTAGACATCTGGAGCAGAGGGACAGGCCCTCCAAACACAGGCAGCAGCCAGCACAAAGGCTACCTTCGGAAAAACAGGTGTATGATGTAATCTGATGTCCGTTTTTGTTAATGTGTGTGCATGTGTATGTTGGGATGGGTAGAGAATCTAGGCTTTCTAAAAGAGATACTAACTACTACCATAATGGTAATAGTGAACTTTGAATTTACTTTGAAAGTTTATCGAAATGAATATCCTGAGAGACTGGATGAAAGAGTTGAAAGAGAAATTAGAAATGCCTCCAAGCTGCTTGCACTGAGCAGCTAGAAGGATGAAAGTCTTCACCTGGTGTAAAGAAGACTGCAGGTAGAGTGAGAGCGAGTGAGTGGTAGGGACAGGGAGAAGTTCACTTAGCGACAGGATGAGTTTGCGATATTGATTAAACATCTCAGTGACAGTCGGCTGTATCCCTCTTCTTCCATAAAGAATAATAACTCCTGGCTCAAGGGCTACCCTCCCCCTCTCTCATCTATGGCAGCCATCCCTAATCTAAAAGGCCTTTATTCCTGCTGACATGATGCATTTCAGACTTTTCTTAACATAAAGACTTAGGTCGCCAATACTACCTGGCTGAAGTTTGAGAGTCAATGTAACACAATTGATTTCCTTGCTAGGCTACATGTAAAAGTGGCCAAATTCCTCCTAGTCATCTTATTGTAGTCAAATATTTCCTCAATTTAGATACTTTATCTGTGTTTAAGTGGGGGTAGACATGCCCAAAAAGCCAGGTCATTCCAACTGATTACATAGTTCCCTGCAAAATAATTATGGATTTCTGTATTTTCCTAAGATAGGAAGGAGCCATGTACTGTTTCAGAAATTGGTTTCAGGCTTGCCTGACAGCAAACTTTTCCCAAATTGTTTTGTAGCTGTCAATCTACTCTCAATGGCTACTTAATTTTTTTTTTAATTGGTAGAATGCGAGGAAGTAGAGCAGCTATTTTGGATTCCACCAGCAATGCAGGCATGTCTGACATGAGGGAAGACTACACTTCTAATTTCCTAATGAGAAAACACTTCATTGACGTGAGGAGCACAGTGGTCTGAATCTTTCTTAACAATTAAATCTCTGCATCTTGCGTGTTATTCCTCCAAGACAGTAGCATATTCTCTCTAACATCTACTAGAATTTAACAGAGTCAGTGAGAGTTCACAGGAAATTATTTCCTTGACACTTAGATGCCAGTGAGTATTTAATAAATAGTAGTAATAGCGTTCAAAGAATGTATAATAAATATACAACAGTTCTTCATTTCAAGAGATGTTTATATTGAGTGTGTCCAGACTTTTGTTCAGTGAAAGAAAAATGTTTAACATTTTTTGAGAGTGGGCAATAACCCATTTGGTAATAAGAGACAAGAAATGTGTGTGTAATTTATGCTGGTTAGTAGATTGCCTTTGTTTGTCTTGCTTGTGGGACATAAACAGATGTCAAGAGAGAATCTCTTTGTGCATTAATCTGAGTATGGAAACTGCTGGCGTAGCAGCTAACATAGCTGTATCACCAGTCGACATGCTTGTTCTTTCCTGATTTATAGAGTAGGACTTTTTGTCTGAATATAAATCAATAGAAAGAGAGCTTTCGAGCTATTTAAAATTCTAGCCACTTGCACTAAAACAGGAACCCCTTGGATGATGCAGTATTCCCACACATTCACTCAGTTAGTGAGACCACAAGTGTCTTCCTTTCTTCATCCTGAATTCGTGAGTCTGAAAGAACACGCTTAAAAATACATTTCCAGAAACAGTCATTCATTCGTTTAAAAAGGTAACTGTTTTGCAAATACCAAATTATTATGAAAATCTTTACTAGTAAAAAATAATTTTAATAGAGTTTTTCTGTTAAAGCCTATAGGAAAAGCATACTTCTTCAAGCTATAGCCATGCAGAATTGTATAGCTTCCCATTGAAGGTTACATGTGCTGAGGAATGCAAAAATGCTACACTTGGTGAAGTACCTGGGAATTTGTGCTTACTGGTTTCTCTAATTATCAATTATTTTTGGTGGGTTCTTTTTATTAGATTTTATTTTAAGTTCAGGATACATGTGCACGATGTGCAGGGTTGTTATGTCGGTAAATGTGTGCCATGGTTTATAATAAAGTAATAGAGATAAAAATGTTTTGTTTTGTTTTATGAGACAGAGTCTTTCTCTGTCACCCAGGCTGGAGTGAAGTTGTGAAAACTCAGCTCACTGCAACCTCCGCCTCCTGGGTTCAAGCGATTCTCCTGCCTCCACCAGCCCAAGTAGCTGGGATTACAGGCACCCACCACCACATCCGACTAATGAATTCCTGACCACAAGTGATCTGCCTGCCTCGGTGTCCCAAAGTGCTGGGATTACAAGTGTGAACCACTGCACCTGGCCTGGAAATGTTCTTAAGATAAATAATGAAGTGTAAAATAAAATTCCTGTAGTTAAGAATTCTCCAACTTGATAACTTGTTTTGCACACAGACTGTGGAAAAAAGTTGGCAGAAAATAAGTCAAGAAATAAAATATACTAAATTTGACTTATAAAGCCACAGCTTTTCCATTGCAATGTTAAGACTAATGAGTGTAATATTTATTCAAAGAATCATTTTCTCTTTCCAAATAACCCCATTGTGCTGCTTCTGCTTTTTTGTTGTTCTTACAATTACCTTCATATCGTGCAGCATACTTTCTTAGATGACCTCACTGGGAAGAATGATTTATTTTCTCAGGGTGGCTTTCAGGAAGCTACTTAGTCACCTAAAGATGGCTAGTGATAAGATGAAATGATCAAAGTGATTAATATTAATTTGGACAAAATAAAACAGTGATTCCTAAAGTGTGATTTCCCCAGATTAACAGCCTCAGAATACCATGGAGGGCCCATTAAGACCCAAACTGCTGTGTCTACCCTAGAGTTTCTGACGACTTAGTTTGGGGTGGGACTGGAAAACGTGGTTTTCTAACAAGTTTACAGGTGATACTGATGCAGTCTGGAAACCACATTTTGAGAACCACTGAAATAATATTTATCCAAAAAATAATTATCCTGAATTCTATTATTATTTTAAACTACTTTTGAAGGCAGTTACCAAAGAGTTCTTAAAAGTCAGTAGTATTTGGAAAAGTTTAAAACCTTTTGAAGTTTCTGCTTTTACAGGAAAATATTCTGTAAATTATTTTGCCTTGGTTTGTAAGCAAAGCACCCAGGGCTTTATTGCTAGCCCTGGAATGCCAAATTAACATAGCCTGGAAGGAGCCGGGGTTGTAGAATGGAAACACTTAGTGTCACAACTGCCACTTCTCCTTCGGTATCACAAGAATGGGGAAAGATGATTTTTGGTTCCGCTTTCTAACATCCAGAAATGCTACAAGAAGCTTAAGGTGCATTTTCACTTCTCTATCCAAGGAAAAAAATAAACAAATTTGAATTAAATTTAAAAATTCAACTAAGTTAAAATTGGGAGATCTGATTCTTAGGAATTGTTAAAAATCTGATAATGTAACGTAACCATATGAAATTCTTCAAATGAGTTCCCCCTATTGGGGATTGTGTATCTTCCCTGTAAGATACTGAGTTCCATGAGGCCAGAAATCATTTCTTTCATGGGAACTGTTGTATATTTAGGGCTTCAGATGGTGCTTAGAACAGAATAGGCACCCTGTGAATTTATTTTGGGTATCAGACTCCAAGACCTTTGACACTCGATAATCCTCCTGTTCTGCTCCTTCCTTAGTCCTCCCTCCACTCCACCTTGAATCACACAGAAGTACTGATTTTGCTCCGCCGTCCTGAAAAGTGTCATGACTTTGTCACTGACATAGAACCAAATTACCCTCATTTTTACCATTTGTTGACAAATGCCATTGTAGTCTTTCAAATACTATGGTAGAATCAGGCCTGATTTAGTAATTTGCTGCTGGTTCCTGAAGACGTTAGTATTTTGTCTGCATAGTTTAAATGAATTATTAACTAGCAGAAATAATAACTGTTTTAGATGTAATAACAGATCATTACATAATTCCCTCAAGTAGCTCTGATGGGAATAGTCAGTAAAAGGTGAGTTTTAATCTAATCAAAATTGGAGGTGGGGTCTGGGGGAAAAAGAATTTCGGTGACATTTTCATGGCCCTTGAGAAATTTGACATTCCATTTGAAAGTCAGTATTGTCTTTACACCACTTAACTTGAAAATGTTTTACTTGTTTTGGTTAGAAAGGGTAAAGTAGAGGTTTTTGATTCTGAAACTCTAAATGTCAGCAAGCAGTTTGAATCCTCCAGACTGTAATGGGCTAAACTGTGTCCCCTCAAAATTCATATGTTGCATCCTTAGCCTCCAGTACCTCCGAATATGACTGTAGTTGGAGATACGTTCTTTAAAGAGGTGGGTCAAGTTAAAATGAGGCCATTAGAGTGAGTCTAAACATCTGAGTGGCTTCCTTCTAAAAAGCGATTTGGACATAGACATGTAGCGGGAGAAGACAATGAGAAGACAGGTAGAAGATGAAAAAACTGGCCATCTACAAGCCAAGAAAGGTCTCAGAGAGAAACTAACCCTGCTGACTCCTCGCTCTCAGACTTTTAGCCTCCACGATCCTGAGAAAATATATTTTGTTATTTAAGCCACCCAATTTGTGATACTTGGTTATGACAGCCCTAGCAAAATTAATATGTAGATTTAAAAAAATGTGTATGTTTAATTAAGTCAAAAAGTGTGAGATACTGTGTATTATAATAATAAAAAGGGAGAAATAGAACATTCTTTTAAATAATATTCTGAGTTACAAGGTTAGGCCCACTGAAGAGCAAAATATAGGAACCCATGGACATACAGTCGAGATGGCTTAGAAGCCTGCTTTTGTAAACACTGACTAAATGACTGCAGTCAATTAACCTCTTAGCCCACCTTCCAGGAATCACACGTGGGTAAGTGCAAGTGATGTGTAAAACAACACAACAGAACACTCCGAGGGACTGTGTTCGGGAAAGCTGCCTGTATTTCAAAGGCAGAAATTTCCCAGCGCCATACCTCCATCCACGCCCTCATCCGGGGACAAGAGGGGTTTCAAACGTTAAGTTCTTTGTCTAACTTTCCCGCACACGGGGGCTAGGTAGAAACTCCACGTGAGCTTCTTTTGTTCAGAAAGCCCTCCAAAAGCCCTGGAAGAGAGGCTCTGCCTTGGGCCCAAGCAACCAAGCCAGGATCACAGTTAAGATCAGTCACTCCAGAGGAAGTTTGAAAGAGCTGTCTCATTAGAGGAGAACATGAATGGGGCCGGAATAACTAGGGGGTTAAAACCCCCTGCCCCCTTACCTCTGCAGATTTCCCTCTCTGGGATCCCTCCCACAGCAGTGTGGGAGCTGTCTCTCCCTCTCTGTCTACCTGTGCGGATATACCCTTTGGATTCCGTTCCCACGGGAGCTTGGGAGCTCTCTCTCTTTCTCGTTCTCTCTCTGCGTAATAACTCGCTTTCTGCTAAATTCTTTGAGCCCAATATTGACTTGAATATTAAGCTCAGCGATCCACCAGGGCCCTTTACCCATTCCTGGGGTAAGTGAGCCCGAAAACCTGGATACACCCAGTTACATCTTTGGTGAGCCTGGGGAGGGAGCTGAGCTCCTATTCTCCCACCACCTGGTTATAACCCTAAAGTACAATAGTAATTCATTTATTATCAATCATTATATTATCATTTAATATTATCAAATTTATCAATATTATGAATTTCATAATATTATTATCAAAGCCAAGATATGTTTAGATATTTAACCTAGCATAGAGGTTGAGAGTGGTAGGCCCTGAAATGAGATGTACTTGAATTCAAATTTCAGCTTTATTGCTAAACAGCGGTGTGATCTAAACACCAAATATAAGTTAACTCCTTGTAAACTGAGGCTCCTAATAGTACTAACTTAACAGGAATGTTTTAAGGATAATCAGTGTAAACTTCTCTGCAAAAGCAATTGCTTAATCCACCAGCTCCTTTTATTAGCATAATATTTTTCTATTTGCGACGTGTCATGACACAGACCTGAGGACACTGACTTTTCAGGGTGTCTCAGCTTTTCTGACAGTAGCTGCTTTTCTTCATGAGATCACCAGTTGCTTCTCTTTATGTTAAGCGTGTTGTAGAGGCAGATTCAGCAGCAGTAGCTCATTTATTCACCAGAAGATCCATCGCACACACAGCGTGTTTCCTAAGGACCTGGTTTTCCTGAGTCAACTTTCTAGCATGACAGCTTATACTTAGTTCACATTCCTGCAACTCGGCTCACTGATTTAAAATTGATTCCATCCATCCTTGTGCGTTCATGGATGATGAGTCTGAATTTAGACCAAGTTTGTGGCAACAGCTTTTTAACATAGCAATATGAAATATTCTCATCTTAGGTGCTAGACACAATATTTCAAAAAAGCAAATGCACTCTGTGTAGCTCAAAGCCATAAACAAGTATTCTACTCATTGGAATTTACTCTCACTCTAAAATGCACTATTAAATATTATCCTAAGTTTTATAAAAACATCGATGAGTTTAAAGTGTTTGACGAATTCAAACAAACAACAGGTGCTCACTTTATGGGCAGAAACAAGAGGCCTGAAATAGTTCAGTTTGTCTCTCTCTCTTTTTTTTTTTAATCACTACCTAAAGGTGGTTTCTGTGCTTTTTTCTGAAACATAGTATTTGTTTGTTCTTGCTCACTGTTAAATATCTTATCAGAAGCAAGAAAAACCACACTTGTGCCTGCAGCCCTCATCATCACATCCACATATAAAATACCTGGCCTCGGGAGGGTGAGCTTGCATCACCTCCACCGTTTGCCACACATAAGGGCGGCAACATTCACCTCTGTCCCTCAGAACTGTGCCTCTTAAGGTAGTTGGGAGAGCTCCAGACTTCTGAATCCTATCTCAGCCCATCTCCAGGGCCACCCCTGGCATATGCAGCTTGCCCAAGTCTTCAGAAATGAGTGATTCTGGGTCAAAACTTAAGTCTCTGCAAAGTACTAGAAAAAAAATAATGTTTCTTGGTTTCCAGGGACCTGATTTATGTTTTGCTCTGCTGTAGAATATCTGTTTTCTCTACTAGTGGTGGGTGGTTCTCATTTATCCCAGTCAAACAAAACATTGTACTCCGGAGATGAGGGTCCTGATCAAATAAGATGCCCTTGATGAATAGGAGAGGCCAACACAACAGCACTGAGTTCACGATGACAAACATTGTGAGAACAGAACACACACTTCAAAGGAGAAGGGCAAGAAATGAAACGACTCCATTTTGCCCCAAACGCTGGAGCTGAACTCTCTCTAACACTTGAGTCTCCCAGCCCTTTTCACACTGTAGACACCAAAGCTTAGCACCACCACCCCTTTCCTTAGCCTGTGGAACAATTCAGACACAAACAATGGGCCATCGATTTAGGTGTTGATTATATGGAAATGAATGAGAAAAATATAAAATTTAAAAGTTACAAGTCACTAGAGTTTTTCTCTACTAGTGGTGGCTGGCTGAATTTATTCAGTTTCTGCAAATCCCTAGACTTTTTATCTTCTGTGTTTAATTTCTTAAACCTGTCTTCCTAACCACTTTTAGTTCATTCTTCTCTGTAGAAAGATTGAGATTTCCCATTTCTATTTTTCTGCTTCTCTCTATTAAACTTGCCTGCTGCCTGCAAATCTCTCCCATCCATGTTCCCTACCCGACTCAACAGATCTGGTCCTTCCTGTAGCACATGTTCATGGCAACAGCTGTTTAACATCGCAATTTGAAGTATTCTCATCTTTTACTGTGATAAAACAACGTCAAAATAGAGGATCAGAGGAATAACTTTTCTTGATTCACCAATATACCTTCTAAACACTTAATGCTGTGAATAGATGGACTTGCCGTTAAGGTGGCATACCACTAAGATAAAACAGAGAGGTATGGGATTTTTTTTCTTTTGAGATGGAGTTTCGCTCGTTACCCAGGCTGGAGTGCAATGGCGCGATCTTGGCTCACTGCAACCTCCGCCTCCTGGGTTCAGGCAATTCTCCTGCCTCAGCCTCCTGAGTAGCTGGGATTACAGGCACGTGCCACCATGCCCAGCAAATTTTTGTATTTTTAGTAGAGACGCGGTTTCACCATGTTGACCAGGATGGTCTCGATCTCTTGACCTCATGATCCACCCGCCTCGGCCTCCCAAACTGCTGGGATTACCGGCGTGAGCCACCGCACCCGGCCTCATACCATGCAACTTGCAAAAAAAACAGATAAACTAATACTTTGTGATGTACACAATCAAATATGGTAGTGGGTGGAAATTTGTTATAAGCAAAAGGAGTTTACATACCTAAGTCCCATTTTGTTAATCTTTAGCTTGTGCCAACTGACAATCCTTCCAACGCTGTGGAGTATTTAATCATCATTCCTCTTAGCAAAGATCTGAATTTGAGTCTATAGCTGCCATGCGCTCTTGTTCATGAGTTCATCACATGTCTCAGCACAGGATTTTCCTTCTTCACCTATGTGTTCCATCTTTTAGGCCACTTCCATGTGACATCATGTACCTGAAGGCTCTTTGAGAAGTGGTAGCTAATTATGCCACTGGGTCCTAGATCAAGAGGCAAGAGCTCTGAATCTCTCGGAGGAGACATCTCAGCTCGTGGGGAGCAGGCATATAAGACACCGAGAATGAGCTCTTCTTTGGGATCTCAGAGTAGGTGAATAGAAGAAAATGTTATGTATAAAGAATGAGGAATAGGAAGTGTGGCTGTTAGTGGCCCCCCCTCAAAAGTCATTTTTCTTTTTGTCCTTATACTGATAAACTGTCCTTCTTAAAAAAATTTCCAAGCACCAGATATCCCACCAAGGGGATGAAACACGTCCTATGTAAGTCATTCATGGCACTCTGATTGTCCTCAACAAATGATTAGAAATGTCTCCCTTTTGCATGCAATCCCTCTTGTCCAACGACATGTGGGAAGACTTCTATTAAGTTGGTTATGGAAACTATTTTTCTCTCTAGTATACTTTTTTTAAGCCAGTGGGACAAAACTATTATTTCCCTGGTATTTATTGTAACTGTATTTGAATATGTTTGAAGCTGCTGTTGCTTTCTTCTTTGGGAAATATCCTTAACATCCAGATAATGATGGAGAATGCAATGAAAAAGAAGATTAGTGATTCATGACATCACTAAACTGCTACATTGACCTCAAATTACCTACCGGGTGAGCAATTAAAATTTACTTTACTATATAGGGAGTAAAGATGGAATGCACACATTAGTATTAGCTCTTCCCTTTAGTTTTTAACTATTAAAAACATCAACTCTTTCTTCAGGGCCTACATTAAATTTCATCTCTTCTGGGACCATTTTCTGACTACTTCATACTAAACTGATATTGTAAAATGTAAAATTCCTAGAGGTTTATTGCTTGGGCATTTAATCCCATATTTGTATGACCTATTGTCTCTTCAGTGGGACTCTGTAATCCTCAGGGGCACAGCCTGAAACCGAATTCGTCTTTTTTTTAATACCTATTAGAGTTTTTATCCTTGTACAAACTATCCATTAGGACTTCAATAAACATAGCTTTAATAGTTAACAATTTCTGAGCCCCCACTCTGAGCCAGATCATTGCTAAGCAATTTGTGGCAGTGAACCCTCATGATATCACTGCAGTAAGTATTGTTACATTCCACAGCACTCTCCCGAATGAGGCTGGGTGCCTGCTCGATGCTGTCCTGGTATTCTATACTTTTTCTTGATAGTACTTACCATAGTTTTAATTGTCAAAGGAGTTGAGCATGCGTTTGATTGCTTGTGTCTACTTCTCCCCCAGTAAAGTCCATGAGGGAAGGGATATTTTCTGCCCTATGTTCCCAGGCTACAGAACAATACCGCGTATGTAGTAGTGCCTCAAACATTTGGTGAACTAATAAAGAAATACTAACATTTTTGGAATGGGAGATAGAAGCTGATTGTATGAAATATCTGGCTCAATTTCACACAACTGGGGCTAGGGTCAATACTCAAAGTCCAGAGGCCTTGCCCATAACGCCTGTGCCACATTGTTTTCCACAGGTTTGAGTTGTTTCAAACTCCAACTGCGGCTGAGTTTACCACGCCCTTTGTTGTGTGGAAAAGTAAAATCACAGGTTTAACAGCCAACACAAAGATTTTAAACTCCTGAAGTGAGCAGCTGGGAGTGATGATAGTGATTATATCATTTAGAGAGCACTCCATTTTTGCTAGAGATATTGTCTCCAATTCTTACATTATCATTACAAGTTAGGGTATATTCCCTGTTATTAAAAGAAACTAATAATCATAAAGGCTGAGAAATACAGCCAAGGTCACAGAGCTAGCAAGCCGTAGACATATACCATGAACTCTGATCTACCTCCGAGTAAAGTTCAGGGTCTTTCTACCCTGCCATGGTACAGCTGTTATTCATCAAGCACCTACTGCATTTCAAGAATTCTTTTAGATACTTCTTCAATCATCAAAAAACAAATCCTATGAGGGAATTATCGGAGTAAGAAAGGTGGCCACAGTTACATGTGGATAAATTTAAAAGCAAAATAAGTTAAGAAGTAGGCTTAAAGAGTGGAAGAATTTTCTACAAACATGTCAAATTTTTACAAGAGTTTTTTTTAACTTATTTATGATAGACAAATGTTTATGTTCAGCGTATCTATACAATAGAGCCCAGCAAGAAGGCAATGGATTTCAGTAAGAAACAAAGTGAGGAAAATGCATGGCAAATCATATTTTGCAGGCATGGGTAAAGTAGTTACAGGCATTCTAAAGGGTCAGACAATGATGGGACGCATTGAAACCCTAGGTTTAGGCTTGGCACAGTGGTTTATACCTGTAATCTCAGCACTTTGGGAGGCAGAGGCAGGAAGATTGCTTAAGTCCAAGGGTTCCAGTCCAGCCTGGGGAACACGGTGAAACCTCCTGTCCACAAAAAATACAACAATTAGCCAGGTGTGGTGACACCTGCCTGCAGTCCCAGCTACTTGGGAGCTGAGACAGGAGGATTGCTTGATCCTGGGAGGTGAGAGGTTGCAGTAAGCCCAGGTTACACCACTGCACTCCAGCCTGGGTGGCAGAGCAAGAAACTGTCTCAAAAAAGAAAGTGAGAAAAAGGCCCCAAGTTTAAAATAGGGCATCCATCTTGAGGTTGGTCATTTCTAAGGACATCAACCCTTTTAAAGAAAACATAATTATCTAAGAGATGATGTGAGAGAAATTGAATTTTTATCTTTGATGCTGTATGAAGAAAAGAGTTGAAATAGGAAGTCACATCAAGAATAGCTGTTTGTTTGTTTGTTTTTGTTTTGAGATGGAATCTTGCTCTGTGTCCAGGCTGGAGTGCAGTGGTGCGATCTTGGCTCACAGCAACTTCTGCCTCCCAGCAACCTCCACCTCCTGGCATCCTCCACCTCCCTGATTCAAGCGTTTCACCTGCCTCAGGTTCCCCATTAGCTGAGACCACAGATGCACGCCACCACGCCTGGGTAATTTTTGTATTTTTAGTAGAAATGGGTTTCACTAAAAATACAAGGCTGGTCTTGAATTACTAACCTCGTGATTTGGCTGCTTCAACCTCCCAAAGTGCTGGGATCACAGGCATGAGTGCCCGTTCCCAGCCAAGAATAGCTGTTTTTAAACTACAGTGCCCAGTCCAGCATCAGTGGCCACAATTATGTTTTCATTACCCAGCTCCTTCCCATAAGACATCTGCTGGTGAAGATTTAATTGTATCTGTAACTTCAGTAATCATGTACATGTGTGTTTTGAAGGATGAATTGTAGATGTCCAGTTTAGGGCTAGATGGCCCAATGTGCAGCTGCTAAGCATTTCATCTGTCATCTATGACTGTTAGCCTAATGGCCACTGTGAGATACACTTCTCTCCATAAATGCTGCATTATAAAATCAAGACAGGCAACATTCAGAAAATTAACAGATGCTGAAAGCTGAAGAATTCACTCCTCCAGGAGGAAATCTTGATCACTGCAGCCCTATGGAGTACGAAGAGGAAAGAAACAGCAAGCCAAGTCATTTATTTCTAACAAAATGTTTGCTTCTCTTTATCATTTTTTTGTATTTGAGCATTTTATTCTTATTTAAGAATGTTTTTGAGATAGTTTAGAGTACTGAAAAATTCAAAGAGAAAAATGTTGAAAAGGATTGAGTTTATTTAGCCTGAATAAAACCCCAACATCACCTTGTCCATAAATCACACAATTTTGATATCAAGCAATCATTTCATCTGTCTAATTTTTGGTCTTTTTTTCTGGAAAAAAATAGTATATAACTAGATAAACTCTCAGGTCCCTCCTGATAACTATCTCTAAACCAACTTACTTTAGCATTTTTAAGAAACCTACTTTGACATGAGCAGAAAAAAAAACTGCCTCCAGGTTATATTTAATGTACAAAATTATTCACTCGTTCTAAATGCCATGGTACCATGGTGCTGGAAAGAGTGTAGGAAAACAGTCTGTGAGATGATGGACCACAGAGGCCATTCTACTTTTACTCTCTCAAAGGAGGAGTAGAGTGTGTCAGCAGAGCTTCAAGGCTGTTTCCGAGAATCAGGAAAATGATTAGATGTTTCATAATTTCTCTTTATTTTTTATAATTGCATCCCAAGTTAAAGAGATCATTGACTAACATGTGCCATATTAAATTCAAGAATTCTAATAGAGAGTTCAAACTATAAGGTAGTTCTTAATCATACAAAGGTAAACAGAACTATAAATATCAAGGAAAATCCCAGGAGTAAAGATAAAAAGGCTGCTTTCTTCTTCTTCCACTATTCTACCTGCCATATCCTTGATGCTTGTGATTAATTAGAGCCCAGAAGTACACACACACAGACAAACACACACCCACACACTCACAACAGTGATTAAACAGGAATGAAAGAAGTCTTGCATAACAGACCTTCTTATTAAAAGAACTTACAGCATCCTGTTTTTCACCTTCATAGCACACTTAGCAAAATTGCAAATGCATAATTCATTTTGAAATTGTTTGTTTAGTATCTGACTTTCTGTCATGTTCTCACCTTTGGGCAACATTTAACATCTTGATTTGTATTTTATAGATGCTCAGAATATTGGTTGAATAAATAAAGGAGTGAATGAATAAATACTTTTTCTTTATCCATGGTCCTAATTGATAAATATGCAGTGTTTTTCTGTCAACTCTTCTTGAAGCATGATTAAGCACACTCATGATAGCTATGATATATGCAATATATTGTATATTGTGTATCATGTTATATTCCATGTACAATATATATGTATTATTATATATAATTATTAGATAGCCAAAATTGTGTGTGTGTGTGTGTGTGTGTGTGTGTGTGTGTATATATATATATATACAACTTAATGAAACAATCAGTGTCACTCTGGAAAGCAAAAATTGACTTGATCATCCAAAGATTATAATTCATCATTGAGCCCAGTGACTACATCATTCTTACACACACACACAAACACATACAACATGCATTTACCATACATCTATACAATTGGGTCTTTATAGTAAGACCATAGTAATCATCTTTAGGGATCCCTGCTCTGTCCCTAAAGCCCACCATTTGGGAGAAACAAGAAACCCATTATAAATGAGCAGTTGGCAGCCTCATGGGAGTCATTTACAGAGGTTGATTTTCAAAGTCTGGCTAGTGCTGTTTCAAACAAACCTGCATTTTGGATCTGCGTGGCTGGATAGTGGTATATGAACTCATGTGGGGATAAAGACTCATGTCTCTGATAATGACAAAATATTAAAATACTGAGTACAGCTCAAAGAATGCCTTTGGCAGGAATAAGAAATTCTAAATTATGCTTCTTTTCTAGGTCTCAACTTATGATGTTCTTGGGTACTGCATCTCCTTTGTTTTTTAGATGGAAGCTTAGAGTATATTTAAGATCTCACTCTGTCACCCATTGGAGTGCAGTGACATGAACATAAATCACTGCAGCTTCTAACTCCTGGGCTCGAGGAATGCTCCCACCTCAGCTTCCTAGACAGCTGGGTCTACAGGTGTACACTACCCAACCCAGCTAATTAAAACCAACTTTTTGTAGAGTTTTTTGTAGAGATGAGGTCTTCCTATGTTGCCTAGGCTGGTTTTGAACTCCTGAACTCAAGCCGTCTACCTCGACCTTACAAAGCTCTGGGATGATAGGCATGAGTCACTGCACCTGGCTCCCCATGGTGGCTTTGATTTGCACTTCATTAATGATTACTGGTGTTGAATACCTTTTCATATACCTGTTGGCTATTTGTACATCCTCTTAGAAAGAAATATCTGTTCAGGTCTTCTGCTAATTTTTGAATTGGGTTATTTGTTGTATGTCATTGAGTTCTGTTATTTCTGTATATAATTTGAATATTAACATCTTATTGTATCCAGGAAACTTACCTCTACATACTCATCCAAGGAATTTAAATAGGATATTGAAGAGATACCTACACACCCATATTCACTGAAGCATTAATTATAATGGAAACGACCTAAAAGTCCATTGATAAATAAATGGATTTAAAAAATGTGGTGTGTGTGTGTGTATATATATATATATATATATATATATATATATATATATATATATATGTCTCT
Source organism: Callithrix jacchus (assembly GCF_049354715.1). Classification (NCBI taxonomy): domain Eukaryota; kingdom Metazoa; phylum Chordata; class Mammalia; order Primates; family Cebidae; genus Callithrix; species Callithrix jacchus. The sequence continues at coordinate 101,598,542 of NC_133516.1, read as the reverse complement.
GTGTGTATACATATATGCACACATTGGAATATTATTATGCCTTGAAAAACAAGAAAATTCTGCCATTCACAACAATATAGATGGGCCTGGAAGACATTATGCTAAGTGAAATAAGCCAGATACAAAAAGAAAAATATTGTGTAATCTCATTTATATCTAAAATTCAAAATAGTCAAACTCATAGAGACAGAGAGTAGAAATGCAGTTGTCAGGTGATGGGGGGGAGGGTACATTAGGAAATGATGGCCAAATAGTAGGAAGTTCCAGTTATAAAAGAAAAATATGTTCTGGAGATTTACTCTCCAGTATAGTGCCAGCAGTTAACAATCCTGTACTGCATAGTTAAAACTTGCTAAGAAGGTAGAGCTTATGTTAAATGTTCTTAGCACTCACACAGAAATAATGATAATAATAAAACAGCACGAGGAGAGTTTGGGAGGCGATGAAGACGCTATGGCCTTGATGGTAGTTTAGTCTCACAGATGGAATAATAATCCCAGACTCACTGAGTTGCATAAATCCCATAGGTACTGCTTTTTCATGTCAATCACAACTCAATAAAGTCGTTTTTAAAAACCGAGTATTATTCCTAGAAGCACCAAAAATATGAAACGTGTGGGTGAAAATATAACAAAGCATTTTAAGCATATGCTGGCAATTATAAAGTGCTAACAATGAAAGATATAAAAGAATAGTTAAATATATATGTACATTTTCATGTGTTTTTAAAATAATATTATTTCTATATCAATTTTGAACTGATATACAATTCAGTAGATTCCAGTTAAAATGCTAGCAGGATTTTGAATAGATATTGATAAAATGATAATGAAATGTACATAGAAAGATAAAGAAACCAGAATACCCATAAACAACTTTAGAAGATGGCTAAATATGGAGCATTAGATATACTTGATATCAGAGTTTACTGTAAAGCAATAGTACTTTACTGTAAAGATAGTATACTCTTGGCAAAATATTAGCTACATAGGTTGGAATAGAATGGAGAGTCCATAAATAGACTCACACTGATAGAATTAGTGATTGAAAAAAGCATCAAAATAAATTCAATGAAGGAAAAATAGACTTTTCAAAAAATTGTATGGGGAAAAGTGGACATCTAAATGTAAATATTTAGAAGTGGCATTATTTCTTTCTTAAATGTTTTAAGTTTGTTGAATATTTTTTTTTTTTTACTTTTTTATTGGATTTTGGGTTTTGGGGTACATGAGCAGAGCATGCAACACAGTTGTGTAGGTACACACATGGCAGTGTGCTTTGCTTTTCTTCTCCCCTTCACCCACATTTGGCATTTCTCCCCAGGCTATCCCTCCCCACCTCCCCCTCCCACTGGGCCTCCCCTTTACCCCCCAATAGACCCCAGTATTTAGTACTCCCCTTTCTGTGTCCATGTGTTCTCATTTTTCATCACCCACCTATGAGTGAGAATATGCGGTGTTTCATTTTCTGTTCTTGTGTCAGTTTGCTGAGGATGATGTTCTCCAGATTCATCCATGTCCCTACAAACGACACAAACTCATCATTTCTGATTGCTGCATAATATTCCATGGTGTATATGTGCCACATTTTTCCAATCCAGTCTATTATCAATGGGCATTTGGGTTGATTCCAGGTCTTTGCTATTGTAAACAGTGCTGCAATGAACATTCGTGTACATGTGCCCTTATAGTAGAAAGATGTATAGTCTTTTGGATATATACCCAGTAATGGGATTGCTGGGTCAAATGGAATTTCTATTTCTAAGGCCTTGAGGAATCGCCACACTGTCTTCCACAATGGTTGAACTAATTTACACTCCCACCAACAGTGTAGAAGTGTTCCTTTCTCTCCACATCCTCTCCAGCATCTGTTGTCTCCAGATTTTTTAATGATCGCCATTCTAACTGGCGTGAGATGGTATCTCAATGTGGTTTTGATTTGCATCTCTCTGATGACCAGTGACGATGAGCATTTTTTCATATGATTGTTGGCCTCATATATGTCTTCTTTCGTAAAGTATCTGTTCATATCCTTTGCCCACTTTTGAATGGGCTTGTTCGTTTTTTTCCTGTAAATCTGTTTGAGTTCTTTGGAAATTCTGGATATCAGCCCTTTGTCAGATGGGTAGACTGCGAAAATTTTTTCCCATTCTGTTGGTTGCTGATCCACTCTAGTGACTGTTTCTTTGGCTGTGCAGAAGCTGTGGAGTTTGATTAGGTCCCATTTGTCTATTTTGGCTTTTGTTGCCAATGCTTTTGGTGTTTTGTTCATGAAGTCCTTGCCTACTCCTATGTCCTGGATAGTTTTGCCTAGATTTCCTTCTAGGGTTTTTATGATGCCAGGTCTTATGTTTAAGTCTTTAATCCATCTGGAGTTAATTTTAGTGGAAGGTGTCAGGAAGGGGTCCAGTTTCTGCTTTCTGCACATGGCTAGCCAGTTTTCCAAGCACCATTTGTTAAACAGGGAATCCTTTCCCCATTGCTTGTTTTTGTCAGGTTTATCAAAGATTGTATAGTTGTATGTATGTTGTGTTGCCTCCGGTGCCTCTGTTTTGTTCCATTGGTCTATATCTCTGTTTTGGTACCAGTACCATGCTGTTTTGATGACTGTAGCCTTGTAGTATAGTTTGAAATCCGGTAGTGTGATGCCCCCCGCTGTGTTCTTTTTGCTTAGAATTGACTTGGCTATGCGGGCTCTCTTTTGGTTCCATATGAAGTTCATGGTGGTTTTTTCCAGTTCTGTGAAGAAAGTCAATGGTAGCTTGATGGGGATAGCATTGATTCTGTAAATTACTTTGGGCAGTATAGCCATTTTCACGATATTAATTCTTCCTAACCATGAACATGGAATGTTTCTCCATCTGTTTGTGTCCTCTCTGATTTCGTTGAGCAGTGGTTTGTAGTTCTCCTTGAAGAGGTCTCTCACGTTCCTTGTGAGTTGTATTCCAAGGTATTTTATTCTTTTTGTAGCAATTGTGAATGGCAGTTCGTTCTTGATTTGGCTCTCTTTAAGTCTGTTATTGGTATAGACGAATGCTTGTGATTTTTGCACATTGATTTTATATCCTGAGACTTTGATGAAGTTGCTTATCAGTTTCAGGAGTTTTTGGGCTGAGGCAATGGGGTCTTCTAGGTATACTATCATGTCGTCTGCAAATAGAGACAATTTGGCTTCCACCTTTCCTATTTGAATACCCTTTATTTCTTTTTCTTGCCTGATTGCTCTGGCTAGAACTTCCAGTACTATATTGAATAGGAGTGGTGAAAGAGGGCATCCTTGTCTAGTGCCAGATTTTAAAGGGAATGCTTCCAGTTTTTGCCCATTCAGTATGATATTGGCTGTTGGTTTGTCATAAATAGCTTTTATTACTTTGAAATACGTTCCATCGATGCCGAGTTTATTGAGGGTTTTTAGCATAAAGGGCTGTTCAATTTTGTCGAATGCCTTCTCTGCGTCAATTGAGATAATCATGTGGTTTTCGTTTTTGGTTCTGTTTATGTGGTGAATTACGTTGATAGACTTGCGTATGTTGAACCAGCCTTGCATCACTGGGATGAATCCTACTTGATCATGGTGAATAAGTTTTTTGATTTGCTGTTGCATTCGGCTTGCCAATATTTTATTGAAGATTTTTGCATCTATGTTCATCATGGGTATTGGCCTGAAGTTTTCTTTTCTTGTTGGGTCTCTGCCGGGTTTTGGTATCAGGATGATGTTGGTCTCATAAAATGATTTGGGAAGGATTCCCTCTTTTTGGATTGTTTGAAATAGTTTTAGAAGGAATGGTACCAGCTCCTCGTTGTGTGTCTGATAGAATTCGGCTGTGAACCTGTCTGGACCTGGGCTTTTTTTTGTGTGGTAGGCTCTTAATTGCTGCCTCAACTTCAGACCTTGTTATTGGTCTATTCATAGTTTCAGCTTCCTCCTGGTTTAGGCTTGGGAGGACACAGGAGTCCAGGAATTTATCCATTTCTTCCAGGTTTGCTAGTTTATGCACATAGAGTTGTTTGTAATATTCTGTGATGATGGTCTGAATTTCTGTGGAATCTGTGGTGATTTCCCCTTTATCATTTTTTATTGCATCTATTTGGTTGTTCTCTCTTTTTTTTTTAATCAATCTGGCTAGTGGTCTGTCTATTTTGTTGATCTTTTCAAAAAACCAGCTCTTGGATTTATTGATTTTTTGAAGGGTTTTTCGTGTCTCAATCTCCTTCAGCTCAGCTCTGATCTTAGTTATTTCTTGTCTTCTGCTGGGTTTTGAGTTTTTTTGATCTTGCTCCTCTAGCTCTTTCAATTTTGATGATAGGGTGTCAATTTTGGATCTCTCCATTCTCCTCATATGGGCACTTATTGCTATATACTTTCCTCTAGAGACTGCTTTAAATGTGTCCCAGAGGTTCTGGCACGTTGTGTCTTCGTTCTCATTGGTTTCAAAGAACTTCTTTATTTCTGCCTTCATTTCATTGTTTACCCAGTCAACATTCAAGAGCCAGTTGTTCAGTTTCCATGAAGCTGTGCGGTTCTGGGTTGGTTTCTGTATTCTGAGTTCTACCTTGATTGCACTATGGTCTGAGAGGCTGTTTGTTATGATTTCAGTTGTTTTGCATTTGTTGAGCAGTGCTTTACTTCCAATTATGTGGTCAATTTTAGAGTAGGTGTGATGTGGTGCTGAGAATAATGTGTATTCTGTGGATTTGGGGTGGAGAGTTCTGTAAATGTCTATCAGGTTTGCTTGCTCCAGGTCTGAGTTCAAGCCCTGGATATCCTTGTTGATTTTCTGTCTGGTTGATCTGTCTAGTATTGACAGTGGGGTGTTAAAGTCTCCCACTATTATTGTGTGGGAGTCTAAGTCCTTTTGTAAGTCCTTAAGAACTTGCCTTATGTATCTGGATGCTCCTGAATTGGGTCCATATATGTTTAGGATCGTTAGCTCTTCTTGTTGTATCGATCCTTTTACCAGTATGTAATGGCCTTCTTTGTCTCTTTTGATCTTTGTTGCTTTAAAGTCTATTTTATCAGAGATGAGAATTGCAACTCCTGCTTTTTTTTGCTTTCCGTTTGCTTGGTAAATCTTCCTCCATCCCTTTATTTTGAGCCTTTGTGTATCCTTGCATGTGAGATGGGTTTCCTGGATAAAGCACACTGATGGGTTTTGGATTTTTATCCAATTTGCCAGTCTGTGTCTTTTGATTGGTGCATTTAGTCCATTTACATTTAGGGTTAATATTGTTATGTATGAATTTGATACTGCCATTTTGATTCTAAGTGGCTGTTTTGCCTGTTAGTTGTTGTAGATTCTTCATTATGTTGATGCTCTTTAGCATTCAGTGTGATTTTGGAATGGCTGGTACTGGTTGATGCTTTCTATGTGTAGTGCCTCTTTTAGGAGCTCTTGTAAAGCAGGCCTGGTGGTGACAAAATCTCTGAGTACTTGCTTGTTTGCAAAGGATTTTATTCTTCCTTCACTTCTGAAGCTCAGTTTGGCTGGATATGAAATTCTGGGTTGAAAGTTCTTTTCTTTAAGAATGTTAAATATTGGCCCCCACTCTCTTCTGGCTTGTAGTGTTTCTGCCGAGAGATCTGCTGTGAGTCTGATGGGCTTCCCTTTGTGGGTGACCCGACCTTTCTCTCTGGCTGCCCTTAGTATTCTCTTCTTTATTTCAACCCTGTTGAATCTGACGATTATGTGCCTTGGGGTTGCTCTTTTTGTGGAATATCTTTGTGGTGTTCTCTGTATTTCCTGCAATTGAGTGTTGGCCTGTCTTGCTAGGTGGGGGAAATTTTCCTGGATGATGTCCTGAAGAGTATTTTCCAGCTGGGATTCATTCTCTTCGTCCCCTTCTGGTACACCTATCAAACGTAGGTTAGGTCTTTTCACATAGTCCCACATTTCTTGGAGACTTTGTTCATTCCTTTTTGCAATTTTTTCTCTAATCTTGGTTTCTCATTTTATTTCATTGAATTGGTCTTCGACTTCAGATATTCTTTCTTCTGCTTGGTCGATTCGGCTATGGAAACTTGTGCATGCTTCGCGAAGTTCTCGTATTGTGTTTTTCAGCTCCTTTAATTCATTCATATTCCTCTCTAGGTTATCCATTCTTGTTATCATTTCCTCGAATCTTTTTTCAAATCTTTTTTCATGGTTCTTAGTTTCTTTGCATTGATTTAATACATGATCTTTTATCTCACAAAAGTTTCTCATTATCCATCTTCTGAAGTCTAATTCCGTCATTTCGTCACAGTCATTCTCCGTCCAGCTTTGCTCCCTTGCTGGTGAGGAGTTTTGGTCCTTTCTAGGAGGCGAGGTGTTCTGGTTTCGGGTGTTTTCCTCCTTTTTGCGCTGGTTTCTTCCCATCTTTGTGGATTTGTCCGCTGGTCGTCTGCGTAGTTGCTGACTTTTCGATTGGGTCTCTGAGTGGACACCCAGAATGTTGATGATGAAGTATTTCTGTTGCTTGGTTTTCCTTCTACCAGTCTAGCCCCTTCGCTGTACGACTGCTGAGGTTCGCTCCAGACCCTGCTTGTCTGGGGTGCACCTCTAGCTGCTGTGGCACAGTGAGGGATGCTACCAGTTTCTTTCTCTGCTATCTTTGTCCCAGGATGATGCCTGCCTAAGGTCAGTCTTTTGGATATAGAGGGGTCAGGGAGCTGCTTGAGGAGACAGTTTGTACTTTATAGGGGCTTAATTGCTGAGCTGTGAGCTCTGTTGTTCATTCAGGGCTGTTAGGATGCTATGTTTGATTCTGCTGCAACAGAGCTCATTAAAAAAACCCTTTTTTTTCTGAAATGCTCTGTGTTGAGGGGTTTGGGCTTTATTTTTGGATGTCCGTTGAGGTCCTGCCCAGCTAGGACGCAGACTAGCCACTGTTTGCCTGCCAAGGCTCTGCCCTGCTGTCCTGAGGCTCGCCCTGGCTCCGCTGTTCTGCTGTGTTCTCCGCCACGCCCTGTGGCGGAGTCTCTCTGTTGTAGCGTGTTGCCTCGGCAACGGCAGGCTGCGTCAGCAGTGGGCGTGTATCTCAGTAGGGACGGGTTGCCTCGGCAACGGCTGGCTACGTCAGCAGTGGGCATGTATCTCAGTAGGGACGGGTTGCCTCGGCAACGGCTGGCTGCGTCAGCAATGGGCGTGTATCTCAGTTGCGGCGGGTTGCCTTGGTAATGGTGGACGCCCCTCCCCCACAGAGCATCTCGGGCCGTCTGCACGGGGCTTGTTTGAAATTGCGGTTTTGTTCGTCCCACTAGGCCACCCCTAACGCTCTGTCCCTGCAATCCCCTGGGCTGGCCTACTGTCCAAGTCTAGCTCAGTCTCAAGTCCAGCCCTGTCACGTCTCCGGTTGCCGGTTCAACAGTGCACCCAGACAAGCGCGCCCTGTGGGGAGCGCTGGGCAGGGCCGGCCGCCACCACCCCGGCTGCCGGCTTCGCCAGGCGGAGGTTCTGCCTGGCGTCCCGCGTCTCCTCTTCACTTGGGAATTTCCCCGTTCCGTGGGCAGCAAAGATCAGTCTGGAAATGCAGCTCAGACTCACCTCTCTGTGGACACAACGAGAGCTCCAATCCTGGGTTTTTCTCACAGTGCCATCTTGAGTCCCCCCTCCAGTTTGTTGAATATTCTACGGAGTCATCTCTACCTGCAATTTTGTTGTTGTTGAAATATTTTTAAACATAAACAGAATTTCTTTAATAGATCTTTTTAGGATATGTATTTCTTCTCAAGTGAGGTTTGATAGTTTTTAATTTTTCAAAGAATTTCTAATGACAAAACAATGTGCATAAATGTAATCATAATCTCTTATCTTTAATGCTTATATGATATGTTATGATTTTATCTTCATTCCAAATATTTTTGTATATTTGTTTCTGTTTTTTTCTTTTTCTTCTTGGCAAAGATTTGTCAATTTACTGATTCTTTCAAAGAACAAACTTTTGGTTTCATTGATATTCCCAGTTGTTTTTCTGTTTACAACTTTGGTCATTTATGCTTTCCCAATTTATTTTATTCTGGCTGCTTGGTATGAAATTAATTTGCTTTTTTTATTAGATTCTTTAATTGGGATTTTAAATAATTTATTTGAGACTTTTTTTCTAATAGAGCATTTGATACAATAAATACCTTTTTTTATCTTTTAGCTGCATCCAACATATTATTTCTTCATTTTCTGCTAAAATTTCACATCTCTTCATTCTTTCCATCTACCTTTCCTCTTAGTCTGTAATGTATTAATCATAGTTGTTCTAAATTCTTCATCTAAGAGTACCTATATTCATGTTGTTTATTAGTGTGGTTACACTGATTTCTTTTTCTTTTCAGATTTTTATTTTCTCTTGATTTTGTGTGTGTCAGAAATCTTTATTTAAAATATACATCTTATGTAGGCCAGCTGAGACTGAAGTAAGTAGCATTATCACCTGAAAATGGGCACATACTTTTTTGCATGCTAGGCTTTTATCATTTGCTTAGGTAATGGAGAGGTGGTGATTTAATTTAGAAAGGAATTGGGTTAGGCTTGGGTTTTGTTTTTCCTATGATTACCACCAGTTTCAAATTCCTATACCGTTAATTTGTGTGTTAGTCAGTGCTGAGGGGTGGAGGGGGAAGCTGATATGAAAAGTTTAACTCAGTATTTATTTGCTTTCTACTTAACTTTAGGCCTTCTTTGTGTGTTTATGCTTCATCAAATAACTTTTGCCATGGTCTTGCCTAACGAGTTCGCCTGTATTAATTGAGGCTGGCTCCACTGGTGATAGTAGGTAGAAAGATTTTGTTGTTCTGTTTCTTCTTCATTTTGTGTGTCTGAATTTTGGGGACAAATCTTGCTTGCTGATTCTTTACCTTCTCATAGAAGAACATTGTGGCTAACAGTTTGGAGCTAGAATTGTTTTCTGCCCCTGCCCTGGGCGTAGAGTGGTTTTCCATTTTCCTTTCTCTAGCCACAGGTTTTTAGAGAACAGTTTTCACTGTTCTTTAGAGAAAACAAAACCAGACAGTTCTTTGTGTCTTTACTGCAGCAGCGACTCCTCCCCTTTACCAGGCTTATACCAGTAAAAGAAGCTTTCTCCAGTCTTTTCCTATAGCTCCAATCTTTCCTGTGAGAACTTAATACATTTTTATGCAGTAGAACGTGTAAATGAATGCAAATGCTCCTTTTGTCAGAAGCATTTTGGAGTTTCAAACTTTTCTGATAGCCCAAACTCAGCCTTTAAATAGCTAAAAATTGTAGCTGAATTGTTCTTGTTCACTTTTATGGTAATTTTCTCTTTCTTCCTCCCACACTTTGCCTAGTTGAGCCAGTGCTTATGTTATGTTTCTCCTTGAAGGCACTTGTTGTTACATAAATTTCAAGGTCTTTTGTTACCTTATGACGTCAACTCTCAAGAAAATGCGTGATTTTGTAAATTATACACATTCTTCTTGCTGTTAAATGGAAATAATATTATTTTCAGATTTCTACATCTTAAGTAGAAGGTAGATGTCACCAGTGATATTATTTCTTATTCAGGCTAGCATTCATTTTAATCACATTGTGCTCTTTCATTTTGTTTTTAAGCTTAGGCTTTTCTCTCCACATGAAGTGATTCATTCCTGAATTCATTTTTAGAGGACCTATGATATAGATAGGCTTGATGTCCCCACCCAAATCTTATCTTGAATTGTAATCCCTAGGTAGGGGAGGAACCTGGTGGGAGGTGATTGTATCATGGGGTTAGTTTTTCCTATTCTGTTCTCATCATAGTAAGTAGTTCTCATGAGATCTGATGCTTTTATAAGTTTTTGGCAAGTTACTTCTTTGCTCACATGCTTGCTCTGTCTCACCTGCCACCATGTAAGATGTGCCTGCTTCGCCTTTCACCATGAGTATAAGTTTCCTCAGGCCTCCCCAGCCATGTGGAACTGTGAGTCAATTAAAGCTCTTTTCTTTATAAAGTACTCAGTCTTAGGAAGTTCCTTATAGCAGTTTAAAAACAACTAATATAATACAGTAAATTAGTACCAAGATAGTGGGGCACTGTTATACAGATACCCAAATATGTGGAAACGACTTTGGAATTGGATAACAGGACAGTTTCGAAGTCTCAGAGGACAGGAAGATGTGGGAAAGTTTGGAGCATCGTGAGACTTGTTTAATTTTGACCAAAATGCTGATAGTGATGTGTACAATAAATCCAGGGTAAGGTTCTCTCAGATGGAGATGAGGAACTTATTGGGAACTGGAGTAAAATTCACTTGTGCTGTGCTTTAGCAAAGAGACTAGCTCCTGCCCTAGAGATCTGTAGAATTTTGAACTTGAGAGAGATGATCTGAAATTGGAACTTATATTTATAAGGGAAGTAGAACATAAATGTTTAAAAAATATGCAGCGTGATGATGCAGTAGAAAAGAAAAACCTATTTTCTGGGAAGAAATTCAAGCCAGCTGCAGAAATTTGCATAAGTAAAAAGAAGCCAAATGTTAATCACCAAGACAATGGGAAAAATGTCTTCAGAGCATGTCAGAGGTCTTCATGGCAGTCCCTCCCATCAGAGGAGGCATAGGAGGAAACAAACAGTTTCCTGGGCCATTCCCAGGGCCTGGCTGCTTTGTGAAGTCTTGGGACTTGATGGTCTGCATCTTAGCCGTGCCTAAAAGGGACAAACATACAGTTCAGTCCATTGCTTAAGAAAATACAAGCCCCAAGTCTTGGTAGCTTCCATGTGGTGTTGGGCCTACAGGTGCACAGAAGTCAAGAATTGAGGTTTGGGAACCTCCACCAAGATTTGAGGATGTATGAAAATGCCTGGATGTCCAGGTAGAAGTTTGGTCCAGGGGTGGAGCCCTCATAAAGAACATCTACTAGGTCAGTATGGAAGGAGAATGTGGGGTTGGAGCTCTGACACAGGATCCCCACTGGCACTGCCCAGTGGAGTTGTGAGAAGAGGGTCACCATCCTCCAGACCCCAGAATGGTAGATCCATTGACAGCTTATACAATGCACGTGGAAAAGCCACAGACACTCAACACCAGCCAGCGAAAGCAGCCAGGAGCAGGCTGTACCCTAAGAAGCTGCAAGGTTGGAATTGGTCAAGATTTGGGGAGTCTACCATGCATCAGTATTACCTGAATGTGAGATGTGGAGTCAAAGGAGATTATTTGGAAGCTTTAAGATTTAATTACTACCCCACTTGATTTTGGACTTGCATGGAGCCAGTAGCCTCTTTGTTTTTGTGAATTTCTCCCATTTGGAATAGGATCATTTATTCAATACCTGTACCCCATTGTATCTTGGAAGTAACTAACTTGTTTTTAATTTAGCAGGCCCTTAGGTGGATGGGACTTGCCTAGTTTCAGATGAGACTTTGGACTTGAACTTTTGGGTGAATGCTAGAATGAAATAAGAATGTTGGGAAGGCATTATTGGTTTTGAAATATGAAAGGGACAGGAGATTTGGGAGGACCCAGGGGTGCAATAATACAGTTAGACGTTGTGTCCTCACCCAAATCACATCTTTAATTGTAATCCCCAGGTGTTGAGGGAGAAACCTGTGGGGAGGTCATGGGATTATTGGGGTGGTTTCCCAATGCTGTTCTTGTGATAGTAAGTGAGTTCTTATGAAATTTGGTGGTTGTATATGTTTGGCAAGTTCCTTCTTCACTCATACACTCTCTCTGTCACACCTGCTGCCATGTATGGATGTGCTTGCTTCCCCTTCCACCATGGTTTTAAGTTTCCTGAAGCCTCCTCAGTCATACAGAACTGTGAGTCAATTAAACCTCTTTCCTTTAGGAATTACTCAGTCTTAGGTAGTTCTTTATAGCAGTGTGAGAATGACAAATACACCCTGTATCACTAAATGTCATTGACTTACTCACAAAATACTATAAACCCTGCCATTTTGACAGCATACTCTTTATTCACTTGTTCTGGATGCTATTCTCTTTCCTTTGTTCTGCTCATTTTTTGAGTGTCTCTTTCCTGGTCTTAGATAAAGTGAGATTTTATTATCCCAGCATTTACACCTTACAGGATGTATGTAGCTTGACTTTAGACCAGCTTTCTGTTCAATTACGTGTTGGTCAAATCTCTTTATAAAATCGTCAGTGGGAGTATGGTTTGTTGTATAGCTGTCCATTCAGTTCCAGGTATTTGGCTATTCTAAATCATCACTCAACACCCAAATCAAAGGATGCTACATCTGTGTCACATTTTCAGCTCTTCTTTATTAGACTGGCTTCTTTTCCTTTTGTTGTTTTATAGTATGATATGACTGCCTTGAGTTGGTAGTGATTCCATTTAATCTTATATTGTATTTAGTTGTTTAATGTTAAATTCTGTAGAATCAAGTCCCAACTGTTAATTTCAGCATGCTCACAGCATCTGGCAGAATATGTACTCTATATTGTTGGCTAAACATTGGATCCATGTGACATAAGTAAAAGGAGAAGATAGACTTTACTTAAATTTTCCAACAACTTGAAATATATTTCAAAATACATTATTCTAACCAGAGGCAGAAGGCAGTAGCTACTTGTCGATGATCTCCTATCATGTATTTCGCAAGATATTTGTATTAAACAAGTTACCTTCTGTACTTAAAACCACTAGAAGGTAATGACTATCAGTAACCATGTGAGATCAAGACTGATAGATTCCCTCATGACAAATTGCTTATGGGCTACTTTTCCTATTTAAAAAATAGGCCATAATGAAGAGATTGAAAGCATCAACCCAATGGCATATTTGGCAACATTATTTGAGATATTATTAAAATTTCCACTAGTCTACCCATATGTAACAAATTATGAATCAAGGATTTAGAGGGACAAATTTTAAAAATACACTTGGATAGCTAACATTTCTTTTTACAATTTAAACAGTTGCAAGGACAACTTCTAAAAATGGTTTTAGGTAAACAACCCACAATTTGAAATATACCTGAAGAATTATGCTTTACATAATGAAAATGTGTATAGTCCCAAATCAAAAATGCTGTCTGTTTCTATTTTTATATTAAGGAAAAATGAAGAATAACTACTTCTGGCTAAATATAATAGCAGTGAAAAAGTGTCAATTTCTTTTGTTTTCTGTAGTTTCAGATGCAAATAATTATGAGATATATATCCTCTTCCACTGTCTCTATTCATAATACTTTTAACTAATATAAAAATTACTTATTATGTGTTAGCTTTTTATCTAAGTATTTTACATGTATAAAATAATTTAATCTACAAATCTTCAAAGCAGGTGTCAGCAAATGTTTTATACAAACAATCAGATAATAATACTTCACGTTTTTCAGGCCATATGGTCTCTGTCTCAACTATTCAATTCTGTGCTATAGCTCGGTGGCAACTGCAGATAATACATAAATGAATAATCAAAGCTGAATTCCAACAAAACTTCATTTAAAAAATCATGTGATGGAATAAGCTTGGCCAACAAGCTATGGTTTGACAAACATACATAATGTAAAAACCATTTAAGTTTTTATATCACAAGTTGAGAAAATTGATATGAACCACAAGCAAACAGCTAAGGAAATTGAGTTTTAAGTAGAATAGCATTAGCCCATGTAGTCTTGCTCTGGCACTACACTATTAAATATGGTATGTACTAGTTACGTGCTTCCAATGGGCACTTGGTATGTGGCTAGTCTAAATTGAAATATAAGTGCAAAATATGTAAAAGCTTTCAAAGATTTAGTATGAAAAAAGGAATCTAAAATATCTCAAATATTTTCATGTTGGTTGCCTATTGCATTGATATTAATTTGGGTGTATTGAGTGTAATGCATGACTAAAATTAAGTTAACCTGTTTGTTAATTTTAGTTAAATTAACTAAATTTTTAGTTAAGTTAACTAATTTTGATGAGCAGGGCTCTGTTGCTAAGGCTGGAGTGCAGTGGTGCAATCTTGGCTCACTGCAACCTCTGCCTCCCAGGCTCAAGGGATCTTCCAACCTCAGTCTCCTGAGTAGCTGGAACTACAGGTGTATGACACCATGCCAGGCTAATTATCCGTAGAGATAGGGTTTTTCCAAATTGCCCAGCCTGGTTTCAAACCCTTGGCCTCAAATGGTTCTCCTGATTTGGCCTCTCAAAGTGCTAGAATTATAGGTGTGAGCCATTGCACCCAGCCAAGCTCACCTGTTTCTCTTCGAGTATTTTAATATGACAACTAAATATTTATCTTAAAAATATATGTCCTGCATTTTTTTGCTCACATATTTATATTGGATATTACTCTAGTCCATTCCTAAAAATTGCTTTTATGCATGTACATTGAGGCAGTTATATTAAAATATTCCTCTTTAAGTGAAGAATTTAGAGTTAGAACCTTCATAAATATATCTGCTCATTTAAAAGAAAAACTAGCAGAAATATGTCAAAATCAACTTTTTCAGAGTTCTGAAAATTAAGAAAATCCTTCAACACTCGGAGCATTCATTTAAGAAAAATTAATCATTCTCAGCAAGAATAGCAAGATTTTTGGTTTGTTTGCTTTAACTTCGCCAATATCTAATCCCCATGCCCAGCTCCACAGTAGCCTTGAAAAGAGCAGTCTTCCAACATGGTAGCTGTAAAAATTAGGAGATCTGCAGCGTACAGAGGGCAGAGCATACTTGAAGCTTCCCAAAAAGTTCCATCTCCAGAGCACATTCACTATTTCACCTGTTTTCACCTTCCTCTACAGAGTGTTGTCATTATTTAACCTGACTTAAACTTATTCTATGGGAAAAGCTCTGTCCTCAAAAAATTGGTTAAAAGCAATTAGAAACAGTTATTAAACATTGCCCTTCCCTAAGGCTGTGATTCAAGTTAGGACAAATAAGAATCTGGTGATAAATTTTTAAAAAAATATCAGAAGATACCTATAGCAGGGTTTTTAAAACCTGAAAATTTCCAAGGAATCTAAGAGGTAACATCTGTGTAGGACTTTGTGCATGGCCAGGAACCACATGCAAGGATCAACTCTCTCATTCTGAATGACCTCTAGGACTTTTGCAGTAAGACGCAAAAGCCAGCACAGAATTGCCAATATCATCAATGTTTTAAGGCATGCTGAAGTATACACACAGAGCTCCTTATGTATTTAAGAAAATCTTTCACCAATCTTTGACTGATGACCAAGCTAACCAAGCTAACAATAGCAGAAAACTATTGTTGTTGTGATTATTTACACACAAATCAATGTGTAACAGCAGCAATTATGGGGAGACCGGCAGAGGGATTAGATTTCTAGAGTTGCCCCAGTGTATAATTTAAAGTATACAATTTTCATTAATATTATGATACACAAAAAACAGAAAATTATGACTCACACATAGAAAAAATACATCAAGAGAAATTATCCCTGAAGTAATGTAGATATTGGATTTAATAAACAAATATTTAAAATAAGTTATGAATATGTTCAAAAGAAAAGAAAATCACATATAAAGAATTAAAATAATTACAATAATTAAAAAAATTCAGCAGTTACATCAATAAAGAGGTAAAAATATTATTGTTTAAAAATTGTTTAGAATAAAAATTCTAGAGTTGAAAAATACAATAATTAAAATAAAATGTTCATTAAAAGGTTTCAACAGCGGATCTGTGGGACATTATAAAGCACTCCAATAAAAGTCTCAGAAGAAAAGAAGAGACAGATGAATAGATACAAATGAAAAATAGAGATGAATAATAATGTCTGAAAACTTTAAAAATTATCTGAAAACATTAATTAACACATCAAAGAAAATCAATTCATTTCAAGTAAGATAAAATCATGGAGATCCACACATAAACATGTCATAATCAAACTTTCAAAGAGACAGGGAATCTTTAAAGTGGCAAGAAAGAAGTCATCACATACAGTTAATTTTCAATAAGAACAACAGCTGACTTATTATCAAAAGCCAAGAAGAGCAGAAGGCAGTGCAATGACATATGCAAAATACTGAAAGAAAAAGTTCATCAGCCCCAATGATTCTAAATAAAGCAAAGCTATATTTCAAAAATAAGGAAGATATTAAGACATTACCAGATTAATGAAAAACTGACAGACTTGCTATAAGAAATCCTAAAAGAAGTTAATCCACCTGAATTGAAAGAGCAGAACTGAATTTGAGTTACTTGATGCTAACTCAAATTTATGTCAAGAAGTAAAGAGCGGCCGGGCGCGGTGGCTCAAGCCTGTAATCCCAGCACTTTGGGAGGCCGAGGCAGGTGGATCACGAGGTCAAGAGACCATCCTGGTCAACATGGTGAAACCCCGTCTCTACTAAAAATACAAAAAATTAGCTGGGCATGGTGACGCGTGCCTGTAATCCCAGCAACTCGGGAGGCTGAGGCAGGAGAATTGCCTGAACCCAGGAGGCGGAGGTTGTGGTGAGCCGAGATTGCGCCATTGCACTCCAGCCTGGGTAACAAGAGTGAAACTCCGTCTCAAAAAAAAAAAAAAGTAAAGAGCATGGATAACTTCTAACTACCTTTAGAGTACATAAAAGGTTGACATAAGAGTGTATGTTTTTTGGTTTATAACTCTTCTATCTAATTCAAAAGACAATTACATGAAGCAATAATTATAAAACTTTTAGATGGGATTAGACTGTATTTATTTGTGGATATGTGTGAGAATATATATAAGTAGTTCCTATATATTATGTGTAATACTGTACAAATTGTGTATATCATATATAAATCTTGTAAGATCTACATGGCAACAATAGCACAGAAGAGGGTGGATGTAATGGATGTATTTTGGAACAAAGTTTTTACATACTTGTTAGTATTTATATACTTAAGTCAGTATTAACCCAATCTAGGGTTTTTTAAGCTAATATGCCAATTTTAATTCTGTATTAACCACTAAGAAAATAACTAAAAAATGTATCAAAAGAAATGATCTAATTAAAATGCTGCACTAGAAAATATCTAACACAAGATAAGGTAGTAATAGAATAGAGAACTAGGTTGGAAAGGGTGCTTTACACCTATAATCCCAACACTTTGGGCGGCCAGGGCAGGCAGATCATTTGAGGCCAGCAGTTCAAGACCAGCCTGTGCTACGTGGTTAAATCCCTTCTCCACTAAAAATACAAAAGTGAGCCAGATGTGGCACACTCTTGTAATCCCAGCTAATCAGGAGGCTGAGGCAGAAGTGTCGATTTAACCCCAGAGGCGAAAGTTGCAGTGAACAGAGATAATGCCACTGCACTCCAGCATGTGCCACTGGGCAAGACTCTGTATCCAAAAAAAGATAACTATATTAAATGTAAATAGATTAAGTATACTAATCCGTTAATGAAAAGTTAGAGATTAGCAAAACAAACAAAAAACAATGTAACCATATCCTGTCCACAAGAGACACACTCTAGATTCCAAGAAAAAAATAGGTTGAAATTAAAAAGATGGGGCTAGGCATGGGGACTCATGCTTGTAATCCTAGCACTTTGAGAGGCCCAGGAGGGCAGATCACTTGAGGTCAAGAGTTCGAGACCAGCCAGGCCAACATGGCGAAACACCGTCTCTACTAAAATACAAAAATAATTAGCCAGGTGTGGTGGCACATGCCTGTGGTTTCAGCTACTTGAGAGGCTGAGACAGGAGAATCACTGGAACCCTGGGAGGTGGAGGTTGCAGTGAGCCGAGAATACACCACTGAACTCTAGACTGGGTGACACAGCAAGACTCCATATCAAAAAAAAAAAATAGAAAAAGATATGTTATTCAAACAATAATTAAAGGAGATTTAAATTGGCACTGTTAACATCAGAAAAAAATAATTTAAGGCAAATATCTTTGTAGAGACAAAGAAAATAATTCATGATAAAAGATCATTCTATTAACAAATGATAACAATTAAAAACATAAATATACCAAACAACAGAATACTAAAATACATAAGGTAAAAAGTGACAGAATTAAAGGGAGAAATAAGCAACACAATTATAGTAGAGGGCTTTAGTACCCCACTACTATAGTCTGAATATTTGTGTCCCTCAAAAATTCATGTGTTGAATCTTAATGTAGAAATATAGTTAGAGGTGGGGCTTTTAGAAGGTGATTAAGTCATGAGGGCAAAGCCCTCATAAGTGGAATTAGTGACCTAATATAAGAGGTATGAGGAAGTTATTTGCTCCATGTGAAGATTCATCACACAGCACCATCTATGCAGCAGAGTGAGCCTTACCAGATGTCAAGTCTGCCTGTGCCTTGATATTAAACTTCTCCACCTCTGGAACTGTGAGAAATAAATGTTATTTATAAACTGTTCAGTAAGGTATTTTGTCATATAGCAGCCTGAACAGAATAAGACACTTACTTTTAATAATCATTACTACAACCAAGCGTAAGAAAACAAATAGAACAAGCAGAGAGAAGACTTGAACAACAATATAAATCAACTATACTTAACAGACATTTATAGACATCTCATCCTACAACAGAATATGCATTCTTTTCAAGTGTGTGTATAACATTCTTCAAGGTATACTTACATTGGGGCATTTTTAAAGCCTCAATAAATTTAAAAGCCTTAAAAGCATGCAAAATATGTTTTTGACCACAATTGATTAAAATTAGAAATAAAGAAGAAAATTTCAGATATTTACAAATATGTGAAAACTTAAGAAAATTATTCTAAATAATCAGTAGGTCAGAGAAGAATCACAAGGGAAATTAGAAAATGCTTTAAGATGAATAAGAATAAAACAAAACATACCAAAATTTATAGGATGCAGACAAAGCAGTCCTCGGAGGAAAATTTTTAGCTGTAATAGCCTATATATAAAATTAGACATATTTCAAACCAATATTTTACTACTATTTCTTCTACTGTAAGAAACCAGAAGCAAAAGAGCACAGAGAACCCAAATCACACAAAAGGAAGGAATAATAAAGATTAGGGAAGACATAAATAATGTAGAGAAAAGAAAAACAGAAGAGAAAATCAATGATACGAAAACTTTGCTCTTTGTAAAGATCAACAAATTCACCAACCTTTAGCTAGAATTACGTAAAAAAAAAAAAAGAAAGAAAGAAGGTACAAACAACTGAGGTCAGAAAAAAGTTGAGGAAAAGAGAGGATATTACTACTGATCTCACAGAAACAAAAATAATCTTAGGGGAATGTGATGAATAATTATGCCAACAAGTTAGAAAACCCATATATGAAATTAAAAGTGCTGGAAAGACACCAGTTGCTCACACTGACTTCAGAAAAAGTATATTTGAATATCCAAAAACAAATAAAGAAATTAATAATTTGAAAATTTTCCACAAAGATTTTCAGGCCAAGATGGTTTTACTGGTAAATTCTACCAATATTTAAATGGTTAATGCCCATTGTTCACAAAATATTTTGAAAGGTAGATGAAGACAAAAAACACTTTTCAATTCATTCTTTGAAGCCAGTACTGCCCTACTACTAAAACCAGACAAAGATAACACATGATAAGAAAACTGTGCATCAATATCCCTTATAAATATAGATGTAAAAATTATCAACAAAATACTAGCAAACTGAAGCCACAGAATACAAAAAAACATTATTTATCATGGACTCATGGGATTCAGTCCAGAAATACAAGATTATTTTAACATACAAAACTCATTCAATGAAATACATCAAGTTAATACATTAAAGAACAAAAAATACATAATATGCTCAATAGGACCAGAAAAAACAATTGAAAAAATGCAACATTTTTCATGATAAACAAAGCAAAACAAAATACAAAGACTCAACAATCTAAGAATAGTAAAAAATCCTCTCAACCTGATAAAGTGCTTCTAAGAAAAAAATCACAGCTATCTCACATCTAATAATAGAAGACTACATGCATTCACTTTAAAATCAGGAACAAGACAAGAATATTTGCTTTTACCACGTCTACTCAACATTGTACCCTATCTTCCAGCCAGGGCAATTAAGCAAAAATAAGAAATAAAGTGCATCCAGATTGGAAGGGAAGGAATAAACTATTTCTGTTTTGCAGATGACATTATCTTGAACATAGAATTCTTAAGAAATGTACAAATAAAAATTATTCATCAAGTTTGCAAAATTCATTGTCAATATAAAAATCAATTTTATTTCTATAAAGGAACGGTGAACAATGTAAATATGAAATCTGTAAGTGCTATTGTCAATAATGTGAAAAAGAATGCATAGAAATAAAAATCGCAAAATATATGGTAGACTTCTTACTGGAAATTTGTTAATAAAAACAAAAATTATTGAAATAAGGAAAACAAAAATAAATGTTAATAAAAAATTAGATCATCATCATGGATTAGAAGACTTAATATTGCTAAAATGGCAAACTCCCAAAACTGATCTGCATATTCAACACAGTCCCTCTCAAAATCCAAGCTGGCTTCTTGGCAGAAATTGACATGCTGATCCAAAATTCACATGGAAACTTAAAAAACCCAGAATAGGCCTGGCACAGTAGCTCACACCTGTAATCCCAGCCCTTGGGGAAGCCGAGGTGTACAGATCATTTGAGGCCACGATTCGAGACCAGTCTGGCCAACATGGCGAAGCCCCATCTCTATTAAAAATAAACAAAATTAGCTGGGCATGGTGGATCAAGCCTGTAATCCCAGGTACTCCAGAGGCTTAGGTGGAAGAACCACTTGAGCCAGGGGGGCACGGGTGGCAGTCTGCTGAGATCCCACCAGTGCACTCCTGGGCGAGTGCAGGAGTGAGACTCCATCTTTAAAAACAAAAGAAAGAAAGAAAGAAAAAGTCAGAACAATCAAAATAATCTTGAAATAAATTACAAATATAAAATAATAATAAGTTACAAATACAAAGGACTCATATGTTCCTGTTTAGAAACTGACTACAGAGCTACACTAATAAATAGTGTATCAAGCCAGTTAAATGAGAGTAAGAATAGTCTTTTAACAAATAGTCCCAGAGTTGGTTAGCCGTATAAAAACAATACACCTTGACTTCTACCTCACACCATACAGGGGCCATAGATCTAAAAGTGGCAGCCAAGATTATATCAATCTTAGAAAAGAAATAGGAGTGTATATTTTTTGCCTCAAATTAGTCAGTAGATTCTAGATGTAATACGCAAAGCACACATGACAAAAGAAGAAAAGATACATTGTACTTCATGAAAATTAACTTCTGTGCTCCAAGCTATGTTATCAAGAAAGGGAAAAAGCAAACCAGCAGTTACCACCATCTGGCTGCAAGGACTAAAGGAGGATAGAGCATTACCAGATTGTGAACTAAAACTGGGTTCCACATCAACAGGTGGTACCTGGGAATCGGGGTAATTTTGGTAGGACTTGAAGCTAGAAGAGAGAACAAAGTCACTGCCTACCACAGGAGGCAGAGAGAATACAGACATACGCTGGCTTTTCTCTTTCCCTTGTCCTTCAGTGTTATGCCAGTTTCCTCCCATTAACTGAATCTGATAGAAGCAAGATAGGCTGAGAAATATATTTTAAAAGAGCTGGACTTTTTCATAGAATGAGGCACATCAAGTAAGGAAAGGCATCAAGGAAAAAATAGAGAAATGACTGACAATACAACATCATTCTCTGGATTTATGCTTTTATACCACAAATTAATTGTCCTGGTTTTCCAGTAGGTAAAACACAAAAATAGGGAATATTCCTGCCACAATATTCCTCTTTTCGAATCCGTGAACAGCATGAACTCCTAGCCTGGATTTGTGTGTGGGGGGGTGTGTTTTGTGTTTTTAATTCCAAAGAAGCTTGGGAAGGTGGAAAGAGTGTTAGTTGCTTGGGTTACTGTGTGTACATAATATCCCTCCACCTCGTTGGTTAAATAACATTATTGTTACGTATTCAATTACTTAAAAGGCTAAATGGAAGAATATATGTACAATTTTTAGTACAAGGTCTTGCACATAAATGTACGTAGTTACCATTCTGTTACTTCACTACAATCCTGTTATAACAGTGCCCTTCTAGACGATTTTTCTATGTGGTAAAGTTACGTTTTGTTCTTATTAAGAGCTCTACTCTCTCATGAACGATGCTTGGTATGCAGCCTGAGGGCCATTTTAGCTGGCAACTTCTAAGACTGCAGCCTTTGGCAAAGGGAAGTGGCTGCTGGGTTGTGTGATTTACATTACACAGATTCCTGCTCAATTCTCATATGCAATCTGGCTAATATCCATTCACTGAAAATAAAATGCACGTGTAAAAAGTTAGTCTGAGACAGGGAAGCCATAACTAATGGACAAAAGTAAAACTGGTGCTGAGAAGAAGAGGTGTTCCAAGTGGCAGCAAAAGCGGTAGTATGTCCTTATAGGTGATATCCACTTTACTATTAAAATACTAAATCCGTGATAGGAATTCACTAAGCAGTTTTGCAGTCTGACACTAGCAGCCAAATAGCATGGTTGCTATCCTGTAAAATTAGTCATTTAATTGAACTGAACAATTTGTGCAGGGGTCCTCATTATCCACATGGAATTCACAGAATCCCTAATCTGTGGTTCTGAGTCAGTAGCCTGCAGTAGGGGCAGAGGGAAGGAACAGCCTAGCATTGCTGTTAAGTCTTTTTGTGGGTGGAGCATAAGACTCAAGGTCATGACCATTTGTGTTCATTAAAAATCCCACAGAATTTTGAGACAGAATAGGGATGTTCACTCTCTCTGGTGTCCTGGCTAACTTCCAGCTGGCTACTTACTTTCTGCTTGTAAAAAAAAAAAAATTGATTCTTCTGCATTTGGTGTTAGCCGAGGCCTTTATTTATTTATTTTTCCTATTTCCAGTTTGTATCTGTTGTGAAGCTGGTGCTGAACTCCGATAGAAGCAAGACAGGCTAAGAAATAGATCTTGAGAGGGCAAATGCTATCTGCTCTTTCTGGGATGGGTTTTTGAACATATTCTCTGCCACCCAGAAATCTTTCATGAACCCCAGAAGTTTAGGGTTATGTTGTATAATCATAACCTCTGCCACGTTATCAATTTTCTAGGATTAATTGATGGACTAATCTATTTTCAAGCATTTTCTTGAATTTTTGTCTTCTCTGGATTTTATTATATTACATGCATATATGCCTATTCAATATGCATTTTCATATGTGTGAACTGAAACACAATTTCACAGTGTTTTCATAACTATTCATATATGCCTTTACAGTGTTTTCATAACTATTTTGATGCACACATAGGAAAGCCAGGACAGATGGATATCTAGATATTATATCACAATAGATTGCTCATTATTCTATCATTTGTTTCATATTTCTGTAACATAAGCTTGTGTGTCTTAACATGCATAGTCATTCACCACAGAATATATCTTCTTTTAAGCTCTGCTTTTGATCTAAACATCTTAGGAATTTTATATAATACGATTATTTCTGAAGATTAGAAGGATAATGGCGCTGCCAACTCTCTTCCCACAGGCAACTTTTAATCAAGTGGATTTTTCTCCCCCGGCTTCTTGTTTAGCATACCTGTGGGAATCAAAGAGAAATTCATATTGGAAAGTCACCTGGAGGTTGACTGCTATTTTTTGAAAAAGTTGAATGAAGGTTGATTTCAAAGAAGAGAAATGTTTCTGCCTCCTCTTTTAAAAGCACTTTCCTCCTCTATTTCCATCCCTGAGGATAGTAGTTGTTCTCTACTCAGAGAGCAGCATTTATTCTAAGTCTGGATTGCTATGTTGATAAGCTGTAAGGAATCAGTTTAGCTTGTATAATTACAAAGATTTCATACATTTAATTGCAAATCCAAAGCGTAAGGTGGGTGAATTGTTTTTGAAAGGGAGTCTTCCCTCTCTCCCTCAAAAAAAGTGGTCAGGCTTAGTCACTTGAAAATCCAGTCCTATCTATGCCTGGTATCAAAGTTTAGATTAACCAAAGTCAAATGTTAAAATGTTTTAAATTGTTATTTGGGCCAATCTTTTATTGATATAAACAAGAAAATTAAATTGAATTTGTTGCATCAAAGTTACAGAACTAAAAGAGGCAAGACTAGAATCTAATATTCTTGTGACTCTTCCTGCTATCCGGAAAATCTTACTAGGACCTCAAAATTTTGAAAATTTTAGCTGATACTATCATATCCTCTACCTTTTTCTTAATATATTTTCTGGAATAATTGGAAAAACATTTCTACTAGTCTTCCTAAACTTACGCCTCTTTTGGACTTCATTACATTGTTTGCTATCAGCCAAGTCTCCTCTATATATTCATGGTGGTATATATACAAGAGATGAGACTTACTATTTCCTGTGCCTTATAAAAATAATCTTAAATTGAATCTTGGTTATTCAGAAAGCCTGGGATCTGTGCTACAGAAGGAAGACATTGAGCTGCAAAAAATGTCAGACATGACATTCACACAAAGATTCATCCAATTTATCAAGACAGAGATAGAAAATTGGATGCTACATGAAAAGGAGGAGCATGCCCTGTGGAGGTGATTTCGATGAGTGGTTTGTGGTGGTTGAATAGAGCTGTGATCAGTTGCTTCACGTGAGAGGGCGAACAGAGTAAAAGAGAAATTTAGTTTATTCCATAGGAGTTGCCAGCCTGGATAAGATTACTGATCCATAAATGTTGGATACCTTCCCATAGTAACAGGGGCTTATTTCAAGAGCTTATCAAGAAGTCAAAATTATTTCGTCAGATTCCAAGCCAAATGAACTATGCAAATGAAAGTTGAAAAAGATTTGAGAAGACATTAGAGGAGAAATTAAAAATCTACAACAATGGCCATAAGTTTTTTGAATAATCACTTGTACCACTTCTTTTGAATATTTAATTACACATGATATTCATTAATAATTATATCATTGGCTCATGCCTGTAATCCTAGCACTTTGGGAGGTTGAGGCAGGTGGATTGCCTGAGCTCAGGAGTTTGAGACCAGCCTGGGCCACATGGTGAAACCCCGTCTCTACTAAAATACAAAAAATTAGCTGGGCGTAGTGGCATGCGTCTGTAGTACCAGCTACTTGGGAGGCTGAGGCACGGAATTGCTAATGCAGAGGTCACAGTGAGCTGAGATTGTTCCATCACACTCCAGCCTGGGCAACAGAATGAGACTCCATTTCTACAAAATAATAGTCATATCATTTCATTAAATTGTACTCTGGCTGCAATGGAAGATCTTGAAACTGTTGTGTCCACGATAAACATAGATACCTTTTAAGAAATGTGGCTTTAAAGATCTGTTTCAAATATATGATGCAGTGGCATGTAAAATCATAATTGAATGTGACTATATGCATCCGCCCCAACTGATTGAGGTAGAAAGCAGCAGTAGAACTAGACAAACAATAAGATTAGACAGGAGAGAGGCTGGTCACACTAGAGATATCTGGATATGAGAGTCTATCTAATAGAGCACATTGGATGGTGGCTCCCCAACACACACACACATATATGCAGGTAATTTAAGATTAGGTTTCAATTTTATTATTTTCTATAATGCTATCTAGTTGGAATAATACCACTTATTAAGACTTCCATCTTTCTGCACCTAATTTGAGATGTCGCCTTCATCAAATATTTTGTCAAAGGTCTATATTCAGATACTAAAGGTTTACCTTTTTTTTTTTTCTAATTTTTCTCTGTTAATTAATTTTCCTATTCATGGTTTAGTACAACACTATTTTAATTATAGGGGCCTTACAATATATTCTAATGTTAGCAGAGACTGCTCGCTCCCACCTCTACTCTCATATACAATTGTTTTTACTTTTGTTCTGTTTCCCTTTTTCTAGATATTTATGCTAGTTTACTTTTACAAGCAAACTTGATAGTCAATTTAAGTTCCAGGGATGGGAGATAGTTGAAATTAATAATGTTTATACTGCAACTGTTTTAATTTTATAGTTTATTGTAGGGATATTCATGACTTCATAATGTTGAGATTGCTTAATCAAGAACAGTGTATGCCTTTCCATGTCTTCCAGTCAAATTTTGTATTTTCTTAAGTTTCATCTATGTATTTTATATTTACTTGTCTTTGTATCTTTTTATTACTATAGTGATGAATTCTTTTCTTCCATTATATCATCTAACCAATTTTGTTGCATATATGAAGGCTATTAATTTTGTATGTTGTGTTTTATAACTATATATATATATATATATATTTTTTTTTTTTTTTTTTTTTTGAGATGGAGTCTCACTCTGTCACCAGGCTGGAGTGCAATGGTGCGATCTCAGCTCACTGCAACCTTCAACTCCCTAATTCAGATGATTCTCTTGCCTTAGCTTCCCAAGTAGCTGGGATTACAGGCATGTGCCACCACACCCAGTTAATTTTTGTATTTTTAGTAGAGATGGAGTTTCACCATGTTAGCCAGGATAGTCTCGATCCCCTAACCTCGTGATCTTCCCGCTGAGGCGGGAGGATCTGTTCTGGGATTACAGGCATGAGCCACCGCGTCCGGCCGCAACTAGTTATATTTTTAATTCTCACAATACTTGAGGTAACTTTCTCATTGTGTGTGTGTGTGTGTGTGTGTGTGTGTGTTTTGTTTGTTTGCTTTTCTATCTATTTTCATATTTGAAAGTACTGCATTGGCCAATAATATCACTGAAAGAGAGACAATTATATGTTACATATAATCTAATAGAAATGCACATCACAATCTATGACATGTACTTGGTAAAAAGAAATCAAATTCAAATCAAATAAAGCCTCTATATCCAGTTGCTAATTGGAAAGAAGCACATAGAAAAACATATTAAATGACAATACAAGGTGCAATCAGCAAAATTTTGACTAAGAAACTACTACAGGGAAGCAAATAAATTTTTCAACAAAAGGGTGAGAAAATTGATAGGAACTTGGTTGAAAATTTTATTGGAAGCAGAAAAAGTAACACTTTATATTTTATATTCATTTAAATTATATTAAATTTTATCATATGAATATACTAACTGAAAAAAGCATTTTAGGTTCTTTACAATAGCTACTAAACATAATAGTAAAAGAATGCTGGCCTGGCGTGGTGGCTGACACCTGTACTCCCAGAACTTTGGGAGGTCAAGGACAGTGGATCATGATGTCAGGAGATCAAGACCGTCCTGGCTAACACGGTGAAACCCCATCTCTACTGAAAATACAAAAAATTAGCCGGGTGTGGTGGTGTGTGCCTGTATTCCCTGCTAATCAGGAGGCTGAGTGAGGAGAATA